>NW_026067912.1:5354779-5449603 GCF_014885135.2 Alexandromys fortis | reverse complement strand
TTTATTTATTAAAGATTACTGTCTCATCCCCACCGCCACCTCCCATTTCCCTCCCCCTCCACCAATCAAGTCCTCCTCCCTCATCAGCCCAAAGAGCAAACAGGATTCTCTGCCCTGTGGGAAGTCCAAGGACCACCCACCTCCATCCAGGTCTAGTAAGGTGAGCATCCAAACTGCCTAGGCTCCCACAAAGCCAATACGTGCAGTAGGATCAAAAACCCATTGCCATTGTTCTTGAGTTCTCAGTAGTCCTCATTGTCTGCTATGTTCAGCGAGACCAGTTTTATCCTGGGCTTTTTCAGACCCAGGCCAGCTGGCCTAGGTGAGTTCCCGATAGAACATCCCCATTGTCTCACTGTGTGGGTGCACCCCTCGCGGTAACATTCCTAGAATGTCCTGAGATTGAATATCTAGATCATTATTCACAGTATGATGTTTTATAAAATATTTCCATTCATTGATGTATGTCTATTCAGGGTCACTTTTCTTTGGCTTGTGAAAAATCTAGTGCAGGATTGATCTGCCAACATTGCTTGGAATCGGCTCTGTCCATGTGTTCCTTCTTTATTTGAACTTGATTATCACCTGGCAATGCTCCTTAGAAAGACGGGATGAACCTGTGCCATACCAGATTGCCTTATGCTTTTTGACATCCATGCTCATATATGCCAACTTTCCATTGCGTATGTACATTATTTGTCATAAGAATAAAGACAGATATATTTCTCAAGAATAGTAAAATCAATAAAAAATAGAAAAACAAATTTTCTAGTGGTATAAAGAATCTTTTAAATAAAAAATCATACTAGTAATGTAATTACAAAGATATATTCAAGAATTCACTTCATGTTTCCATATTGTGGAAGAGTTGTCCATTCTACTTTTTAATAGATAAATCTGAAAGTTCATTCCTGGCCTATAATTAGAAAATCTTCTCAATACAGTATAAGCAGTAAATAATCCTCAAGATGACATAATGCAAAGAAGAGACTAAACGATGTATAAACTCAGCTTACGTATATTCTGAATAGAAATGGCCAAAAGCCAATATGGAGAAAGACAAAAAGTGGAAGATAAAATGTTACTTTTAGAAAAGTAGTTGTACATACACAATAAAAGCTCAGACCAAAAAAAGAAAAAAAGAAAAAAAGAAAAACTCTGTAACTACAAGATAATCAATTTCAGTTTTTCAGTAGGTGGTAGAATGCTTTAGAGAAATGCTTTCTAGGTACAAATTGTTACAGAGAATGCTTCTTCTATTCCTCTGTCCTTGAAAGCAAACAAAAACATCTTCACAGAGGGAAGTATGATAATAAAGCTAACACTGCCCAGGTGAAGATTAAGGGAGTCTGTTGAGACCTCTGCCAGAAATATCATTTATTCTAGACTCTCTGTTTTAATACCGGTGCATGAAGCATAATAGTGACAATCTCATTTAACATAAAAGGAGAAAATTATGCTTCACTCTGAAACCCTTCAAAGATATCAGGCTTATTTATAAATTATGAAATATTCCCTAATATGGATTATGATCAGATATAAGGAAATGAGGAGCAAATAAAAAAGAAGTGCCAGAAACCTAGTCACATTACAACAGCAAAGGCACCAAAGGTAAATTTCTAACCAACCCAGTTCAATGATTTTCGACACAGTTGCCTTAACTGACTCCCCTTGCATCAACTGCAAATTGCTACTTGTCAAGACATGTAGACAAATGTCTGGGTGTGAGAGTTTCTGACTTCTCTAGAGGAATGTAGCGTGACAGCTGGGAGCTACTTGGCCAAAAGAGAAGAAATAAATGATACATCCCACACTATGGGTTCCATGGCAACCATAAGTCTAGAATGTATTCTTTCACTCTGGCCAGTCATCAGTTTCTCCAAAGGCAAAACAAACCACAGAGTTATTTGTGGATGCGTAGATTTCACTACCACATGGACAGTGGTATTTTGGCAGTAAAACAATTTTAACTGAAGAATCATGCCACCAAATTAGCAAGAACTAGTCTTTATCAGGAAGCATTCATCCACACAGAAGTGATAATTCATAAACCATGTGTGATGACATCAACAGATACAATGATATAGAAATAATTATGTGGGCAAAAGTCACACATTTTTGTAGATCACTTTGGTGGGTTCCCATTAAGAAGATTTTGAAAAAATTCACACAGTTCTGTGTAATAAATCACTCAAAATTTAATGAACACAGAACATAAAACAGATGAGATTTCTGGCTACTCTTGCATCCAGGTCCCAGCACCCACACATCTGCTTAGAATCATCCATATCTGCTGATCTGGGGTATCTGACACTTCTCATCTTCTAAGGCTCCCAGACATATACAGTGCACGTACATGAACTCAAGCACACACAGATGCACAGAAAATAAAATAAATCAGTATAATTACTTTTCTTTTAAAATATTTTCAACCTTCTCTTAGATTCCCTGTTCAGGGAAAATCTTAGATGAGTAAATACCTCTCTTTCCCTCATAAGACTTCGGAGTTAATTTATTGATGGAAGCTGCCATCTTACTTAAAATAGCATTTTCCTGCTAACTCACGGAGGTATATGTGAGGTGCTCCATTTACTCATGGTGTGAGGTCTTCTAAGTAGTGGTCGATCATGACAGATCTTCTTCCATGGAATAGAGACCTCAGTTAAGAGTCCTGCAAAAATCTGGATGGAAAAGTGGTTTCAAATAAACCAAATTCTCCCCACATGCATCTTATCCCATTAGAACATCACAGAAGTATCTAGGATCATTTCAAGTGAATAAATTCCAGAGGCGGAAGAATCGTCTCAGAGACAGTTCTGTGTTTATTGTATATTCAGTAGCATCCCTTTACTCTTATGCATCTGTGGAAGAAAAGCACATACAATAACCAAGGCTGATGAGCACTGTAGACTTTCTAATTCAAGTGGGAGAGAATGGGGTACAGATCTACAACAACGTTAAGATTCACCCATGCAATGTGAAAAGTTCTTTAATAAAGATTCTGTCTTACTGTGTTTTGAAAACTACTCTTCAACTCCTTTCTCAATGTTTTGGCTTTTCTTAATAGCCAATTGCTTCCTATTTCTGAGCCACCATTTATCTTTCATAAATTATATAGTACAGACTTTTATCTGAGGTTATTGCTCAGTCAATTTGTGAGGGGGGGAGTTCAAAATTAGGGGTTGCAAAAATTTTTCTTGTTGTTACTGTTGTACTATTTCTCCAAGCTTACATTGTTTTCACATATATAATTATGTTAATGATTAAATGAACTATTTAAACCTACTAATAGGGGTAGTGTCATTAAACAAGTCAGGCTCCTATATCATCAGTTTCAGACTTCTCATCTTTGCCCTTTAAATGAGATAGCACCTTGAGTTATATTGAAAGGACTAACTATACTTTTTACAGACTATAGTAAAGATCTAGCAATCTGAAAAAAAAAAGCAGCAGCAAAGTTGGTCTAGGTGATATGGTAATAATTATTCAGGTGACAGCTAAAGAATTATCATTCCACTAAAAGTCACATGGGAATTGGTAAATTAGAGCATTTTTGGGTAACTGGAAGTCAGAATACATTTATAAAATGTAAAACCTTGAAACACCACACTTTCTGGTTCAGGAGGTCATCATATTTTTTCTACTCCCTTTGCTAACTACAGTTTAAAGGACTGAGCTGGTCATGGTGCTTCACGTCAGTAATGTCAGTCTTTGGGAGGATCAGCCAGGACTGGGAGGTAAGCCAGGATGAACCACACATTGAAACCATACTTCAGGAAGCTGCTTTTCATAAAACACTACACATAATGTTGATGTGGTTGTTAGGAGGTTACAAGGGAGAAAGAGGACAGATGGAAGACTTCTTTGTGATCTTGGGTGCCACGTGGTGAATTCTCCTTTGTTTCCATGTATGGCTATGAAAATGCAGCAATCAAGAAATACTAATAGATAAGGCCAAATGACCTTTAGAAAATCTTTCTTCTAAAGAAAGATGAGAAAAATGATAACCTACCAGATCAAAAAATATTAAACAATTGTTTTTCAGAGCATATATTGCAGAAAACCCAAAGCCTCATTTATAAAACTCATTCAAGGTGAAGTGGAACATAACCTCAGTCTTTCTATAGCACCCCCTTTCTCCATTCCTGAATGGATCCACAGAAAACCCAAATGTGGGCCAACAGTTTAACCTGCTGTGTATTGAGAACAAATCTGGAATTGCTTTCTTGCCCATCACTAAGAGATCCTCTCATCCGTAGTATATTTGGGATATGATATAATCTCCAAAAGTCCAAAGTTTCCAAACAGTAAACAAAAATTAACTAATTAACCAAACAAACAGAAAATGCATTTTTTTCTGCATGACACTTTGAGGGGTGAGGGAACCTTAAAGAGGTTATTCCTTGTGAGATGGTTTAGGTTATTGAAGCAAGTGCTCTCGAGGGATTTTTATGTTTCTGAATTCTACTTACTCCTCTCACTTCCTTTAAATAGGAGAACCCAAAGAAAATCATATAGGCATCCTCCTGAATATTAACCCTCATCAGGCGATGAAAAGAGACAGAGACAGAGACCCACAATGGAGCATCGAACTGAAATCTCAAGGTCCAAATCAGGAGCAGAAGGACAGAGAGCACAAGCAAGGAACTCAGGACCGCGAGGGGTGCACCCATACACTGAGACAAGGGGGATGTTCTATCGGGAACTCACCAAGGCCAGCTGGCCTGGGTCTGAAAAAGCCTGGGTTAAAACCGGTCTCGCTGAACATAGTGGACAATGAGGACTACTGAGACCTCAAGAACAATGGCAATGGGTTTTTGACCCTACTGGTTTTGTGGGAGCCTAGGCAGTTTGGATGCTCACCTTACTAGACCTGGATGGAGGTGGGTGGTCCTTGGACTTCCCACAGGGCAGGGAACCCTGATTGCTCTTTGGGCTGACGAGGGAGGGGGACTTGATTGGGAGAGGGGGAGGGAAAGGGGAGGCAGCGGTGGGGAAGAGACAGAAATCTTTAATAAATGAATTTAAAAATAAATAAATAAATAAAAGATTATTTTGCTCTGAAATTTACATTTTGCCACAATATATGTGATATTCTATCTTAGCTGTAAACTTGAGATACCTGTAAGGAGAAGCCCCAGTTGAAGAATTGCCATTATCATATCGCCCCCTGGACAGTTGTGTGGGATATTTTGTTTTAATTTAAGTAGAAGGTCCCATCACACTGCAAGTGGTATCATTCCTAGGCTGGTGATTGTGGTCCATAGTAAAGGTAGCTGAATTGAACCTAGAATAGAGACAGTAAGATTTTAGACAAATAAACCAAAATTACACAATGGAAAAAGAAAGAAAGCAATTTTTTTTTTTTTTAGCAAATGGTACTGGTATAACTGGATTATGCATGTAAAAGAATGCAAAAAATGAAACCAATCATCCTGCATAAAACTCATGTCCAAGTGTATCAAAAACCTCACCATAAACCATGATCTACTGAACCTGTTAGAAGAGAAAATGGGTAATATCCTGGAATGCATTGGAACAGAAGACGACTTCTTGAATAGAACAGCAGTGGTACACACACACACACACACACACACACACACACACACACACACACACACTCACACACACACTAAGATCAACAATTAATAAATGGGAACCCATGGAATCGAAATCTTTCTGTAAGGCAAAGGACAATGAGACAAAATGTTGATTTCTTCAGAATGCTGCCATGAATTATTGGCTTCTTTAGAACTGTTAACTTGTAAGCTAAACTCAAACCCTTGCTTCTCCAATTTGCTTTGGTCATGGAATTATTATAGCAATAGGAAAGCAACTACTTCTGGAGAGGACTAATGACACCAATTTCTTCTTTCCTATCTACAAGAATACATCACTTTCTCCTCCCAGGGTGTCAATGAAAAGCAGTTAACTAGGGGCTCAAGTGGATTGGGAGGATTCCCTCTTCCTCTCTCTATTTCTAGACTTTTTTCTCTTTGCTGCTGTACTTTGCAGGATTTCACATTGTGAACTGACATGTTATGACCAACTCCTGGAGCTATTCATATACATAGTAGGACACACACATGCATACACACATATTTCTATGAAATATATCTATTATATATATATTATATTTCTAAGAAAAAGCCCCGGTGTGCAGTATTCTTGAGGTATCTCATCTGATTTGGACATATTCTCCTTTCTTAAGAAATGGCTATAGAAAAGAAACTAAAGTCTTTATTTATTTATTTTAGTTTTTCGAGACAGTGTTTCTCTGTAGCTTTGGAGCCTGTCCTGGCACTAGCTCTTGTAGACCAGGCTGGCCTCGAACTCACAGAGATCCGCCTGCCTCTGCCTCCCGAGTGCTGGGATTAAAGGCGTGCGCCACCACCGCCCGGCGAAACTAAAGTCTTTATATCTTTCATTCCTCTCTCTTCTTTTTAAAACACTTTTACAAAAATAAAGGCAAATAAACATGCAGAGTAATAAATATAGCTATTATTAAATGTATTAAATCAGATTTGGAGTATTCAATAATATAACTATGGTTTTTAGGCAAATTTTGGTATAATGTCTTATCAAATCCAATTCTAGTTGTATGGGTTTATTTGACTCTTCTTAATAAAATGCATAGTTGGCTGGGATTTAGATCAGTTGTAAGTGACTAAGGAGTATAGAGCCCTGATATCAGTCTCCAGCACAACAAATATAAAACAAACAAACAAACAAAAATCTCCATAGTCTTTCACAACACAGATGCTTTCATCTCAGTTTTTAAAAATGTACTTAAGGCACTTTATAATTACTTTCTGAGTGGATTTTAAAACTCTTCTTTTGCTGTTACACATGCTGATTCAATTAATATCTTTATGTGTAAAGTTATTTTAAAACCCTCATTTGGATGAATTTATTCATTAAAATAAAATAAGTGCTTTTCATTTGCTTGAAGAATTCACTGGGGTTTAAACAAAATTTCAGATATGGAAAAACTAGAGATTGCTTGACATTACTAGCAGATGGTAATGGTATTGTGTAATTTTAATGCGTTTCAGGGCAACATGGCATGCTAGGTATTAAAACATTGTATCCTTCCATCCTCCTCAAACACATTCATTTTAAGCTTCTTAAATTCTCAATCACATACTGATATGAAATAAAAATGCCTCGGCCTCATCTCCAGTTTTAGTTAGATAAACACACAAACCACTCTCTCACGATAAGGACTTCAGCCAGTGGAGCTTAAAGAGCATAACACTTGGAACACTTTTGTTCAATGCTCCAGCTTTTACTTTTGAAATAGCCCTGCTAATTTATGAGCTTGCCCTGGTGTGCAATGTGAGTAACAGTAGCAGATGCCACAGTGCTTCAGTTTGATCAGGTATATCAGGCTGTCTTAAAGTCTGTTATAACTACAGACATGTTACTTCTTTCACAATGGCAGTGTGATTGTGTCTTAATGAAAAATGCACTTTAAAACCCTTTCCCCAAAAGGAAGAAAGAGACATGACTTTAGTAGCTCTCATGTTTGAATTTTGGAGAAAGTGGCTAAGGCCTTTTAATCCTAATCAATTCTTGAAGTTTTAAATATTTATTTGATCAAAGGACTTTTAGCTACAAAGAAAAATAGAGAGTAAACTGCAAAGTTCTTCGTATGCAACTTTTGAACACTCACAACTTTTTTTTTTTTTTTTTGCCATGGGATGATGCAGGGGGATGCATTTATTTGAATGGGAGGTTCTGCAATTTAGCATATCATCCTGACACACCACTCACAGATCACCTTAGTGTTTGTTCCTGGTGTTGTGTAACCAGCACATTTGGATATGTAAAATGATGTGTGTCTATAGTGGTATATCACACATTTTTTTTACTGCCCTTCGAAACCTTCTGCTCATCATTAATTACCTGTACCCTAAGTGCTAGAAGCCATGAATTCATTTTTTTTTGTCTTAATGATTTACAATTTCTAGAATGGGGTATAGCTGGAATTATGGAGTATGGAATCTTTTCCTATCACCTTCTTTCACTTAGTCAAATAAACTGAAATTTCCCTCCCAATGTCATATGTCTTGATAGCTGCACACTGGTCTACTGTCCCAAGCACCACTGTCTACCCATTCAGCAACTAAAGGACATCCTAATTGCTTCCCATTTTAACTATAAATAACATGGAAACTAACATCTGTATGTGGGGTTTTTGTGCAGACATTTTCAAGTTCTTTGGAAAGTTGCCAAAACATTCAGCTACTTGATGCCACAGGAAGGTCAGCTATAAGAGCATATTTTTAGCTGTACAATATGATACCAATTTCTCTGCTAAAGTGTCTTCCACAATATGCATTTTTTTATTCACATCAGCAAAGAATGAGGGTACTTTTTACCCTGATTCTTCACAAGCATTTATTACTGGTATTCAGAATTTGTCTATTCTAATACGTTTTAGTTTGAACTTCTTTAATGACATAAGTGATGTGGGAGTGATTTCTTACTAATAAAGAAACTGCCTAGGCCCATTTGATAGGCCAACCCTTAGGTAGGTGGAGAAAACAGAACAGGATGCTGGGAGAAAGAAGCTGAGTCAGGGAGTCGCCATGATTATCCCACTCCAGACAGACGCAGGTAAGCCAGCTCGTGGAGCTACACAGATTATTAGAAATGGGTTAGATCGATGTGTAAGAGCTAGCCAATAAGAAACTGGAACTAATGGGCCAGGCAGTGTTTAAAAGAATACAGTTTCCGTGTAATTATTTCGGGCATAAGCTAGCCATGCTGGCGGCTGGGTGCCGGGGACGCAGCCCCGCTGCTCCTATCACTACACATAAGGAAAGGGTGTTTTTCATATGTTTATCTTCTATCTGTATATATCTTTAGGAAAGATCCTATTAAGGAATTTTGTTAAATTTTAAAGAAGATTACTTTATTATTTCTATTAGTGAAGTGTAGGAGTAGGGTATGGAAACAGTAGGGTTTTTGAATATTTGAATATTTTTCAAAACTTTATTTCATCAAATGTCTGTTTTGCAAATACTTTCTACTATTCTGATTAGTCTTCTTAGTCACTTGATAGTGTCTTTGGCAAAGCATATACTTCTTTATTCTTCTCTCATACTTCCTAAATTTTAATAATATCCAGCCTTTCAACAACATTTTTCAGAGAGAATGCTGGTGGAATTTCATCTAAATGATTATCTCCACACAATATTTATACAGGTTTCTTCCATATTGTTATTTTCAAACTCATGTTTATACAAGTATTCACCATATTGTCTTTTAGAAACTTTAGGGTATTCAGTGTTAAGTATAGATCTATGAAAGATTTTGAATTCATTTTGTAAAGAATGTAAGATCAGTGTCTCAAGATTTGTTTCGCTCATGAAAGCTAATATTTTTATTTATTACATAATTGTGTGTTTTTTGCAGTGTGTTTGTTGCTGTGCTTCTCACCACATTCTCTCTATGAATCATTTTTCCTGATAAGAATGTTATATTGCCATGATTGCTGAAGCTTTGTAGTAAATTTTAAAGCTAAGAAGCATTCATCTTAATTTTTCCTTCTTCATCATTGTAAGATTTTTTTACATCTTTTGCCTCTGTCTATAAAATTTAGAGTAAGTTTATTCAGTATTGAAAATAAGTAGATTTATTTTGTGTTATGTTGAATTTGTAGAACACACTGGGAATATTTGACAAACTGGCATCTCCCTCATTGATAACTTGAAGAGCCTCTTATGTTGCTTAGTTTTTGTTTAGTTCTTTCATTAAAATTTTTATAGATATATTATATGTTCTCTATATGTTTAAGATATAATTTGACATGTGCAGATATGCACTATTATGATTTTAACTCTAAATATCACTTGTTCATTACTGGTATTCAAAGAAGTGACTGGGCAGCACCTACATTATCGATCATTTTTACCTCTGGGTTTTTTTTTTACTCTTTCAAAATTTCTACATAATACTATCAATTTTAAGCCAGTCAATTTTTTCTCTCTTTTTTTTTGAAATCTGAACCATTAGTTTCTTCTCCTTGTTTTATTGAATAATTGTCTCAATATCTGCCTTCTTCATAATGTAGAACTGACCAGACAGGAAGGGTAACAGATGATGGAAGAGTAAGACGGGAGAGATGTACAGTAGAAATAGATTTGTACAAAATGTAGCCAGACTATTCATCATCTCAACACAAATGTGATTATCTTCACAGGACCTGCAAGAGACTGAACAGATTTATGTTTTCTTATGTGTGGGGAATGGACCCTCCCTGAGAAATTTATTGGCAGTTAAACGGTGCTGGGGGAGAAGTTGTTATTTTCGGCAGTGTTATATCCACTTATAAGTTTCACAGACTCCAGTCGTTGATCTTATACCTGGGCTCATACAATCACCTCTAATTAGACGCAATTGGTTAAACACACAATAAACAAATAAATTGTGTTTAGGGGGCAGAGCTTGTCAGAAAGAAGATGGGTTTTAATGAGAGGAGGTGAGATGAGAGAGAGGACCAGAGCAGTGTGAAAGGGATCAAAATCATTATATACATTTAAGAATATATATAATCTACTTTTTGAATTATGAGCATAGGTTCATCATCTAAATTATTCCTGTGGCTGGTTACTACAGATGTACCTCTGAAACTATTTATTCCAATATTTTATTCTAAAAAACAACCATTTTTATTTCCTTGATTGAGAATCTCATAATGTTTAATCATAGTTCCTTCTTAGATATTCATCTAGCTATAAATTTAATAAAACTTTTATTATGTCAAAGTACTTCCTTTCATTACTTATATGGAATTCACTGTTTAAATGTCAGTGATTCTGATTTTGTTCATAGCTTTAGCTTTTCAGAATCAATCATTACACCTTTCTTTATTTTTGACTTTTTATAAAATTGAAAATAGATTCTTCTCTCATACAATACATCCCAACCACTGTTTCCCTTCCCCTTATTAATCTTACCTTCCCCACATCTTCTTTCTCCTCCAGATACACTCTCCCTCCATTTTCCTTTCTGAAAACAGCATGTCTCCAACAGACAGCAGCCAGACAGGAAACAATAAGGCAAAACCCCTATTGCTTAGGCTGAACACAGCAACACAATAGGAGGAAAAAGAGTCTCAAGAGTAGGCAAAGGAGTCTGAGATACAATCACTCCCACTATTAGGAGTCCCACAAAACGCCAAGCTAACAACCACAACATATATACAGAGAACCTGGTGCAGACCCATGCAGGTCCATGCTTGCTATTTTAATTTGTGAGCCAATGTGTGCTCAGCTTAGTTAATTCAATGGATCATGTTTCCTTGGTAGCTTCTCTGACTCCTACAGTCATTCCACACCATCTTCCTAATCTCTGAGGGGAGGGACCCAATGGAGACCTCCAACTTAGACTCTCTCTTCATATAACGTCTGGCTTTGACTCTCTCTACTCATTCTCATCTGCTGCCAGATGAAGCTTCACTGAAGATGTCTGCACAAGGCCCCAATTTATGAGCACAGCAGAATATTATTAGGAATTATTTTTTTTCAGTTGTGTTTGTTTCTCCCCTTGATCTCTGGGCCATTCATCTTCTAGTTTCTGACCATCCAGGCAGTGTAGGGCATGGTTTCCATCTTCTGGTATGGTCCTCAAATTATACTAAATATTGACGAGCAACTTCTATGTATTCTGTGCCACCATCTCCCACCACATCTTGAAGGCAGAAAAGATTGTAGACAGAGGGTTTTGTGGCTGGGTTGGAGTCTAGGTTTCTCTTTCTGTGTAGTCCTCAGATTAATTTCTTATGACAAGGAGACTGGAATGCAGAGGTTAAAGCTTCATACAGGCACTAGCTTAACCTCTCTTCATTCAATAAGCTGAGTAGAAGTTGTCCTAAACAGTGGGACTCCACTGTCAGGTTTCAGAGGGTAAGCTCTGTCATAGCATCAGCCAGTGTTATTTAGAGATCTCTAAAGGTCATCCTCAGCCAACCTGTTCCCACCACTGAAAGCTTTGATTTGCTACAAAATATGGCCAATCAGACTTCACAACCTCCAGTACTAGGAGTTGTCACTAGGGTCACCTTTACAGTTTCCACTTTACTAGTTTTTCACATTATCCTCCAGATACCCCCAGTCCCCACCCCTGGTTTTAACTGTCTCTCCCTGTGCTCTCTCCCGCAATCTCTCCTCTCCTACTGGATCCTCCTATCCCAGTTCCCCACCTGCTTTCAGTAAACCCTCAAAATCTATTCTATTACCTCACCCTAGAAAGAGCCATGTTTCTTTACCTAATGTCTCTGGCTCTGTGATTGTAGCTTGATTATTATTGACATAACAGGTAATAGCCACTTATAAGTGAGTACATACCATTTCTGTCTTTCCAGGTCTGGGTCACCTCACTCAGGATTTTTTTTTTCTAGTTCCATCCATTTGCCTTCAAATTTTATGATGTCATTGTTTTAACAGTTGGATAATCCTTTATTGTGTAAATGCACCAGGATTTCTTTATCTATTCTCCACTTGAGTGATACCTAGGTTCTGTCCAGTTTCTGTCTATTATTGAATAAAACAACAATGAATATAGTTGAGCAAGTGCTCTTGTGGTAGGATGGAGTGTATTTTGGATATATGCCCAAGAGTGGTATAGCTGGGTATTCAAGTAGATCAATTACTAATTTTCTGAGAAATTGTCATATTGATATTCATAATGGTAGTATTAGTTTATTCTTCCACCAGCAATAGAGGCTTGTTCTCCTTGCACCATATCCTCACCAGCACGAGCTGTCTTTTATGTTCTTGATCTAGGCCATTCTGACAGACATTACATCGTTTTTAAAGGTATATCCTGTAATTTTGGGTCCTTTTGTGAGATTAGTCTTTAATTGTTGAGACTTCTCTTCAGTCCTATGTCCTGAATTTTTTAAATGCAACTCTTATTCTGTATGAACTTATCTGGAGACATCTTAGAAAACTTGTTAGAAGATACACATTTGTAGGAGATATTTAACTATCAATTTGATATCAACTTATACTTGTCATGAATACGGCTTCTGCTTATTTTTTTAAAAATTGTTAACATGTATATGATATCTACTTTTTATTCAAAAATTTATATTAATAGTACTTAGCTAACAAGCTATTGTTTTTAATAGTACCATGCTGTTTTTTCTCTGTATTATCCAACATATCTAAGTAGAAATTCTAAATTTTTTTCCAAATAATGTATAAGTTATGAATATAAAATTTTTTTCTGATATAAGAAATCCAACTGAAATTTTAATTCACATAAAAGAAGAAAACTGAGCAGACAGCTTCAAGGACTGCTAATGTATCTCCTCTCCCTTTCTCTACAGCGTGCAAAATGGGAGAAATCAAAAAAGGATCTTTCTATTTACTGCTTACCAAGTAACACCACACACATCACTGGTTTTGAGGTGTGGTAGAAAATTTGCTGTCTTCTAATTGAGTTTTCATGTGCCTTGATTAATCTTTCAGAAAATATTTGTTTCTACTTTAATACTTCATCTTGTCTCTTCTTGTTTCTATCCAGAAAATAGAAAGGCTGTACAAAACACTCTGCTCAATGGAATCAAAGTTCTTTCATTTTAAATGCTGGCTACAGATTTGCTAGCCTCCTTAATGGAGAAATGGAAGAAGACATTTCTTTGGCTGAGAAAGCCGTAAGAGTCTTGAAGTTTTAAATGATATAGTTTTTTTCAAAATCAAATAACACAAAAATAAATGATGCTGCCACTAAGTGTAGATGTGGTGAAAACTAGGCTTAGAAGCATTTGTTCCGAATGTAACCTATAAAGGCCCAAATGAAGCCCATTATATCACATTGTAGGTTCATATATGCATTCTCTTATAACTTAATAAAGTAAGTAAATACAGGCTAGCATATTAATATCCTAATGCTCTTCATTATATGAAAGATGATTCACATGTAAAATTTAATTTTTAAATTAATACTACACATAATCATATGGCACTCTGTCTACTATCGATTTTGCAACAAATATTGAAAGTATACACACCCATATACATTATACATGCTTAACTCTTGACCTTGGGTAATTTTTGAATCTCCTCTGTATCCATGTGTTTCAAAAATGTCTATCATGATCCTATATTGTCATGATAAATGACTGATCACACTTACTTTCTATCCAAAAGCAAAAGGCAAAAAAGGAAGCCGTTTGCTAACTGAAAAGAAAAAGATGAAAAGAATAACAGAAAACAACATTTTGTTTACTTTTTACTTCATTTCTGGAAGTTATAAAAGCACAGTTAAGTAGCTGAATTTCTTAATCTGTGGGGAAGTTGAGAAATGCTAAGGGCTCAGGCAGAATTACACAATGAATTGGGAAATTCTGCATTGCTTTGGCTGAGAGCCATTTATTTTGTGCCTAAAATATTTAGGCAGCCTGAATATTGAGATAAACGGATTAGCAAAATGTATTAGCCACTCTAGATAAATTAAATCTGTTTACTAATGTAAGGTATTGCATCTCTAGGATCTTCAAGGGGGAATGAATGTATGATATGGTCTTTTTGTTAATTTAATTACCTACACATGAAAGATAAGGCTAAAACACACAGGTTCTTAGTATAAAATAAAACACAATCTTTAATTAACTGTATCACAGTACACAATAGTCTGTTTGAACACTAGGATTCATTTTTCTCCCTCTTTAAACTACTATTTCCTGGGATAATTAAGAGAACTTTCATGGAAGGTCCTGAAATTTTCTTTCTTTCCTGTCTCTCCCTCCCTTTCTCCCTCTCCCCACCCTCCTCTCTCTTTATATCTTTCTCTATAGTTCAAGCAGGCCTTGAACTTGTGAGCCCTCTGTCTCAGCCTCCCTATTAAAATTACACATGCTCCACTCTACCTAGCTTAAAGTGAGAATTGAAGCAAATTAAGTCAATGTCAGGGAAGGAAATGGGAAGCTAAAACTCTTGGTAGATGTCAGAAACTGCCACGAGACTCTTTAAAGTTAATCTAAGCATTAAGTGGTTTTGGCAAGGAACAGTGATGAACACAAACTTTTAGAAAGTCAAAATCAACAGTGAAAAAACTCGGCCTGTATAGATCACCGAAATTAGTTCCTTATATTTCACCCCATATAAAAATAAACTCAAAACTAATTGGAATGCTTAATTATGTGTTAATTAAGAAATTAGCAGAGTTTGATTACTTCTTCTATTCAAATCTCTCAGATGGCTTTCATCCATATGTAGCATATAATCTAATGTGGCAAAGTCTTCTCCTGCAATCTTCCATGCACATGATTCATGGGGATGTCATGTCTTTCATGCGTTTCTATCTACAATAGTCTGGGGAATTGATCCCCCACTCCAACTATATGAAACATTTTTCATCCATTACCAATTTTCTAAAAACCGCTTCTGCAGTGGGTGACCACCAAATATTACTGAGACACACGAACAACACTGACTTAGACTTAAACCTCTGCCATCTTTCAGTACAGACCCTGGTGCCCAGAGATTTGAATAGAAAAAGTAATCAAGTTAAAAACTACAAAGCCAAAAGTGAGCTACTTGGAATCTATGATCCACAGAAACAACTCATTCAGAAACCATTCCCTAGGAAGCATCAGTGGTGGAGAGGAGTTGCAACGTTGCATAAAAGGCCTGATCTACAAGAGCTAGTTCCAGGACAGGCTCCAAAGCTGCATCTTAAAAAAAACAAAATTTGTAAATTGGGGACTTTTGAGAAGAAAAACGTTGTCAAAAATCTTCTCCCACTAAATGTTCACTGTTTCTTTCAACATAAAATCTTTATTCTATGTACTTTTTTTTTGCTGTGTTGGTATTTACAATTAATTACTTATGAGACTTGAAAGTGGGAAGAGAAACATGGTGACCCTGACCTACTGGGTTACTGCATAGGTATGGCGTATCATCTCAGGACTAATATGCAAAACATCGAGAAAAGAAATTCATTCACAAGGTAAAGAAAGCAAAATAAAAGCTAAAGAAAATCAAAGTGCACATCAGTTGAAAGCATTAACCAGAATCCCTTTTCTCACTCAAAGTCATGTAGTCAAAAAGATAGCTGCTATTTGTTTACTCTTAGCTTTGCATGTATTGCTAGATGGACAGATTCTTTTCATAACGCTGCAGTCCACATGAGAATGTGGACAATTTCATACACCTAATTTGTAAAAATTTACCTGTTTCCTGTAAAAATATCTGAAGTACATTCTAACGAAATCATTGTTAACTACCTGCAAGAAATCCATTATGCAGCCTTACCGTGTACAACTCAGGATACAGGCAAAGACAGTTATAAATAAAATGGTGCTGTTTCTAAAACTGAGATCCTGTAAAATAAGCAGTGGGAAAAATAAACAATAGACATTGCTCCCTGCAGAGGTAGATAAGATAAGATAAGAGGTAGATAAGATAAGAGGTAGATAAGATAAGATCACTCAAGGCGTGCTAGTGAATGTGAGCCAATTTGGACTAATAACCCTCCTTTTATATCTAGACTCAAACAGGACTAGATAGAGCATTCAGCCATCCTCCATTTACTTACATATTAATCATGGTAATAACGGTTTCATATTTTAGAGAATGGTTTATTTTTTCCTGCTTTAATTTGAAATGCAGGATTTTTATATTACGCTGTCTATTTCAGATAATGATCAGAGAGGGCCCAGGTGTCACATCCAGGCCAAGGAGCTCTCGTTTGTCAAACGGACCTCCCTGGGGAGCTCCCCAGGCTTCTTAGCAAGTGAAGGCACTGGGTGGATGCACAAAAGCATGAAATTTTGGAAGACCAAGGGTCAAAGATGTCTAAGCGGGAGCTGAGTCCTCACTGTCTCGCATTTAGTTCATTACTTTAAAATCTCCATGATGGTTATGAGCAGATGAGGTTTCTAAATGTTGATGGAAAAGGCGGAGGAAGACAGCACCAATTCCGGATCCTGATGGTTTGTGCATTTTAGTGCCTAGTTTTGGAGACGTAGAAAATTATTAGGCAAATTTTATTCTCAACCTATCCACCAGAAAGATCGAGGCCAATCCATGCCGTGAATTTATTACGTTTAGTAAAAGAAGTCAGAAATGTGCTGTAACTGGGGGAAAGGTTGAATAGCGTAAGGATTAAAATGTAACCTTTGACATTTGGATGAGCATAAAATATAGCCTGGTCCTCCCAGTGCGTAAGATTCATGGAAACAATCTGATCTAGGAAAAACTCTGAGCATCTTCTCACGCTGCCAGAGGAATCCACATTTTACTGCTTGCCAATGATTACGCATCAAACACGTGCGATAGTCAGGGACTATCTCTTCTGTGGTTGAAAGCCTTTCAGACCCAAAGGACTTGATTTAAGACGATTGTTACCTGTCGACAAAAATAATATGAGGTGTGTTTTTGTGGTTTGTGTGATCTATCCGGGGACATATGGTTTATGTGTAATAAAAAGTAAATGCATTCATGGTATTTTCATTAAGTCTAAAGTGTTACTCGTCCTTTCAATCTGCCCCACCCAGGCGTCTACTGCATCATTCTAAACGAGCCCCCGACAACGCATGTCCTTAAGATGGAAATAAAAAATGATGCTTTAGTTGGAGAGAAATATGAAGTAAAGTCAGTTTTTTGACTGGCATGTGTATATTATTTTCTTGAAAAACTCCCGCTTTTCTTCAATATTTTAAACAGCCCAAGGCCAAGCTGCTTAACCTTCCCCATTCAAATGGAAAGGCAGTCTTGCTCTAGAGTTTAGAGAGAGTACAGGGGAAAGGTATTTTTCACTCTACGTTTTCTTGCTCATAATCGGCTTTAATGGTGTCTTAGGTCTGGAGATTTTCTTTAGGTATTATTCTAGCTCAGCTAGCTGAGAATTAAAAACAGAACAAAATGTCCTTGTGCCAGGGAAGCTTTAAAGATTCCTAAACCGTATGCAATGCCATTTTAATAGCACACATAAGCAACCGTTCAGACTAAAATGTGCTAGATGACTTTAATAAAATAGTCCTGGAGCACCAGGGTGAAGGAGCACAGCTTTGGTCCAGGGTGAGTAGAGGCGTTAGTGAGAAGCCTTGGCAGTCTAGGTACTGATTTAGCTACAGGCAGGACTTTCTCTTTGTGCAGAAGAAGCATTCTGTCTAAAAGTAACAGATTGAAGGCTCCAAAGCGACCTAAGAGAAAGGACAGTCGTCTCCCCTTGAATGTTGTACTTAATCAAAAATTGAAAACTACATTTTATCTGACATGTCTGAAAGTACTTGGGTCAATGAAATAGATTTTATCCATGAGCTTCGATATCCATTATTCATGAAATATTTACACTGTGCCAATTTATGGCTGGCAAACAAAGAACAAACAATGTGTTTTTTTTTTCTGACTGTTGTGTTTGTATAGTGAGGTTTATTTTGTTTATATCTTAGACATTCTTGTAATTTAAACATCAGAAACTAATGAAGGCAGAGAAATCTGAGGTGAAACGACAGCAGATAAATGGCAATCTAAGTTAAATGGGTTTAATTCTCCTGAAATGTCCTACTCACTGCCATTTTTCCAAGGACAAAAATACCATTATTAATAAGACATTAGCAACTGTTTATAGTGATGCCCCCACCTGTGGTTCCACCACCAGGGATGCTGAAGCAATACTGAATCTGAACTGCATTCCGAATTCCCGTCTTAAAGAAACTGATAAATGAAGACAAAAACAATAAAAAGGAAAAGTAAAAAAAAAAGACATGCACTTTCATTCTTACCCCCAAACAACAAATACAAAAACAAAAAGAACAAACCAAAAACAAATGAATACAACAAAATGAAAGGAGTAATTATAAAGGGATGAATCACATATGAAATACTCTAATCTGGCATGAAAATTCAATGTTATAAATTTGTAGCAAATTTTGGATTAGGAACAGTTTCTTATTTACAAAGTACTTCATTAGTTTCTATAATAAAATCCAGATAGATATGATTTATATATTTAATACAGAACATTAGGCATGGTCAAATATAGAAAACAATGAAGTTCATACTCCCATGTTATTCTTGATTTTGTACAATGCCAACTCGACATGGTAAGCTGTGATAGTTTCTTTAAGACATTGACAGCAGAAATAAAATTTTCCCAAATTTAAATTATGTTTGCTTTTCTCTGTGTACTTACTTTTACATTCTGAGCAACAATCAAACAGCTCTGATAAAGCACTATTAATAATATATATCACAAAGGAGGCAGTAGCCTTTCTTTGTTTGAACAACAAAGATATGATGGAAGTCATGGAGTCAGGCACTCATACCCTCAGTGGTCTTCAGTTCACGTCCATAAGAGAAAAAAAAATATAGAGATTAGTTTGAGCGTGGTTAGCTTGTACTTTCCGTATTTAGCAAACAGATGAGTCATTCTACTTTCTCTGGGAAAGGCAAAGAAAGAAGCAGAGAGAATCCAGAAGTGTATCACCAACTGAACTCTCTTGACCTTGAAAGACACAGAAATGCTGGGCCCACACTAAAGCCAAAGGATGAACAACATTCTTTCTTTCAACAGACTTTGGGAAGTCAAATGTAACTCTACTTTAGAACCTCATTGTCCTTACTGGTAGAACAGGAACAACAAAAGCAATCCAGTTGTATGTATATATTGTCTATACCAAAGAAGGTTCTGGTAAATGTGGGTGTCATTTTTAACTCAAGGGGTAATTAATTCAGCAATCATTTGTCATTTCTTTTACTTTCCCACAACCAAACTGCTTTTAGTCTTAGATAGAAAACCTGGGATCTTTTTAAAATATTCAAACCATCGAAGAATTCCTAAGGAAATTTAAAAATCAAATTACAAACACTTTATCGAGGTCCAGGGAACCAAAAGATAGCCATTTAAAAAAATCAAACATTTAAACATGAAAGAATAAAAACCCTGAAACAAAGCAATGTGGCCACCATCTGCCCCTGATTCTTGATCTCTCTGGAGAAAACACTGAACAAAAAAGTAAATTATAAAGTAAAATAATTTTGCTTCTGGCAGTGCAGCAGGTTCTACTTCTAGCTGGAAATAATGGGAAGAATCACTTCCTAAGTACTATCATCACAGTCTCCAAAGAAAACATCTGTTCAACCACAATACTGCCTTCCCCCACAATTGAAAAGCTGCAGACAAGGTAACAAAAGTTGAGAATGATTGACAACCACACATCCTCATTCAGGAAACTTTGACAGGCAAGAAAACATGTGAGCAAAAGTCCAAGATCCCAGGGACAGTGTTAAACATGGAGTGACTGGGAACTAATGTCTTTCTCTAAAGTGATGTTCAACGTACAGTATTAAAACCTAACTTTTCTCTCTTTTCCCCTCCCCTCCCCTCCCTTCTCTGCTTTCCCAAAGCCCCCTGTACTCTCACCTCCTTTCATCATTTCTTACTGACTTTAGACATTGGGGAAAATATATATAAAAGTAAATATTTAAAAATAGTATATTTGTGCATTGCCATCTTAGACAAGCATACAAATTGTGTGAACAAGTTAAAAAATTGATCCATTTAATAACAAGAATAGAAAAGAAGTTTCAGGAAAGTAAAACAATAAATAACATATTTTTGTTTTTGTTTTTTGTTTTTTTTTTTTTGGTTTTTCGAGATAGGGTTTCTCTGTGGCTTTGGAGCCTGTCCTGGAATTAGCTCTGTAGACCAGGCTGGTCTCGAACTCACAGAGATCCGCCTGCCTCTGCCTCCCGAGTGCTGGGATTAAAGGCGTGTGCCACCATCGCCCAGCTAAATAACGTATTTTTCAAACATGATATTAGTAATGCATTCACTCACCCAGAACATATTCTTTATATTTCATTACATTTTTGCTTATTGCATACATGTGTGCGTGAATGTTTATGTGTGTGAGTGTACATGTTGCAGGTCAAAAGACAACTTGCTAAAATCATTTCTCTACTTTTAACATATGATTTTGGGGTATAAAAGTTACATTTCCAGAGGTGGTGACATGTGACTTTACCTACTGAGGCATATGATAGTAGTTAAGGGAATAAAATTTCTAGATGAAAGATAAAACTCAAGGCACAGGAATGAAAGTTCAACTCCATGTTTCTTCTCAGACATTCACTTAAAACAAAGTCAGTACTGATGTTAAAATTTGAACACAGGAATGTAATAGAAAACTAACTCCCGAAATGATGTTTAAAAAGTTATACTAAATGGGGAAAGTTTACCAGTAACAAAAAGATTATTAGAAATAGAGGTAATCATGACAGAAAGGTTCAATTCCTCATGAAAATAGCATTATTTTTTCTTGCTTGGGCACACTACAAACTTCAGACAAACACACAAAAAAAATCATTGGGTATACAAAACACTAAACAAATGACAATTATGCCGTATTACTTCCGATTATATATAAATGTATATATGATATAACCAGTATACAGTATATATTCTATGAAATAGAAATAAAATATATGAATATTAGAGAACATCTAGTTACTATAACTTTTGAGTGCATGAATATATATAAAACTCAGTGAATAGTCTGCTTTTGCTGTTTCTAAAAATGTATTCTGTATGTATTACATACCATTAGTATGTGTTTTGCCTCAATCTGTACCACCCCAAGTGCACCAAATCTTGTCTATAACAAGCATTCCAAGGTAATAACCTTGGAAGTGACACATGATTGCTAACAGTTCTCAGTTCCTGACCTTGAACATTTTTTCATATTTATTTGCTCTGCAGTGTAAAGAGATTCTGGAAGCCTCTTCTCGCTTGGGAACATAACAGAATTCAGAGTATCCTATTTATTCGCCAGTATTCCCATAGAATTTCTCGTATCTTCATGGTAGTCTTCAAATATAGAGAGGACTGACATTTGCACTCTCGTCCATTTTAACCTTCACCTTTAACTTCTTCTGGAAAGTGAATCTATGGCGTGGATGATGACCATGAGTTACACCTGGTCATGGGTTATTTCCTATGAAATATGTGTTTTTCTGCTAATGCTGGCAGTATACTGGGAGGGATATAGGAAGAAACAACACGTAGAAGGATTTGCTATTAGACTCATGGAGCATTGTAGATTCCTTTCCCTTGGAGACATATAACACTCTTAGTGTATTTATTATTTACCACAGAAACAGCAATTGAACAGAATATTTGTTTTTCTTAGAGGCCATTTAGGTGCATGCTGAGTTGTTGGTAATGATCATCATAAAACACTATGGGGTTGCATTATCCCCTCCTTACAGAGCAGCGATATCACATGCTTAATCGTGAGGAGCATTTGCGAGATGATCTTCCTAAAAACAAATGTCCAGCTTTGGCCTGAGGAAATGAACTATGTTCAATTCCATTTAATTGTCTTGTTCATAGTTCTGAGGGCTTGAATACTCTTACAATGTCCATTTATGTTTTGTTTGGCTTTCTTTTTTAAATCCTATTCATAGATTGTTTTTTGTAAGAGCAGGGCACAGTAATAGGTGTCAGGGAGAACTTTAGAAGGGATTTGAATATAGGTAAAAAAATGTAGAGCTCAGTCTGGCTAGACTCAATAAAAGTTACTCATAATTAAATGGTAATGTAGGCTTTGGCTGATGTAAACATACTTGTGGTATATATATCATGTCTTTTTTAATTTTTATTTTATTGAGATAGGGTTTCTCTGTAGCTTTGGAGAATTCATTCTGGAATTCATTCTGCAGATCAGGTTGGCCATAAACTCACAGAGATCTGCCTGTCTATGCCCCCTGAGTGCTGGTAATAAAGTTGTGTGCCACAACTGGTCGGTAATACATCATGTCTTATAAACTATTAGAAGAAACTCTTGCTAAATTCAGAATAAGAACTATCAGAAAGATCTACAAAATGTATTTTTCTTTAACTTGGAAATAAATACTGTTCATTAGACAAATTATGATGCCCTTAGTGTAGTATTAGAACCATGGTTTTCAACTATTCAAGTTCAAGGCAATTGGCCATTTTAATGAAAGTTAATTATGTAACTGAAAATTAAACTTGGATGCCAAAATATATCATTATATAAATGTCTAAATAATGTAACTCAACTCCCTAGAACGCAAGCTTTATTAATAGTATGTATCTCACAAAAAGAAATTTGTAAATGTCTATTACTAATACTTTATTTTAAATGGCCTCAAATCCAGGTCAGAATAAAATGTTAAAAAAAAGAAAATCACAAGACAGTTCATTGGTGTCACAGGACTGGCAGACCTGCGGTGCTTCCTACATGGTCTAACAATGCCTTAAAATTAAACTGCATACCATTTTATCTCTGGATTTGGGAAGACTAATTGACCCTGGCAGTGATTGTCTCTGCGGAGGCAAAGAAAATCAAAACTAAAACTTCAGTCATTTAACCACCCCTTTCAGCCAAAACCCTTTTTGATCGGTGTGGAAAAATAATGAGACCTGCTCGCTCTGTTTCCGAAGGACCGTCTTGCTATTGTCAGTGCCTCAATGTTTCTCATTTGAGACACAAATTTATTACTGTTCCGTACATGCCCTGTGCTATCTGCTTGTATTACCATAAATTATTTCCACTCGAAATGCTGGATTGAAAAACAAAATGCACTGGCAGTTTTCATGCAACAGTAATGAATTTCACCCAAAGGAAATGATGGCCCCATTCCACTTTGATGCATGGCCTTGGACGTGTGAAATCTTTGTCTACACCTTATATGGGGGTCATTATATCATTGTAAGACAACTGCTGCAAATGATTAAACACATTGCTCATCTGAACTAAAGCAAAGTTCTTCTGCCCATCCCATTCAAATGCATCTAGCCAACAACTTCAAACATTAAACAATTTTTCCTATTAAATTCGAATTTAATGTTGCTAATCTGCTTTAGTATGCTCCTGTGTCTACTCGCTTACAAAACAATAAGACATTTTCCTTAACTCTGTATCCAAACGACATGGAGGCATTTTGTTGTTGCTGTTGTTGAAACTGATACATCTGGTTTCTGTGTTGCATGCTTTCCTAAACAGTCTTCAGAGGGCTACTTTAATCAATAGTGCTAGCTTCTATAATATCCACAAGAACAGCTTCCATTTTAAGGAGAAGCTACTGTATGGTAGACTCCACGGAGAACATTTGATACATGCCAGTTTGGAAGACCTCACGGTAATCTTGCTTTGCAGATACCGGCACAATCTCAATATGCAATGAAGTATTCTTTGGGCTATCAATTTCCTTCTGAATATATATATATATACTTCTGAATATATATATATATACTTCTGAATATATATATATATATATATATATATATATATATTCATTGGGTGGGGGTTATGGTGCTTTGTAAAAGAGCACCCAGAATTTTCAAGGTCCTGACTTTGATCTCTAATACCAACACACATACAAATTCTTTCTGATGCATAGCTAAGCTGCTTTTTCGTTGTTATTACTTTGTTTTTTGTTTTGCTTTGTTTTTTAAGTTGGGGCTATTGAAGGGGAATGCATGCAATCAGGACCAGGGTAGATTTACAGAGATGTCAGATTAGGTTAATAACTAGTAATCAGGTCAGTAATTAGTCAGTAACTGTCCTAAATATCACAATGTCACCAACATAGAACTCTATTTTGAACTCTGTTTGTTGCCCCTTTGAGGGAAAAAGGCTGGGATTCAGACAGGACCCCAAGTTAACACTTGTTACATAAATGAAGATCTTAACTGGTACTTTATGAAAGCAAAGGGAAGCAACGTTCAAACCATTGTGACAATGGGTAGGTGACAACTTACTGGATCCTCTGGTCTTTAGAGCGAATTGATAAATGGAGACTGTACATTATGGGGAACAGAGTTCAGTATTGATTCGACAATATGTAAAGGATAATCCCCGTGTGTCGTTTTCTTCTTAACAACTCAGGGTTTTTTAAGTTACTCATTCGCTTAGCCAAGATGATAGCGAAAACGGGGAGAACTTTAGGAAATATCAATGTTTTTTTTTTTATTTTTTACTTTGAGAGAGTCTTGTTCTGTTCCAGTCTGATGTTAAATTTGATTTTTCTCCATGGGATGTGGAATAAGAGATGTATGCCAAGATGCCAGGCTTTTGATGTCTATGACATTGACTCTCAAACTTTCTTTCTCATACAATATGGCCAGGAAGAATAATATGAACCTAAAAGAAAACCCAGTTTCAAAAGTTAAAGGTGTTTGTGCTCATTCTAAAGACCTTACTTCAATGCCAGCAACCCACGGAAAAGCGGGAAAAAAAAAGATTTCTTTTTCTGCCCTAGAGTGTCTGACATACCCTATGCCACTCCGATGGAGAAAGCTGGTTTTCTTTGAAGAGAGGACACTAATTTTCTAAGAACTATACTGCCACTTTCTGGAACAAAGCATTAAATACAAATCTTTGTGAATTCAGGTCTATGGTCCCTCTCCGTCCTATGTATGCAGAGTTCACACTATAATTCTTATCTAGCCATGAGCTCTTTCCATGCAGTGTAACACACACTCCTCCTGCCCCACATACACTCAAACATACCCTAAAGATGAAAACTCTTTGCATCTTGATTAAAATTAATTTTATCACTCCTGTGATGGGCCTCAGTTGGAAAAGAATCCCCAACTACATATACCTTATGCGTATGTAACTAGAGAAAGACATTAAGAGGACAATATTGATTTTGAAAAGTTATCTTTTTCATTTACTTGTATTCTTATATTTTACCATTTAAAACATTTTTAATTCAAATTTATTTGAATCATAGTCTTTCCTTTCCCTGAGTTCCTCTAGATCTTCTTCCCCATCTCACCCAACTTTAAGTTTCTTCTCAGAAAAGAAGCAAAAACAAACCTCCAAACGTCAAGAAAACGAAATAAAACTTTATCCAAAAAGGAAAAACAATACAAAACATAAACTACCAAACTGTAACCAAATGCAAGCATATAAAAAACTATTCAGTAGGCTCTAGTTATATGTTGGTCGAGTACTTCTGAACATGTGGCCTGCCCTAGAGTGTATGACATACCCTGTTGGAGGAAACTGATTTTCCCTCTCCCACCAGATTTAAGTGACAGCTCAGTTGTTAACCTTTATCCTAGTGGCTAGGTTTTCATCTATTACTTTGTTCATTAAAGAATAACAATAAAATAAGATAACATAATAAAAACACATTGATGTTAAGCAAGACAAACCAACAGAAGGAAAAGAGAAAGCACAGAATCAGAGACCCGCTCATTAGCACACTCAGGAGTCCCATAAAATTACTAAATTGGAAACCATATGTATGTGCACAGGGCGAATGCAAAGCAAAGCTGTGCGAGTCCTGTGCCTCCTGCTTCAGTCTCTGTGAGTTCATATGAGCATGGGTCGTGTTGACTTAGAGGGCCTTGTTCTTTTGGTGTCTTCTATCAGCTCGGACTTTTACCTTTTTTCTGCTTCCTCTTCTTGTGTGTCCCTGAGCTCTAAGAGGAGGGATTTGATGGTGACATCACATTTAGGTCTGAGTATTCCAATGTCTCTCGATCTCAGCGTAATGCCTAGCCATGGGTCTTTGTATTTTTTCCTATCTGTGGCAGGAGGAGGCCTGTCTGAAGATGGGTAATCAATTTTCTAAGAAATATACCTCTTGCAATTTCTGGAACAAAGCATTAAATGCAAAATTTTGCTAATACAAGTCTAGGGTTCCTCTCTGTCCTATACATGCATAGTTTGCCCTGTGTTTCTAATCTAGCTATGAGCTATTTCCAAATATAGTGATTTATGGAAAACTTGGGCCTTTACTATGAACACCATCAAACAATTTGTATCTTTCAGATATTTTGCTATCATTCTCATATTAGTTACATTTTCAGGTGAGTATAGAGGACAGTTGGTTCCAATTTCCTGTAAAATCATTTTGATAGATTTTCAAAATTGTGACAACAGCTAAAGAAGAAAGATAAAGTGACAGTTGTCATAATAGGACTATTAGGTTGCTTCAACCGGTTCTAAGAATGTGTTTTATAAATAAAGAATCTTAGAAAAAAAGAAAATATCTAACTTTTCTAAAGTGACCGCATGCGACTAAAGAAAGAATACTGTTTTCTTTTGGCTCATGGCTGTCACACACCCAACACCTGTGATAAATTCACAGAACACCAAGTAATAGCTGAATTTGTAGTGTGCCAGATGGTATTTTCCTATTTGGTTGCAGTGAAACCCTTTCCTCTGTATTGTCTGCAATATGATAACAAGAGGAACACATAGTGTAATCCTCTCTGTAGTTGTGATAGAAGCAAAAAAAAAAAAAAAAGTCAGTGTTCTCTCTTTTCTAAAGTGGGTTTGCCACTTACCAATTTTCTCTGTATTTCTTTTTTAAATTAGTTTGAGGAAACATGACTATTATGTTTATAAGCCCTTAGCTTTATTTTTCTTTGTCTCTTCTTTTTATATTATTGATTTTTATTGAGCTCTCCAGTTTTCTCTGCTCGCCTCCCTGCCCTCTCCCTTCTCCTTCAACCCTCTCCCGAGGTCCCCAGGCTTTGTCTCTTTTTTCCATACCGTCAGCCCTTACCACCACCACTGCAAAGACCAAAGACAGCATGGCATCCTTTTAACATACACACCTTAGAGTATACTAAGAGCTCCTCATTTCATTCTGTCACTGAAGCTTAAAATTATTGATAATTTTTTGAGGAGACAAGCAACTGGGACCAAGAGCCTTCTTGTCCTATAAGGGTTTATGATCTACTTATGAGAGACATGTCCTGTCGGCACCTTCACTGCTCGGAACTGATCTTGCTGTGGATAGGCGAAGCTTCATGCTTCACTTGACAAAGAGCTTTGCTCAATCCCCTCAGCCTACGACATCCTCAGAGCATTTAGCGACTGTGGATTAAGCCTCTTTCAAGTCCATTTGTCTGTTAATGTTGTGAGCCACCCTGCTGAGAGCCCATACAGTCTTCTGCCTGCATAAGAATAGCCTGCTTACTCGTCTCACTCACGCCCTTTTCTTATTTTGACTTCTCTGCGCAGCAACAGCTGTGCTTATTTTAATGTTTAAATCAATTCACTGTTCAACATAAAATGGCTCTTAGTTTCCAGTCTCATTGATAGTACAGCCTGTATCTCTATAACTCATGAAGTTATGCTTCATCTGTCCGCTAACCACACTTTAATTTTAATTCCTTCCACTTTCTCCTTTCTCTATGGTCAACATCGCCATCATTTCTCAATTATATCAAATCTCTATCTCAGATTGAGTGGCCTTACACTGTCTGTTTTCTCTGTAGTGAGGGTTATAGGCCTCAGATCATTACACAGCCAGGTTCATACTTCCTTAAATTTTTCTCAGACCATATATTTTCTGAAGGCCCAGCATCGTAAATGGTCTGGTATACCACAACACCACAGAACACTAATCTTTCTTATCACATTCTGTTTTCTGCTATACATTCATCCACCTTTTTATATTTTCTGTTTATAATCTGATTGTCACACTGTCTTTGAGAGACAAAAGAACAATACTATTTATTTTCATTGACTTGATTCTTTTGAGTAGTTCATGTTTCTAATAGAAAACATAAATCAATCAATATTAAAACTTTTGATATATCTTTACCAACTTAATCAAACGTGTCCTAATTCATACAAAGGGTGATGAATTACTCAATAGATTTCATGGTGATAAGCAGTTATGTTTGAGAAAAGCTTTATAACTTGGGATCAAAGAGAGTTATAATAAACGCACACTAAACTACAGGCACATGGCTTTAGCTATCAAATATTGCAGATTTAAAACATTATTAGTAAATAATTAAAGAAATATTTATTCATAATTATAAGAAAATATTTTATGTTTAAAAAGTCAAAAGTTATGTACTAATTAATATTTCTTATTCTGTGATTAAGATATTTAAAATAGTGTTATTTTGCTAGCCTGTATATCTGCCTATTAACAAAGAAGCACCAATTTTCATAATGTTAAGGTATGTAATGTCTTTAGAGTGCCAAAATATTCTCAGCATTACCCCATATCTGTACATGTGTCTTCTATGAAATCTTTGCTGCAAAGTTATTAATGAAGAAACTACTATCTATGATTCTTGAATATGTTTATAGTCCTGTAATCCTGGAAAACCTCCATCTCTATAGCCATCCACCTTTTCACACAACCTGAATAGATCATGAAACATTTTTAGTTTTATTTTTCTCCCTGGCAAAACATTGTTTTTCTTGGACATTTAGTTGGTTAATATTTAAAGAATTTTTTAAGTATTTATAAAGAAGGTACAATACATAGACAACATTTCTGCTTTGTTTAAAATTTAATCTATTTTTCTAAACTGTTACATTTCTTTAAAAGTATAGGGAAAGTGAAAAGCAATGCGATCATAAAAGCAAGAAAAAACATTATCAATTAAAATTGAGAAAAAGGCAGGAATCATAACAAAAATAAATATGTGAATATCCAAACGCATCTTCTTCCATTTCATTCAAGAACCTGCACAGAAATCTTTTGACTACGATTTCTTAGTCTCCCCTTTGCAAAAGGTGTCCTGTGATTGTGGCGTATTCACCAAGAGGCCAGTGCATCTATCTACAGAGCTGCATAACTTTGTCTTACAAATAAGCACAGAATATTTTTATCCGGCACTGCAAAAGTGAGAAGATATAGTTGTATAAGCAGGACAATTTACTTGAGGTTAAAAAAGAACAGTAACGTGCTGTATTTATATATTTATGAATATATAACATATATACATACTCATGTATATATATTTTGTATACATGTAACAACAATGAATAAAAAAAAGGTCTCATGAACTTGAAAAACAGCAAGAAGGGGTATATGGGAGAGTAGAAACAGAAAGAGGAGTGATGTAATTATCTTATGGTCTCAAATTTGAAAGTAATTTTTAAATGGTTATCTTTAGATTGCTAGTGCCCTTTGAGCCTGTGTAGGCAAATATTCTGGAAGACATTGCCGTCAGTGTTAGGCCTAATTGTGGACTCTTGTAATCTCAGAGGTTCAGATGTCTGAAGCAGGAGATTCACAGTTCAAGGCAAGCCTAAGCTACAGAGTAAGTTGAAACCTATGGAGATCATTTAAATAAATAAATGATAAGAGTAAAGATAAGCTTATTTTTGTCTAAGACCTCAAACAAGACTCATAAATAATTTGTGATGAAAATATATGCTTCATAGTGAAATTAACAGGCACATATGGGAAACAAAATGATAAGCAAAATATTATAAAAATAATAGGCATGCTGTTGTTGTGGTGACAATATCATTTACCATCCTGTAAATGTCAAGGTGCAAAAACTTACAGATAATGAAATCAATATGGTTACTTTCATCCAGCAAGCTCTTGCTGCTCTGACTGGTGTAGTCCTTGCGTTTTCAGGATTTGGGAGGTTGCCCGAAACATTACCTCACAATCTTCCATTGGCCAAGTCTCTACACCATCACCATTTCCTGCTCTGACTCGGACACAGTCCCTCAGTATCAAATTGGGTCCATCTGGACATTCTGCCATAATCCACCACTTCATATTCTTACTTTAATTGTACCTGTGAGTACAATTCACAGAAGCACAAGCTAGTGAGGACACTGTATATCTTCTGGGTCGGCTATACTAACTTCAAAAACCTTTGGGAAACAAAAAAATCTTTGAGAAAAGATTCTCAAAGACAAGCTATCAGAATTGTTACCTTACTCTGATTTTTATTTTATTGCTTATTTGTATCAATAAAAGTATTTCCATCGCTCTACTTCTCTGAACCTTAGTGGCTTTCTAAGAGTCAAAATTATAAACATCTAAAATGTTGCCACTCTTTTCTTTCCATAAACTTTGAGATAGTGTGCATATTAACCTCTTAGCTACTATTTAAAAAATGCTCTTCTTACCATTGGTCTGCTTAAATTACTAGTCAAGGGACTTGAGAGATGCTCCAACACTTAAGAAGCCTTGCTGTTCATAAAGGACCGGAGTTCGGATACTATCAACCATAACTTGTTGCTCATAACCATCTGAAACTTCAGCTCCCTCTTTCTGCCTCCCCTGGTTCCCAAATGCACATGGCATACACATAAATCAAATCAAATCAAATTTAAAAAACAATTACCACCTCCATAGAATTCCTTTTGTGTTTACAATCCTGTACTTTTTTGCATGTAAATATGTAAATTTATAGGATTAATGATTCCATTAATATAATATTTTCTGATAGACTGTGTTTCAAGAATATGGTTATTAGAATTTACAAAATAATTGACATAAAGTAGAAAATTAATGATTATCATCAATAATAGTATTTAAGACTATGACTGTTTCCATTATGTTTAAAGGAAAACACAATATGAATGAGGGGATCTTGCTTGAAAGATATCTTAGAGGCTAAAAGATCTTACTGCTCTTACAAAGTACCCAAATTTGATACTCAGCACCCAAATCCTGCATCTCACAATCTACTATAACTCCAATTCCAAAGAGCACATGACTCTGGACTTGGCTGACTCTTGTTTTCATGTGAACATACCCGTACAGAGACAAATGATTAAAAATAAAGAAATTCTTTAAAATAGTTATTAAATTTTTACTAAGACAGACCCGTATCTGGACAATGCACAGAGAGTGAGAAACTTTGGAGCACTCAGACCTAAATGCAATGTCTTTATCGAACTTCTCCCATCCATGGTCAGGAATCTACGAGGATAACAAGGCAGAAAGATGGTAAGAGCCAGAGGTAGTGGATGGCTCCAAGGAAACAGCATCTTCTAGATACATGAATCAATATTTTCAGTATTGCTAAGTATGAATTGAAAAGCAAGTACACATATAAACTCTCAGAGACTGTAGCAACACACACAAAACCTCACAGGTTCAAGCCAGGCTGAGTGCCAACATTGAGAAGGATAGGGAATTAAGGGGTCATAACACCACTCCAAAAGCTATTTGCTACATTCATACCAGCTAAAACAGAGAAATTCACTTTTATCTACTAGAGTGTCAGTGGGTATATCTACCATACTACAAGGTAAACCCCATTCCCAGAAGTAGTTTGTGACAAACACAGAACAAATTAAATGATATTTTTATGTATGCTTTATAATAAATAAGAATATACATTCTGTAAGGAAGTCTTGGCCCTGAACTTAAACTTACATCGCAAAGTATATTGAGTTAGGATTATAAAAATACTAATCTTGCTTTACTTTCTAGAGGAAGTAGGGCTAAGGGAACTAATGAATTATTTAACATAAAATATAATTTATATAATATATAAATTACATACATAATATATGTTAAATAATGTATGTAATAAATCCACTAATTACAAACCTTTCCAGTTTTAAGAACAGTGGGATTGAGGTACACAAATGCTTAGTGAATTGCTCAGTTTCACAGACCAGTAGACCTAAATCCTCATACAAGCTTGACATTGATGAATTTAATGTCTGTTTTTGTGACAAAACTGTTTTGAATTAATTATGGTGTAGCTGGCAGTAATCCTTAGCTTCTGTTCTCTCTGCCTGTGGTCATTTTAAAAGTCAGCGGCGTGTTGGACTGACTCAGTCTTTCTGTCTTATCAGATACTGTCACGTATGCCTGGACACGGTCAGGGGTGTGACTTATGACGCCTACTGGCTCTAAGTAAGACCAGAAAGCCTTCCTGAGACTTCCTGTAGGAAGAGCCTTTCAGATGTCTCCGTCATAGGGGACAGACGGCTTGCCAACTAGTTAACAGGCAGAGTCTTTGAGGACCTGGGCTAAGTAATGGTCTCAAAGGAGAAACTATTTATCCATAATTACACGGAACAATAAGTTAGCAGTCACTCTCATAATACTTCATCCTAATGAAGCAGATGCTCAGAAAAGACCATGCTATGCAACTGGGAAAGTTCTGTGTAAACAAAGTTATCTCGCTTGATGGGAAATTCCTTATTTACTCACAGCTAATAACTGGAACTTAGTCAGAACTGAGTTATTGGTTGGTAACCTAAATGGTCTCTTACTGCAGGTCTCATAAGCCTTTTAAAAATGGCTTGAAATTACAGATTTCTAGACAAATGTTCTATAAATGAACTTCATAGAGTTAGAATGAAGCAATATTACAAACATTTGGCTCCTTCAGCAAAAGCCTTGAAAAAGAGCCAAGTGGTCCATCTGGTCCACGAGGGTCCTTTCTAAGATATCTCAAGGGAAAGTCCTTTAACGTGTGGTTTCCTGTCACTCCCATGGCCAAGAAATCAGGCCACCCCACGGCAGGCAGCAGAGTTTTAACAGCATGACTCTTGGAATCAGGAAAAAACTAGAGTCTCGAGTGAGAAAAAAAAGGAGTTATATCCATAGGTGATGGTGTTCTCATCAGTTGACTATAAAAAACAAGCAAAAGATTACAATGAGACCAATAAGAATAAGTAACCATCAGTCACTAAACCCTTCACTGACCTGTTGTTAAGAGTACTTACTATTAAGAAGCACTAAGGCACAGTTGCTTTAATACAGGGGAATGAAGATTCACTGAAGGTGCTTCTGTGGGCAGAAAAATGAGAACAAGATTCATTTTAATTTTTTATTTTATATTATTTAATTAACATTATTCATTTATTTTACATACCAACCACAGTTTTCCCTCCTTCACTCCTCCTGTTCTCTCCCTCTGACTCCAATCTAGCCCTTCCCCATCCACTTCCCCCTTGTCTCCATTCAGAAAGGGCAGGCCTCCCTTGGGCTTAACAAAGTACGGCACATCAAATTGAAGTAAGGCAGATCTCTTCTGCTGCATAAAGGCTAAGCAAGGTAACCCAGCATGGGGAACAGGTTCCCAAAAGCCAGCTAAGTGCCAGGAGAAGTTCTGCTCTATTGATAGAATCTTTGAAAAAAGATTATCTGACTGTGAGATACCATCTCACACCTGTCAGAATGGCTATGATCAAGAACACAGATAACAGCTCATGCTGGCAATGATGTGGAGCAGGGAAAATAGTCCTCTCTTGCTGGTGGGAGTGTAAATTGGTACAGCCACTTTGGAAATCAATATGGAAGCTTCTCAGAAAAATGGAAATCAATCTACCACAAGACCCAGCTATACTCATCTTGAGCATATCCTGAGTTTTTTTTTTTTTATATATATATTTTTGGAGATCAGTCCTCTGTCAGATGTGGGGTTGGTGAAGATCTTTTTTCAGAGAACAAGATTTATAATCATATTTCTCACTTTCAAATTACATTTATCATTCTCACTGATCTCTCCAAAATAAGGCTTGAAAAAAAATACATAAACAGAAGAACATAGTCTTGCCAATAAATTCTTCTATTAATGACGGATTTTAATAAATGTTGAGGGAATTTAAATTTGATGTAAGGCATAATTTTGTCACAAAGATTATAAGGTAAACTTACCATAAGAATTTTGAATAAACTAGGTACATAATTTGTCTTCAATGTGACAAGACGAGCCATTTGGACAAGAAACTGTTCTTACCTGGAGCGTTTGATGATATGCTGTATAAACTGAACAAACAGGACCGACAGAAAAATGACTGCTGAACTTGCCAAAAGAAGGTGAGATGGCTCTTCTGGATTCCTGCTTTACATATGAAATTGTCAGATAGTCTTCAGGATATAGAAGAAAGTGGTTGACAAACTGCCAGTATAGGCAAAACGGGCTTTCAAATCTCCTTTTTTTATTGAAAAATCCACCAGATACTATGGGGCTATAAACTGAAGATAGATGCCCCAATGTGACAGAAGAGCTTTGGGTGATTGCCCAGGCCTGGGAGGTATTTACAAACCACTTCCTATTTACTTAGTTAATATTATATCCTTCTGGGGTCTTTGATGGATTTGAAGAGAGATAGTTACAATTTCCTTTAGTTATGACAAAAGATTAATAGACGAGAAACTTTCCAGATATAAATAGACTAAATATTATAAGTTTAATTCCTGCTTGATAACTACTTTACTATTTTAATGTTAACACATTCCTTTTTATTTATATAGAAAAGGGGAGATGATATAGGATTCCCCTGTGTGTCCTGTGAATATGCTTTATTACTATTTGTTAACAAAGAAGCTACTTTGGCCCATGGCTCGGCAGAATATAGAAAGGTAGGAAGTCCAATCAGAGATAGAGGAGGAAAGAAGGTGGAGTAAGAGAGACACCATGTAGCTGCCAAAGGAGCAAAAATAACTTCTAAAACCATTTGAACAAAAACTTCTAAAAGATTTTCTCTTGCAGCTGATAGGTTATTCATGATTATTGACATAGAAGTCATTCAAACTTTGGACAAAAAATTATGCTTATTATATAAGATAACTTGCCTTCTTTATAAAAGAACTATGTGTATTCATATTTTTTGTCATGTTAGTCATAGTGAAATATTTATAAGCCAGGAGACATGACAAAGTATACTAGTGAGTTAACAAATGACATATATTAACTGTGCCCTGAGTTTCTGAAAGTTCAGCTGTTACAGAGGGAAAGGATTCTCATTCTCCTTTAAAACTTATAGGAAATCTATCTTGTTTTATATTAGATAGCTCAGAACCTTCTACATTCAAGTTTTAACAACATCAGCTCGGTAGCTCTGCTTATTGATTACATTTCTTTGTTAGACCTTGTTTTATATTCCTCATAACAATTTTGTGAAATAAGTGTACTACGCTAACTTAATAGCTGTGGAACTCAGAGACATTATGAAAACCATTTATGGCAACACATTGAACAATGACTACTGCTAACACTACCTTCATTTCTTTTGTTTGTTATTTGTTAGCATAAAATGTAAAAGTTTTCATTATGGCATTTTCCCTCCAAGCGATGGAAATAGTTTGTGTTTACTTACATTTCAAGGTCCCAGATATTCACTGTGAGAAATCAAGGCAAGAAGTTATGCAAGATCATGAAGCAGAAACCAGGAGCAAGGCATATTTTCAGGTTCTTTCTTTACATTTATCTGCACCCTCCTGCCCCTAACACTTTTACTCTCTCACCTCTGTTGTCCTAGTTTTACTTTTATGTCACATGTATCCTTCCACTTTGTTTTCTCACCCTTAAAATTTCATTTTCTACTCTCATGATCCATTTTCAACTTTCATGATCATTACTTAGCATTGATACTTTCTTATATAAATGAGAGATCCCTTAAGAGGCACAGAAAAGTCAAATGCTATATTACCATATATGTCTTGGATTATAAGAAAGATTTGTTAGATAAATATTTGCATAACCTCAACTCTGTCAAGTTATAAGTTTACATCTATTGAGAAGAAAATTAAAGATAAGACAAAACAATTCAAGTAAAGTAAAAATGTTAATGTTTCAACTTAAAATATAAGTAAAATTATTTATAAAAATGTTTATTAGACAAAATATTCTTTCCCTTTATTATTTCTGTTGATTATATCATATCAGGAATTTCTCTGTCCTCAAATAATAAGCATTTTTTTTGTTTCAACATTTCCTGTACCTTTATAATAAATGTAAACTACAATAGAACAACAAGGACATAAATATGCTTGCAATTTCTGGCTGTATATCAAGTCTCACCAATGGACTATGGTGGAAAAGCCATAGGAGTTATTTTGATATCATGATTTCAAAGGTTTTCTGCGCACTGACTTCTGTGTATTTATTCCACACCAGCTTGTGTTTGTGTTCACATGAGTGGGTGCACATGGGTGGGAAGGTATGTATATATACTTGCATATGAAAGTCAGGGGTTGATGGTGAGTGCCAACCTCACTTATTTTCCTCTTTATTTACCGAGTCATAGTCTCGCTGAACCCAAAGCTCCCTAGTCCTTAGTAAGAGCCAGTTTCTACTAAGGATCCCCTATATCTGTCTTCTGAGCAATCTACAATGACATAGGATAGTGACAAGCTTGTGCAGCAAGGGCTTTTTTCTTTGACCCAGGTTTCCAGCTAAGACTTTACCTTTTTGTCCTGAAGGGTGTATTTATGAGAACTTATCAAAATGTCATGGTATTATTTCTTAAATTACTGTGTAAATCAGAGCTACTCCGTAAGACACTTCAGACTACCTCTATTTTACAATGTAAAAGAAACTTCACTCTTCTTTAGAATTGTTTATTTAGCGATGTTAAATTTTACCTAATGCTTCAGTGTGTGGGTGCACCCCTCGCGGTCCTGAGTTCCTTGCTTGTGCTCTCTCTCCTTCTGCTCCTGATTTGGACCTTGAGATTTCAGTCTGGTGCTCCAATGTAGGTCTCTGTCTCTGTCTCCTTTCATAGCCTGATGAAGGTTAATATTCAGGAGGATGCCTATATGTTTTTCTTTGGGTTCTCCTTCTTATTTAGCTTCTCTAAGATCACGAATTATAGGCTCAATGTCCTTTATTTATGGCTAGAAACCAAATATGAGTGAGTACATCCCATGTTCCTCTTTTTGGGTCTGGCTTACCTCACTCAGGATAGTGTGTTCTATCAGGAATTTACCAAGGCCAGCTGGCCTGGGTCTGAAAAAGCCTGGGATAAAACCGGTCTTGCTGAACAAGGGGGACTACTGAGACCTCAAGAACAATGGCAATGGGTTTTTGATCCAACTGCATGTATTGGCTTTGTGGGAGCCTAGGCAGTTTGGATGCTCACCTTACTAGACCTGGATGGAGGTGGGTGGTCCTTGGGCTTCCCACAGGGCAGGGAACCCTGATTGCTCTTTGGGCTGACAAGGGAGGGAGACTTGATTGGGGAAGGGGGAGGGAAATGGGAGGCGGCGGTGGGGAAGAGACAGAAATCTTTAATAAATAAATACATAAATAAATAAATAAAAATTTACCTAATGCTTCATTATTATGTATCAAGATGATAATGTTATCATGGAATCATATTAATCTCATAATGCTAACATAACTTTCATTTTCATAATGATTTATATCTACCTTCCAACTTAATGAAAATGATTACTGCATTCTTTTGATATCTAAAGGTATTTAAAAAGATTTTGTCAACTAAGATTTATACAAAGAGTCATCTGCTGTTTTATAAGTGTCTGTGATCTTTTTTTCAGAGAAAAAAAATCTTTTTCAAAATAAAAACCGAACTTTAGATTTTCCTTCTAGTTCTTGCTTTTGTACAGATTTCCTAGTTATAATTACTTAAAAATGTGAGCTTTATCTTTGCTCCCCTCCTGATATCCATGCTGTCATTCCCAACATTATCCTCTTTTAGGTTTTTCATTTGTATTTATCCCTAAACTTTCTGCCATGTTTCTCTATCCAATTTAATGTAGTTTACTATATTTATTTAAAAACTTTCCAGTTAATTAATTTCATGCTTATTATCATTATGCTATTGTTAATTGACCCAACTCATTGATTTTAGAATATGAATATTTGTTATGTCATTTGTATATATTATTGATTTTATTAATTCTAAGCTCTCTTATTGCTTCTGAATAACTCTAATGATTTACTTGTCATTAGACAGTTCTTCTAACTAAAACAGAGAGCAACTATATTAGTTGGCAATATATTGATGAATGGATAGTTTGATTGATAGATAGATAGATAGATAGTTACAAAGATGATAGACAGGTAGATAATTGACAGACAGACAGATAGAGAGTAGCAGCTAGAAGCTGTATTGTCTTTGCATGTCTTGCTTGGAATTCCATGTTCTATATCTATTAGACTATATTCTCTATATTAAGGTACCTTTATAAAATAAATTAACCAGTTTTATGTGTTCTCTTTTTTTTCTAGAGGACAATTAAAACAAATTTACTTTATGAAGTTACTTCTTCATAAAAATCTTTTGATCCAATTCTCTACAGGCCTTACTATTCTGAAATCAGACAAGAATCAATCAGCACTTGGGTGTCTTTGCTTCCTATAGACCCATCAGAGTCTTGGATATTGCTTATATCTGAAGATGGTACAAAGCGCCTGATATTTCTCCTTGCTTCTTCCTTCTTTCCTTCCTAGCTGAATTCCAGGTTTCTGTTCCTTCCATATCTCTATGCAAGTAATTTCATTTAATATGAACTGTAGCTTACTAAATGAGAGGCAAGGCAATATTATTAAATGAAGAGGAAAAATAGAGCTCCAGAACATGGACAAGGATTTGGCTGATATCTGGCTGCAATTAGACCTATTTAGGATATGTAAAATTGAACCTGAGGAGGAACCATTTTAAACATACTTTAAAAGTCATACTGCACCATTGTAGGACATACATGTGTATTCATGTTTGTAAGGTGGTGACTTAAGTACATTTTGGAGTGGTAAACTCTAAGACCTTAGCATCATGACATATCAGAAACATATTTATTGTCAATGTCAGGCTGATATACATTGAGACATTTTCCCCCAACATTTAATTCAGAACCAAAGCTATCTGTAGGCTTTTGGCTTTCATTTCATGTTATCTTGGTCAATCCAGAGAGGTATCAGACATGATAGAAGGGGTTGGTGACACAGAAACAATTCTTCATGAGTAAGTGTAAAATATGACGAACAGTTTATGTCCACAGCTTGTCTTCTAAAAATCAAACATATGTCGGAGATGCAAAAATTGTAGAAAATCAGTCTATGTGTGTCCAAGATGAGTTTTTCTATGATAATCCCCACCCATTCTGTTCACCAAACATAAAATTTCCTTCACATATAGGAGACACTGTCTCTTCACAAGGATGAAAACCCCAATTTCATCCAGGTCCTGGGTAGTGATATTTTACATTTTCATTGTACTCCTGATACAGTGACCTGAGGTAAAACCACCAATTAGTTAAAAGTAGACTGAAAGTACATACTTTGACAGGCCACACATTTCTGAATGTTATACTTCCAGAGTGCCACATTTTTTTCCTGTGTGCTTCTCTTCTAGAAATATTTTCTCCAATGTAGACAGCAAAATCAAACAAAACAATCCAGTTAATGCATAGAAAAGAAGGGACTAAGCCTTTAGGTTCAGAGAAAGCTAAAAGAACACCTCTTCTTCATGATATCTTTTCTTGTTGCCTGTGGTTACACAGTCTGGGTCAAGAGTTTCCTCAGAATTTTACCTCTAAGCATTTATTAACCTTGATCAGCTAATGTTATTGCTTTTCTTCCGTTTCTCTTATTTTCAAGATGTATATTTCATATGATAAATGTCCTGGAAGGTAGATGATCTATGATGTAATCACTGTACACCTTACTCTTTATTATGAACCCATATGTACAATCTATGCTTGTATCTATAAACACATAAGCATCTAGACTTTTAAGCACCCAACCAGTGTTTTTGATAACAAAAATGATCCTTTTCAAGATCTTGTTTGAACTAGTATCATGAAGACATGGAATAATTAGTAACTGTGTACTATACATATCCAAGTACACTTGTGCATGTAAATATACACTAAACTCATTATTTAAAGACTCAGAACTAAAATCAGATTGGTCATCTCCACCTTGATGTTATCCCAAAATGAAACTTGGCTCTATAGTACACAGATATGCTTTTAGAACAGACCATCAAGCACAGGCAATTACTTTAGCTACAGTATTTTAGAGTTATAAACAACATTCTTATGCTTGACAGTGTCTGAGATTGCCAAGCACAATTTTTGAGCATGACATGACATATTACTCTTCCTGTGTGGGAAGATGAGGAGAAGCAAAGAGAGAAAGGGAGAGGTCCTGATTCCACCTTTAATGATCTTAGAGAGCCCATTTTTCTACCCACTCAAGAACAGTCTTACCCAACTGTGTGGTTCTTTCATTGCTCATGACAATGTTGTCTTATTTTTAAGTACATGTTCCTTCTTAAAATACTCATAAAAGACACACATCTGTGGATTAAAAACTCATTAGTTAAGTGGTGAGTAAGTGTCTTTGTTACTTAGATATTAGTCATATTACCCCATGGTTAGCAAAAGTTGAAAATGTCCCCATTAATTATTAGTGACATTTAACCAAAATAATTATTCCCCTTGCATCATCATAGCTGTGGTTGCAGTTAAACACTCTATTTTAGGAGTTTTCTATTTTACAAAAAAAGCAGAACAGCAGCTTCTTTTATATGACCCAGACTACTTTGACCTTGTCAAATAGGGCAAATATATTTACATCTTCTAGAATAAGCTAAGCATATGTCCTATGAGCAGCAATATGAGGAGTCCTGTCCAAATGTATTTTTATTATATTCAGAGACTCAAAGCATTTGTAGCTGTAAACCACATCATTGGTGCTCTTTGCTGAGTATCATGACAGTTGGGTACATTACCTTGTATCAATTCTCACTTCTTGTAGTGGATTAGCTGACAGACTCAAGATTGAAACCCGGCTCTTGCCTACAGAGGTATCTCGAGTTACAGTCTCATCATGACTCTAAATTTCAGGCTTTATTATTTATGAAAAGTGGGGTTAATAATAGTTTCATGCTTGCCAAAGTAAAAATATTCAGTAATATGAGTTATTATTATGCTTCTGCACACATTGCCTTTGAAACTCAACAAAACTGCACTGACAGATTTAAGACAATGGCCATTTAAAAGAAACAAACACATTTATTCATAAAGTATGTATTGCTTAACAGTCACTGATCCTGGAACCACAAAATCAAAGACAAAACAAATCTCTCTTTTTGAAAAACAATTATCTAGTGTAGATGGTTGTTGGGTAAGCAGATCACTATAATGCACTGATATAATAATGAAAAAAATATTTAGCTTCACTTTCTCTTTTTTTTTTCTTTTTCTTCTTTTCTTTTCTTGGGAGGGGGTGTGTTTAAGACAGGGTTTCACTGTGTAACAGCCATGGCTGTCCTTAAACTCACTTTGTAGACCAGGCCAACCATTACCTCACAAAGATCCGCCCGCCTCTGCCTCCTGAGTACTGGGATTAAAGGCCTGTGCCACCACCACCCAGTTTTGGTTCACTTCTTAAGAGCATTACATAGAACACTTTAAATGGAAAGAACATTGCTTGTTCTGCTGAAGGAGAGTCAGGCTTACTAGTGATTGAATCAAGAATGCATTTTTTCCTATTTTTATTTTATTAAAAAAACAAAACAAAAAACTTATCTTTTCTCGTTTTATATACCAATCCCAGTTCGTATTTCCTTCCCTTCTCCCATTTCTTCCACCTTACCCCTCACGCCACCCTCCATCTATTCCTCAGAGAGGGTAAAGCACATTGCTTTAAGGAAGGAACAAGGCTCTCCCTACTATATCTAGGCTGAGCAAGGTATCCCTCCAAAAAGAATGGGTTTGAAAAAACAACAACAACAACAGTATAAGCAGTAGGAATCAATCCAGGTCCTACTACCGGTGGGCCTGAAGTCTGCCCCAGCTATACAACTGTCATCTACATTCTGAGGGACTTGTTTGGTCCTATGCTGGTTCCTTTCCTGAATGGCTGGAGTTGATGAGCTCCTATTAGCTTAGGTAAGCTGTTTTAGTGTGCATCCACATCATGGTCTTGACCTCATTGTTTATATTCTCACTCCTTCCACTCTTGAACTGGACTTGGGAGCTCAGCCCAGTGCTATGCTGTGGCTCTCTGCCTCTGCCTCTGCCTCCATCAGTTGCTGGATGAAGGTTCTATGGTCACATTTAAAATAGTCATTAATCTGACTACAGGGCCAGGCCAGTTTGGGCACCCTCTCCTCAATTGTTTTGGGTCTTATCAGGGGTCATCCTTGTGAATTCCTTGGAATTTCTCTAGTGCCAGGTTTCTTTCCAGCCCCATATGGCTCTCTCAATTAAGAAACATCTTTCCTTGCTCTACATCTCTGCCCTTCACCATCTTGACTACTCTGTTCCCTCAAGTTCTTCTCTCCTCTTCCCCTTTTTCCCCTCTCTCCTCCCCCACCCTCATGCTCCCAGTTTTCTCAGGAGATCTTGTCTATTTCCCCTTCCAAGGGAAATCTATATCCATTACTCTTAGGTTTCACATTGTTATTCAGCCAGAGAAGCTAAGCAAAGATGTCTTAAGCAGAAAGGACACCTTATCCAAGCAGGTAGTAAAACAAGTATCCTATAGAGGACCTGAGTTTGCTGAGGACAACACTCACATTGACTATGAAACCTTCAGATATTCTGACACATACACTAACAGGTCCTTGTAGAGATCGATCACCTTTGTCTTTTTTTTTTCTTTTTTTTTTTTTTTTTGCTAGCCACAGCAAATGCATGGCCCCCAGGGAGGAAACACTGTGCCTCTCAGTGTAAAACTGTCAGAATTAAAGTTGCATCATAGGCTCTTTCATTCAAGACCTATTCTGAGAATCGAGTTCCCTTGCTCCTGTGAAAATCAGATATCATCTATATATTTGTACACATCTTGTCTGTCACAATCAGTATAGTTTTACTTGTGAAATGTTGCAGTTTCTGTAAGATTTTTAAATTAAAATGTGCAATATATGTAATATTTTTAAACTGTCTTATGCATGTGGATAATGAATATTCATATAATATTCATATGTACTCATATGTAAATGTACATTTCTCTCTAGCTTCAACAAGAATTACGGATAGTATTTTTTTTATTTTCCCACTATAAATTCTCCATAGAAATATTTAAATGTAGAAGATCCAAGAGTTGGAATGACAGTAAGAGAATATAAGTTTGAGTCCAAGCAATTGTTTAAAAAAAAATCCAAGTGCCTCAGTTCATACCTAAAATTCCAGAACTGGGTTACAGAGACAGGAGAATTCCTGGAACTAAATGTCCAGCCTTGCTAGATGAATCAGCAAGTTTGCTCATTTGAGAGAACCTATCTCAAATGATTAGGTGAAGAGTAGTTGAGGAAGACACCTGACATCAAAGGCTGCCTCCACATGCATGAGCACATGTCTGCACACACACCCCACCCCACATACATGCACACAAACACATAAACATATGCAGCACATATTTTAAACCTATAAATGCACAAGTCATAAATTTTGCAAATAGTTTTATATATAACAGCAATTATTTCTCTCAGCCCTGCATTGCCCTCAGTTTTTTCTTTGTCTGCCAACAAATAGAATCTTAGGTATTTTCCGGCATGATCATCGTACTACTGACAAATCTCATAGCCCATGATGACTGCAAGAATATTGCTTTTATTATGTGGTAACTAGATTTCATACTTACGTTTTTAACTTCGGCTTTATACAACAGTCTTACAGTGAATTATTTTATTATTTTAGCAATCACATGTTCTAATTCTAGAGAAGTTTATAGTTTACTCAAGACCACATAGCTATGACTTTCAGTCCCCAGAACTATATAAATATATTAGATTTACTTTAGAGTTTATTAAACACACACACACAGACACAGATACACACACACACACACACACACCTCTCTAAAGCCTCTTTCTGGTGGGGCAGATATCCACACAAGAGAGCTAAGAGTGAGGGAGGAAAGAGCCAATGTCCTCTCTGCTTGATACTGTAAATATTATACTTGAGTGACGATAATATTTGCATTTTTAAAGCCTTCTCTTTAACTATGCTATAGTTACTCCATAAGTTTTAGTTGAATGGGTGACTGACTGGTGCAGGTCACTCAGTATATCTTTTAACATTTTTAAGTAGATCACAATAAGCATGCTGGCATTAGGAAATAAAACAAAGGATTAATAAGCTCTCTCTATAAAGTCAGTCTGTTTTAAGCTTAACCATTCTCCAATTCAATTTTGATTTTAATGAACTCCTATTTTAGGCATCAATCCCCATTAATAAGAAGCAAATGAAGTTGCTAGAAAATACACTCAGTAAGCAGTGTTTTTTCATGGACCAGTGGCAGAGGGAAGGAAAAACGAGTGTACCGTGCTGTTAACTGACTAGAGCTAATGGCATGCAGTCTTGTGAAATGGATATTAATGATTCTATGAGTTTAACTTGGTTTGTTTTTGATAGATTTCGCCCGTCTGAATTAATGTCTGTCTTCTTTTGATTAATTTAGAGTGATTTCTACTGTGAGTCAATTAATTACTTTTCTTCTTCAGTCAAAAATCATTCAATGTGATGAAGGCAGTCCTGTTGATTCCTCACAAAATCTCAAGTAGAACATTCAAACTGGAAAGGAATTCTTTATCCAGAAAGGCCACGAAGGTCTTGGGGGCAGGCTATCACAGGTCTCGATTGGGACCTGGTGCTCTAACTCACAGACAAAACTGTCTGAGATATATATATATATTAGTGTGTAGAACCAGAGGCTTTAAATTGTTCTGGGGTGTGACAACAGAGGAGAAAAATTTTTGAAAAATAACTATTATCCAAAAAGAAAGAGAAAATAGTAAAGCGAACTATGGATTAACATTAAAAGGGCTGTTATCCTGTATTATCCGACACTGTGATTACCTTTTAAATAGGTAAAGGAGCATGTCTCTCCAGATTTGAAAGCATATAGTGGTCATGTGGTCTTTGAAAGAACGTGCTGTTTGATGCAGAGGTGACTGTCTGCATTTTTCTTGGCAACAGTTCTTAAAAAGGTTTATTTGCAGCAAGTTAAAAGTACCAAGTCGCCTGAGGTTTATCATCTGACTGTGAGGTGATACATTACTATATAAATACCTGTTATATTCTTAGAGATGGTGGTTTTGCTGGACCTCATGGCAATGTTAATAATATACTTGGAAGTCAATTAAGACCCAGTTCAAATACACAGCTGGAGCTGAGTACTCAAACTTTTTGTTTGTTTAGTTATTTTTAAACATTTAAAAGAACAATATAACAACCATCCTTGCTTGCCTTGAATTTCCCATATAATCAGCTTTCACTACTGAAGCAAAGTGTAGCTGTGATCTTACATTTAGGATTCTTTCATCATGCAGACACAGAGTAATGCATATGTGTATGTGTGCAAATTATAATAATTTCTGAAAACAGAAAACAAGTCAAAATAGACTTTGTATAATAAATATCTATCATAAGTATGAGAAACAGCATACAGATATTGCTTAATAAGTGGTATACTTATAGTAGTATTTATTATTTGGGTAAGTCGGAATTGGTAGTTATATCTCCTACAGAACTGTTGTAAGATTTTTATAAAACTTCACTCCTCTGTTTGTTTCCTTCTGCTATTAAATAAATTCAGAAAGCTCTTTGGAGCACAAACATCAGACAACAGGCAGGTATGCGTGGGTGTAGTACAGACAAACTATAGACAGGCCAGAAACCATAACGCACAGACAGATGGAAGACTGAGAGAGAGATGTACAGAATCTGAGTTTTTGTTTGTTTTTTGGTTAATCTAATCCAAGAGGAAGTGCTTTGCTTCCTTATTGTGACACCGACACATTTTAATGTCTCTGATGTTATCTTTAATTAATTAAACCAACTCAGCTGTGCATAATCTGACAGTAAACAAAGGTTATGTTTATGTTCTTTCAGATCACCAGATCATAGGCTCATTACTTATCAAAAAATATTATTATGAAATTTCTTTTAAATTATTATTGTTGCAATAGGAATTTAAAGCTAAATGCAAGGCCAAAGAGCTACCTTAACTGGTATTTGGTTGCAAGTGTGACTACCTGAGTTTCATTTTCAGAGCCCATTCTAGAAAATATATATAAAAAAAAGTCAGGCTGCTTTAGAATAAAATATTTGTTTAATATGTAAAGATGCGTGGCATTTGTTTGTGTTGCAGAATAATTGGTTAATTATGTGAATATTTGCTACTCTTTCATCATGCCTGTCTAAGGCACCTGATTGGTCTGATAAAAAGCTGAACAGTCAATAACTAGGCAGAGGAATGATAAGTGGAGCCAGCGGTCTTTCAGCCAGGGGCCAGAAGGCCAGACAAGGAGGAAGCCAGAAAGCAGGATGGACAGTACATAGATTAGGTAAGCGAGTCTCAAGGCAGAACATAGATTAATTTAATTTATGTTAAAGGAAAAAAAAACTAGATAGAAACAAGTCTAAAGCTAAAACTGAACATTCATAATTAATAATAAGTCTCCATGTCATGATTTTGGCGGCTGGAAGTCCAAGAAAGTCTGCTATACATGGTGCCAAGTGCTTTTAAACTCGGTGCTGAGGAAGAGAAAAGGAAGATCCCTAAAGATTGCCAGTAAGCCCATCTGACCTATTTGAGTACTAGGCAAGTGTTAGACCTGGTCTCAAAAAACGAGACTGATGTTCCTGAGAAATAATAATTGATGATGACTTTTGGCTGTGTAGATGCAGCACAACTCCGCACACATCTATACGCATGTACCTGCACAAAGAGGAACAGGCACACACACAGACACAGAGATCTACATACACACAAATACACACACTGATATATATGTGTGTGTGTATATATATACATACCCATATATACTCACAGATACAGACACATAAATACACACACAAATGTATACACACAGATACATACAGAGACGTGTAAAGAGACATATACACAGACACACAAATCTACAACAGATAAACATGCACAAATATATATGTATATATATATACACGCACATAAACGCACACACAGGTATTCTCATACACAGATACAAACACACAGATAAGTAAACACAAAGTATTTTTATTCCAGATGATATAGATGCCTCATTATGCCATGCAGCCTAACAAATAAAGGCTTCAAATTTGGGTTATCATGTTTAGAATCACATCTGATGCCAGAGCAAACGTGAACCCTTGCACACACCACATAAGCGAAATCTTAATTTCGTAATCTGTAAAATGAAGCTAGTGATGTCATCTAATATCTACTGTGGATGAGAGGATTTCCTATAGCACAGCGGACCTATCATAACACATGTCTAAGACATTATACCACAAATGTAATTCTTTGCATTGTACTATTTTTTCTTCTTTAGGGAGAATGATTTTCAGATACTTTCAATAAGTTCAACCATTGCAGTTGTCTAAATGCCAATTTAGTATCAGTGCCCATCAGCAGTGATCATAAGACAGCTGAGGTCTTGGCCCTTGGAGTTCTCACTGCAGGATACTGCTAGAAGGATCTTTCTCTCTCCTATCTGTTGTGTGTGCCAAGCTCTCATCAGGTAGTAATCCTCTGTATCCCACTGTGTTCCCTTTTCATAAACGTCTGAGTGTTTCTGGCATGGTACCTGGTATTTCACATCCAGTATCGAATTTTAAAATCTTTGTAACTCTGTTTTTTTAAAAAAGCACATATTGACACAGTTTCGAGTTGAGAAAGTGAGCTTTAAAGAATTGCCTACGGTCAAACTCCTTGGTGGCACCAATATTATTCAAACTTAGGGGTCATGTTTCCAGCCTTACCCAGTTTTGCTTTGGACTTCAAAGCTGAAAATGGTCAGTTCATAAAGGTACAAGCTAACAGAGAGATCAGTCCTCAGAGGAATATTGATGCAAATATTGTCTGTGAGTGTATTTAATGATGGGCATTCTTTGTGTTGTTTTAGTTTTAGTTTTTCCTTTTATTTCTCATGAATATAAATGTGCATATTGGAAACAGTGATTTACAATTGACTGGCTTTCTAGTGAAAAGTTCTCTCTTTTCAGGTGCTCCAGAGGGAACAGAAGAGTCATTCACCGACTTGAGGCTAGTTTTCAGCCTTATGGACTATCAAGCTGGGCCTGGAACTATTGTTCATTCAAGTAGGGTTCTGTTTTTAGTAAGGGTGACTCATTATGAAAGCAATGTGACTTGTCTGTCCCCAAGGCCTGAAAATAAATGTGGAGGGAAAATAGAATGCCAGGAAGCAAACACTTGTTTTGTCTTGAAACTTTGAAAGCTCTTTTGGCAGACATTAACAACAGTCCTTTCATTTTTGAGTTCACAGAGATTGCTCTACAATTAGCTTACACACCCTAAGATCTATAGACCCAGAGAATAGTAGGCTCTGGTAAAGCAGCTGAATCAGGCTCCTTTCTTCCCCCATACCCCTCACACACAGTAGGAGGGAGCTAAAAAATCTTTTGGTGAAGTTCCTCCAACACCTTCCAAGGACCTGCCCATTTCAAATTTAGTTTTTTTGAAGATAGGTGAAAGAAAAGGAAGGAATTTTGATATATAAAATCAGGTTGCAAGCCCTAAATTTGTCTTATATAAGCTGAGCCTTTTGTATATATTTCTGAACACCAAATAACTCCTTATCAATATTCAATTCATTTAGCAAATACTCATGTAACAGTTATTCATTTACATGTTGTTGTTATTTAAATGATTTCTTTCTGATTCCCTGCTAGTGAGATTGGCAAGTCTAAGTCAAATAATTACTGTTTGGAATAATATATATACATATATGCATATATATGTATGCATATATACATACACACACATATATAATTTCCCAAGAACAAGTCCTCTGAAGATAACACTCCTTCCATGAAGGAAAGAATTCTCAAGGAAGAATTCTTTGGAGCAGATTACAAGAAAATGAAAATCAAGTCAATAGATATGATTATGGTTATGATAGAGAAGGATATTTGCACAGGAAGTTAAATTATGTGCAAGTTCCTCATGACAGGAGAGAACAGAGTTGAGACCTGGGGGGCAAATGGTAAAGATCAGGATGGACAGGAACAATGAAAGAGATGTTCACTGGCTCACATACATCCTCTTCCCTCCTTCCCATTGGATGAGCTAAGGAGCAATGCTACAGAGACTGTCACTATTCATCTCAGGACAGTTATCTAGTGTCCCTCTTCCTGCCCCATGGCCATTAAGTCAGTTAATTGAGGACTCCTTTGGTTAACTAGATAGAGACCATGGGTAGATCAGAAGTTTCGCAAATGCTTCCCTTCTGGATCTTACATTTTTGTAAGTGGTTAACAGTAATGATTAGGAGGAATAGGAAGGTAGATATGATAGAAGTGTAATCCTGTTCTTCAGTATGACACTCCCAACTGCAGCTTCAATTACCAGATGTTGTACCCAGAACCCGGAACCCCAAAGACCACCAAGAGACTAGACCCGATGCAAAAGCAAAGAGATATTATTGTTATTGTTATTATTATTATTATTATTATTATTATTATTATTATTATTATTATTATTATTTCAGCATGCTGGGCCAAACCATCTTACACAAAGGAAAGATGGTGACAACCCTGAGAAGGGATGGGAGGTTATTTTAAGCCTTACTGAAGAGAATGTCTAAGGAAGTGAGGTCATTTTATATATGACTGACTTAGGGAAGTAAAAATCATGTTCTAATTGGCTAGGGATAGTCAGGTGTTAGTTAGGGATACAGTTTTCTATTTTGGGGCAGCCTTAGACAACTACCAGGCCTTGTCCTTGAGGTACTGTGGAGGCTGGCTCAGGCCTGGCCTGACCTAGGACTGCAGGCACCAGGCCTCCTCATTGGTGATGAGGTTGCCGGAAATTGACTGTCCTTTATTTGCGGCTTTTCCTCAAAAACTGCTTGCTCAGTTTCAGAAAATTGAAAATGAGACCTAATCTCTGAAAAAAGACCAAGCAGCCTGTTCTGTCATTTGCTCAGTCCTTTTATCAGAGACATTGAGTTTGTGAGTGTTGCGGTCCCCATGCTCACCTCAAGTACAGGGACAGTTGTCCTTTGTCATCAGCCTGTGTTTTTTGTCTCAGCCTGGGCTCTGAGATGCTCGGCCCCGAAGATTCAACAGTTTCCTAGAACTCTTCAGGCAGTCAGAGTTTGAGGTTCCCTTCTCTGGCCCTTCGTAGCCTTCTGTCAGTCTCAGTTTAGTGGCCTCCCCTATCAATTCCGTTCATTTATTCAGTCTTGGCTACCTCCAATTTTTCTGTTGCTCCTTCAGTTGTCAGTGGCTTCTGCCTGGAAAGTTTAGTATTCTGTCTCATTTTGGTGTTGGGCCATCCAGTAGCTGCTAAGGACTGGGCAGAGGCCTCTTCTCCCTACTTGGGGAGGGATCTCTGTGAGAGATGAGATTCCCCAGTATCTATCAGAGTGTGGTTCAGGATTGTGGACACTGCTGGTTCTGGGCTGTAGTTTCAGTGGGGTCTCTTCACCTGTCAAAAGGCTACACACAGCTTTTGTCCTGTTACTTCTTTAGCAGAGGAGTGGAGGTTGCTGTCACTAGAATGTTGGAAGCCAAGACAAGTGCTCAGAAACTAGATGCATAGTGACAGTTATCAGAAAACCATTTGGTTACAGGACAGTGGTGGAGGGTATAGCAGCACACAGAATGGGTGGCAGTGTTTCCCCAGTACCTCTTCTATTCAATCCTCTTCTATCCGGCCTAGGTCCCTGATGGATCTTTCCAGCTAGCAACTTGCTTCTCTTGCCATCCTCATCCTCACCACTGCTGCCCTTTGCCCTCGATGCTTCTTTCTTCCAGTTACCATCTCAGTTTGTACTGCTGAAAACAGGTAATGAAATGCCAGTGTAGACAATTCTTCCCAGAACCTGATGTTACAACAACAATAGGGCATCACTAAATGAACTTGAGTACCCATCTTAAAACGGACTAGAAGTGGTGTTTTACCAACTGCAGCTATTGACTTGGCTAGTCACAGTCTTGACTTCAGCAGCGGTCAGTTTAGACCAGTCATCAGAGACCCGCTGAACTGCTCCCCTGGAATCTTCTTCTAAGTAGTGTGGGCAATAGGAAGAATCCAACACATGCTACTTAAGGAATTAAATTGTCCCATCTCCAATGCCTTTCTTGTCTATTCAAAACTGGGCACAAAGAATGGTTCTTACAGTCTAAGCTTACAGAAGGCATCAATAAATAATAGCAATCTTTACCAATTTTAACAGTGTTTAAAACCTGCTCAGCACCTGTGAGGATGGTGAATAATCTCACTGTGGTGAATAAGATGATACTGAACTGTAGTACAATGTCTATGCTAAGTGGCCTGGTTGTAAGCAGATATATGGAGAACACTCGTCTTAAAAAGCTAAACATAGGCTAGATTGCAAAAAAAAAAAAAAAAATAACCAAACTGTTGTGTCTACTCATTCACAGATTGGAACTTTTATTATCATCGCATGACAGAGCCTAAGCTGACTGTTCCAGATGATGTCAGCCTATTTATGAGTTTGTAGACGAATCAGCTGGATCATTCAAGACGAATGGGAAGTCAATGTGCTATCTTTTGAAAAGAAAATGTTTCCCGGTGCATTTCTTTTGGTAGAAAAATATCTTATCCTAAAAATACACATGAAAAAGAAATTGTTTTAATTAGTAAATTGTCAATAATTGCACATTAATATTCTTAATGTATATTCACCCACTTCACAGGAATATTAAAATGAACGTATTTGAAAAATTCACTGTAGCCTTTTCTAAAATACAAAGCATCACATTAGTATCTTGACTTTTTGGTGTGATCCTTTTGTCCTATGATCCTTTGTTCTAGTTTGGAGTGTGGGAAAATGCTTGATGGATGTTGTCAAATGATTCTTAATCATGATGCCAAGATGCACTTTCATATGCCAACATACTTACCTAATTCTGTCAAAAGCAATGTCCCCTAATGCCTTTTCTATATATTTGCCATTACAAGTTTCAATCAAGAAGCAAGATTGCAGAGGGCCTAAAGAATTTGGCAAACAGGGCAGAGCTTTTCAGTAATGTCTTAAGTAATATCTATAAGTTGGATGATAAAGCATCTTGGTTCTGTGTTATGGGGAATAAGTAAATTTAATGGGGTATTCACACAGCAATATATAAGATAAACTATGTTGTAGGAGCTCTGTCAAGAAGAATGCACAGAATCAAATCCAGACACAGCTTCTATCTTAGGTTCATGTTGAGCCAAGGAAGTAAATAACTAACATGATCCAACTTGCTTCTAAAATGAGAAAAGGTAGTTCTAGTGAGGACCTATTAGTATGGTTTGGAATGTGAAAATATTTTCATATGTAAACAATCTAATTTTTACTTCAATTTAGTTTTTATAATAGAAATACGAAATTCCCCTCATGTTAGTGTATTACCAGTAACATATGCATATTGATAGAAATCTCTGAGGACTTTGGGAAAAGAACTACTGACCATATTCAATAGAAAGAGTACTAACTAGAAAGGAGCCATGATATCACCAGGATATACAACCTATATGGATGGGGCTATATATCAGAGTTTCTATATTACATATTGGGTATATATAATACTATACATTGGACACTTTTCACTTCAAAAGTAATTGTATCTAGAAGTGTGGGTTGAGACTTAGCCACCTGATGTTACTGATGCTTTGGAAAATGACTTTTATGGGCAAGTTTACACACACGGTACAAAGGTATACATAGCTCTTTACCATGGTCCTTCTCAGTGTCAGAAATATGTTTATCTATTTTGCAGATGTCTAATAATAGAAATATATGTTGTATCTTCAAATGTTATTTGACCACAGAGGCATTTATGGATGGAGAACCATGAAGAAATTGATGTCTTCAGAGTGCATCTTTAGAATTTATTTATTTATTTATTAAAGATTTCTGTCTCTTCCCTGCCACCGCCTCCCATATCCCTTCCTCTCCCCCAATCAAATCCCTGTCTCTCATCAGCCTGAAGAACAAACTGGGTTCCCTGCCCTATGGGAAGTCCAAGGACCTCCCACCTCCTTCCAGGTCTAGTAAGGTGAACATCCAAACAGTATTTCATTTCTTTGGTTATTATTACCCCAAGATATGTTATGTTATTTGTGGCTAATGTGAAGGGTGATATTTCTCTGATTTCCTATTCTGCTTCTTTATCATTTGTATAAGGAGGGCTATTAATTCTTTGGAGTTAATCTTGTGTTCTGTAACATTACTGAAGGTATTTATCAGCTGTGGGAGTTCCCTGGTAGAGTTTCTGGGGTCATTTATGTGTACTATCACATTATCTGCAAGTAGAAAAAGTTTAACTTTTTCCTTTCCAATTTTTTGTCTTATTTCTATAGCTAGAACTTCAAGAACTATGTTGAATAGATATAGAGAGACAGCCTTGTTTTGTCCCTGAGTTTAGTGGAATCACTTTGAGGTACTCTCCATTTAATTTGATGGTGGCTGCCGTTTTGCTGTATATTGCTTTTATGTTTAGGTACATTCTTTGTATTCCTGATCTCTCCAAGACCTTTACCATGAAGAGGTGTTGGATTTTGTTGAATACTTTTTCAACATCTAATGAGGTGATTATTTTTTTCTTTCAGTTTATTTATATGGTGGATTACATTGATAGATTTTCATGTGTTGAACCATCCCTGCATCTCTAAGATGAAGCCCACTTGATCATGGCAGATAATTTTTTGATGTTTTCTTATATTTGGTTTGCTAGTATTTTATTGAGTATTTTTGCAACAATGGTCATGAGGAAGATTGGTCTGTAATTCTCTTTCTTGGTTGGGTCTTTGTGGTTTCAGTATCAGGGTAACTGTAGCCTCATAAAAAGAGTTTGATAATGACCTTTCTGTTTCTAATATGTGGAAACATTTGAAGAGTATAGGTATTAGCTATTCTTTGAAGTTCTGGTAAAATTCTGACCATAACCATCTATCCCTGGGCTTTTTTGGTTAGGAGGCTTTTGATGGCTGCTTCTATTTCCTTGCAGGTTATAGGTCTATATAAATTGTTCACCCGATTTTCACTTAATTTTGATAAGTAGTATCTATCCAGAAAATTTTCCAGTTCTTTTACATTTTCCAATTTTGTGGAGTGCCGGTTTTTGTAATACGACCTAATAATTCTCTGTATTTCCTCCTTCTCTGTTGTTATATCCCCCTTTTCATTTGTAATTTTGTTAATTTAGATTTTCTCTATCTTTTGATTAGTTTGGGTAAGGGTTTGTCTATCTTCTTGATTTTCTCAAAGTGCCAGCACTTTGTTCCATTGATTCTTTGTATTGTTTTTTCTGTCTCATTTTTTTTATTTCAGCTCTCAATTTGATTATTTCCTGTTATCTACTCTTTCTGAATGAGTCTGCTTCTTTTTGTTCTAGAGTTTTCAGGTATGCTGTTAAGTTGCTACTGTGAGATTTCACCATTTTCTTTATGTAGGCACTCAGTGCTGTGAACTTTCCTCTTAGCTCAGCTTTCATAGTGTCCCATAAGTGTGGGTATGTTGTGCCTTGATTTTATTTTCAGTTTTTAGATGTGTGAGTATAAAGGCTAGAGATGGATAGCTTCCCCATTGTGTACTGAGTTAGATTTTCCTTCTGAACCTAGAGTTCTAGTTTCTGTTAGTCTGGCTAACCAGTTTGCTCTCAAGATGTTCAGATCATCATATGTAAAGATTCGGGTGAGAGCATCCTAGGGAGAGTAACTGGTGAATTACAGTTTAGAGCACCTGGAGGAGGAAAAGACTCCATTGAGATTTGCAAGGTGACCTCAGACCTCCAAAGGACCCTCTTGTAATGCCCTCAGGCATGTAGAGCAAGGACCAACCAGCAAAGGAAAGATACCAGAAGGGAAATTCTCCTCGGGGAAAGATGACTTTGCCACCATCAGAACTTGTTAAGAAGCCCTGATGGGTAAGCAGAGTCCATGTCACTGGAGTTGCCATCCCCTCATATTAATCTTTACTGTCAGTTTGACTGGCCTTTAACTCATCCAAGAGACATGCTTCTGGATATGTCTGTGCACGTGCTTCCAGCATGCTCTACCCTACTCTTAATGCAGGCAGCACCAACCCATGGATTGGAGTGAGTGAAAAGAGAGGTAGCACGGTTAATAAAAATCCAGAGATAGAAGTTAAGGTTCACCCTGAAGGCAAAAAAGCAAAACAGCCAGCCACTGGCTCTTACCTCTACCTCAGTCACAATGCAGAAGTGGTCCCTTTACCCCGCATCTTCTCCAGCATAAGCTGTCATCAGTATTTTTATTCTTGGCCATTCTTACAGGTGTAATATAGAATCTCAGAGTTGTTTTGATTTGCATTTTTTCTGATGGCTAAGAATGTTGAGCATTTCCTGAAATGTCTTTCAGCCATTTTAGATTCATCTGTTTAGGTCTGTACCCTAATTTTTTAATTGGACTATTTATTCTTCTGATGACCAATTTCTTGAGTTCTTTGTATGTTTTGGAGTTCAATGCTCTGTCTGATGTGGAGTTGGTGAAGATCTTTTCCCATTCTGTAGGCTGCCATTTTCATAGTTGACTGTAACTGTTGCTTTACACAGGCTTCTGCATTTCAGAAGGTCCTATTTATTAATTGTTTCTTTCAGTGTCTTTGCTGCTCGGGCTATATTGAGGAAATCGTCTCCTGTGTCAATGTGTTCAAGTGTACTTTCCACATTCTCTTCTATGAGGTTCAGCGTAGTTGGTCTTATGTTGAGATACTTGATCCGTTTGGACTTGAGATTTATGCATGGCAATTGATATGGATCTATTTACATCCTTCTACATGTTGAATATAGTTATGCCAGCACCATCTGTTGCATATGCTTTCTTTTAACATTTTATGGTGTTTTTTTTGGTTTGTTTTTTTGCTTCTTTGTAAAAAAAAAATCAGGTGTTTGGAGGTGTGTGGGTTGTTTTTGGGGGTCTTTGATTTTGTTCCATTTGTCCTCCTGTCTGTTTTTATACCAATACAAGGCTGTTTTCAGTACTGTAGCTCTGTAGTAGAGTTTAAAGTCAGGAATTGTGATGCCTCCAGAAGTTCTTTTATTGTACAGAGTTACTTTGGGGGCTATTCTGTTTTTTTTTGCTTGTCCGTATTAAGTTGAGTATTGTTCTTTAAAGGTCTGTGAAGAATTTTACTGGATTTTTTGATGGACATTGCTCTGAATCTGTAGTTTGTCTTTTGTAAGACTGCCTATTTTGCTATTGCTAATTCTACCTACCCAAGAGCATGGGAGATCTTTCCACTTTCTTATGTCTTCTTCATTTTTTTTTTCTTCAAAGATTTAAAGTTCTTGTCATACAGGTCTTCCACTTGTTTGGTTAGAGTTACTCCATGATATTTTATGTTATTTGTAACTATTCTGAAGTGTGATGTTTCTCTGATTTATTTCTAAGCCCATTTATCATCATATAGAAGCCTACTGATTTTTTTTTTTTTAGTTAATCTTGTATCCGGGCTACATTACTTAAGGAGTTATGAGTTATAGAATTTCCTTGGTAGAATTTTTGGTGTCACTAATGTAAACTATTATATCATTAGTAAATAGTGAGAGTTTGACTTCTTGTTTTTTTAGTTTGTATTCCCTTGATCTCCTTTTGTCATCTTATTGCTCTAAAAAAAACCCTGCAAGTACTATATTGAATAAATGTGGAGAGAATAAACAAGGATGACTTGTTCCTAATTTCACTGGGACCACTTTGAGTTTCTTTACATTCTGTTTGATGTTGGTTGTTAGCTTGCTCTATATTGCCTTTATTATGTTTAAGTATTTTCTTTGTATCCCTGCTCTCTCCAAGACCTTTATCATGTAGGGATGTTGTATTTTGTACAAGGCTTTACAGCATCTAAATAAGATGGTCATGTGTATTTTTTTCAATTTGTTAATATGGTGGATTAAGTTGACAGATTTTCATATGTTGAACCATACCTGCATCTCTGGGATGAAGCCTAGTTGATCATGTAGGATAATTATTCTGATGTGTTCTTGGATTCTGCTTGCCAGTATTTTATTGAATAATTTTGCATCAATTTTCATGAGTGAGATTGGTCTATAATTCTCTTTCTTAGTAATGTCTTTGTGTGGTTTGGGTGTCATGGTAATTGCAGCCTTGTAAAAATAGTTTGGCAATGTTCCTTCTGTTTCTATTCTGTGAAACAATTTGAGGAGCATTAGTATTAGTTCTTCTTTGAAAATCTTGTAGAATTCTGTGGTGAAACCATCTGTCCTAGGCTTTTTTTCATTGGGAGGCTTTTGGTGGCTGTTCTATTTCTTTAATAGCTATAGTTCTATTTAATTTGCTTATCTCATATTGATTTAATTTTGGTTAGTGATATTTGTCCAGAAAATTGTCCATTTTTTTAAGTTTTCCAATTTTATAGAGTATAGGTTTGCAAAGTGTCAAATGACCATGGCTTAAAATTAAAAATCAACAGCAACACTAATTTCAGAAAGCGCACAAATGTGGAAATTAAACGATGCTTACCTGTATCACCAATGGGCTAAGGAAGAAATAAAGGAAGTAGAGCCTTCCTAAAATTCAACAAAAATGACCACACAACATATCCAATATTATGGAACACAATGAAAGCAGTGTTAAGAGGAAAGTTTATAGCACTAAATGCCTACATAAAAGAAGGCGGAAAAATCATACACCTAAATTCTAGAACAAATAGAAGCAAACTCACCCAGGAGGACTATATGACAGAAAATAATCAAATTGAGAGCTGAAATCAACAAAATGGAAACAAAGGATATAATACAAAGAATCAATGGGACAGTGAGTTGGTTCTTCAAGAAAATCAACAAAATAGACAAACCTTTATCCAAACTAACCAAAGGTTGCGAGAATACTTAGTCTAACAAAAACAGAAACGAAAAGGGGGACAAACAGCAGACACTGAGGAAACCCAAAGAAGCATCTTTAAAATTTACTACCCATCACACCTCTGGTCTCCTGACATCCTTCTTGATGCATGGGTCCTCTGAATGAACATTCACTGGGGCTACTGGGGAAGGAATAAAAGAGCTCTTATATCATATCTTCCTGAGGTTAGTGAAATTGACAGTGTCACATCTGTTCCAGGTGTGAGAATGTTTTTACAGTAATCTAAAGCTTCCGATATCCCTGCTGCATCAGTCAGAGATTGGAACTATTTTAGTGAATCCTCTGTCTAAATGACATGGAAAGGAAAACCATTTACAGTTATTGAGGAGCAGTAGAATCAGATTTGGGATTTTCTCCGGGGCCAGTGAAAAATTGATCAGGCTGTGCACAGTCCCATAGTGAGCATGGAGTCCTATCCCAGAGTCTCATAGCAGTGTGGTCTGCAGGCTAATACTTAGTAGCATGCCTGCCCCTTTGTCCTCAGTGTTCTAAGTTCTAAATACAGTGTTCCTGTATGCCTCACTTGGCAGATAACCTATTCTGCTGAACCCAGGCCAGTTTGTCAAACAGACTGAGTTAACTGATGACTGATTCATAGCTACTGCGGAGGCTTCAGAGAGCATCTCTGTCATTTCCTCATTTCCTGAAATATGGACACATTTCTGTTTACATAAGGGATACTGGTCATGTAATGCATGGATACAATGAAGCTAATTTGTGGTTTTTATTAAATTTTCAAGTTAAGAGGAGATGTTTTGTGATTCCTATCTCATCCAGATTTGGCTTATAATAGTTTATGAATTTGTTTATGGGATGTGACTTAAGAAATGTCAGGAAAGCAGAAATAGGATTGGAAATAAGTTCCAACACCAAATAAGACCATACTGTAATGACTTAAATTCTTTCCAGTACAACCTCCTCCTGAAAGTTTCACTGTCTTCCATCAGTGCTGTGTGTGGTATTGGCCTAATCTTCCATACCTGGGCCTTTGGGAATCCAAACTATTGCTATCTTCTCATGCAGGCACAAATACTGATCACTTTTCTTAGTAACATTTTTTATTACCATGTACAGATTTTAAGATGCCAATGGTAATTAAATCAATTCAGTTCTAAATTAAAGGAAATAATGCTAGTGTTTGTGACTAGATTTGAGCTTACAAGAATCACAAGATTCGCTCATGCTATTTGCTTTTCTGGAAGAATGAATCATTTGTCATGACTCATCAGCTTGGCATAGTTCAGTTTATTTCAAGAGGAGGAAAGTAAGAGAGCTGTACTGTTCTGTAGAAACTAACACAAAATCAAATGGATGTGACACTGGGTGCAAAGCAACAGATTTTGTATTGAATGTGGCCAGATGAGAGGGCACTTCCCTTTGGGAAAGGATAATAGGTCACCACAATCCTCAGCAAGGCATTCACTCCCCACCCTGCTGAAAATGAACGTGTGTTGGAGTCACACAAAGTTTTCTCCATCTTAGAGTGGGAAAATAACTCATCATTTCTAAAAGCTATAGTTGGACATAATTTCTAAGTAAGAAAAGAAAAAGCAGAGCATTCTTAATTTTCCAAGGGAGACAATGGTAAATTCGAGGCTATAATTTTTGATGAGGCAACAGAAAGAATATGCTTGTTACGCTGCCAGTGATAAGCAATCTTATTAGAGTTCTGTGGGCTAATCTACAGTCAATAAGGGATATACAGCTCTGCTGGTTAAATGAGTGAAAAGCTCTCCTAGGTCCAGATAGTTTCCACGTACAGTCTGGTGACTATAAACCACCTCCATCATGAAGTCCTCTCCCTGACTCCTGGGCTGGGTTTCCAAATCACTTCTGAGCACCAAGTGAGTTTCTTAGAAAAAAAATGAAAATAAACAAACAAAATAAGAAGATCAATAGAAAAACAACCAAACAAAATTATTGCAGAATGAGTCCTGGATTAGATGTGTGGATAACATAGCATTGCTACATTCACTTCCCATTTGCTGCCTTCTTTTATCCAACTGCATAGGGTCACACTTTATCTGATAGTATATTTTGAGTTTTGTATGCTCTTTATATATCAAGAGCTGGGCTTTCAAGAACACAGTTTCAATTAATCCACAAGACAATATTGTAAATGTGTATTATTGTCTTTTGTGCAATTAAATTAATTTAATTAAATTTAAATTAATCTGAGAAATGCAAGGAGCACAATGTTGCTTATACAGTAGTAACCTCAGAAAGCAGGACTTCAACCAACTCAAACTTCAGCAACAGATTCTATTTATTGAAAGTTCACTGCCTTGTAGCTAGCTAGTTACTGTAGCAATGGTGGACAGAGAAATAAAGAATGAAAATAAGTACTAAGGAGCCCTGATCACTCATGTGAGCAATGTACCGTTTCCTGTCTCAGAGATTCTCCCACATTCACTGCAGAATCCCTGTGTCAAAGCATAGACACTCAATGCAGACACCACAGGCTCTATCTTCAGTAATTTACAACAGAGCTTGTCTCCATTCATTTTCATTTACTGTTTGCAGATCGAATTCTAAATCCCTCAAATTGTCAACATGGAAAGTAACTATTGTGTTCCTCTGCAAGTGGATAGTAGCAGAGCCCATTAGGTATAGAATAACTGGCAATCAGGCAATCACCCAGAGAATAATTGTCACATATACAGGGATAATGAGATCGCTTATTGTTGACGTTTGGGTTTATCACATCAGTGGTACTTTGTATACTGTAACCATCTCACCAGATCAAATTGATAATATCTGGTCTGAGGATAGCCCTTAAAACATATCCTCAAAGCATAGTTACATTTTTAATAAATTTAGAAGTTCTACATAAGCCCTACTATCTTTTGCTATTCAATATCAAGCTGCTATATGCTGCTGTGATATTCTTCAGGCTCTACAGGTCTCTGAGTCTGTCACCTCTACTCAAGATACTCCTCCATTAAGCTATGAATTTATGCATTACTCATCCACTGAGTCAGTTCATTTGATATAATAAGAATTTGAATTCAACCCAAGAATCCATCAGTCCATTTTTATCTGAACCTTGCCCTTGCATGATGGCCCTAAATCGTATCACTAGAAATGCATAAATTGCTTCAGTAATGAACAATCACATTAATGATAAAATAACATAGTGAGTTTTTAATGCTGATAGTCAGGTACTCTTTCCAGAGTATTATTAGACACAGTATTAGAGACTCTCTCTCTAACATCATCTTGGGATGGATTACCAGTCCGTATTCCCTTAAAAAGCTGCACACTGCTTATAATTCAATGGCTTCCTGATACCTTGATAAATAAAGTTTGTCAAACTCATTGTGTTTGAAAAATTTTTAGATAGCTCTGAAAAGGAAATTTAGTTTTCCCAAAGGGCTCTGCATATCTGTTAACATTAAGTATGATGAAATTGTGGCTGAGGCAGTAAAAGTGAGCAGCAGGCAGGGCGCAGTGTGGCTAGCCTGCCTGACCAGGGCTGATGGTCAGAATAATTTATTACTCCTGTGTATTCGATGAGATGTGGGGCCTAACCAATATTTGGGCTCATTTTAAATTTTTATGGGTTTTTATAGCTATAATCTAAGTAGGTTTCTAAATTTTTATTTATGTGATTTAGCTTGTTCCTCTGGGACTTGATCCCAAGGCTTTGGCATATCCCGAGTTAATGCTTTACCGAGAACCTACAAGAAGCTGTCCTCATTTCTTCTTTCACAGTATTGATTTAAACACAGGTTCAAAAATATTTTATTTAGAAATGGAATAGGAGAAGGCTAGAGAGATGGATCAACAGTTAAGAGCATGTTTTTTTTTTTCTGCCAGAGTAGTTGGGTTCAATTCTCAGTACCCATATGGTGGCTCAACATCATGACATCAGTTCTAGGGACGCCAACACCATCTCCCGACCTCCACAGACACCAGGCATGTATTTGGAACATAGATATTCAGGAAGCTTAAACATTCATGCTCATAAACTAAACTAAATAAATCTGTAAAATATCAAAATTGGAAGAGAAATTATGATATTTTTCTCAAGAATAAACAAATATCATATGTAAGGATGTATTAGAGTGATTGTGATCATATACACATACTTAGATATGTATATGCACAGGTATTTTAGAGTTGTATGTGATATTCTTTCCTACTTCATCATGTCCTTTTCAAGACCTCCTCTGTCTGTTAAGATTCTTCCTGCTCCACTTACTTCCTTGAAAGAATGACTCCTGCATGTAATGCTATGAATTTGGAAGCATTCATCAAAATAATCATTATGATTCATGTCATAAAACTGCTAAGAAATATCTTTCTTTTGTTCCCTCTCCATCTCCAAGAGAGAGAACAGTCTGATAAAAATGTAGCACTTCTCTGAAAAGCCTCATGTATAATGTAATAGAATAATACTGAGTTTGAATCTTCACAGACACTATGCCTAGAATACTAAAAGATCCCCTACAACATACCATGGGGATATATACTCCTTGGGCTACTTCTATCAGGAACAGAGAAGTTGGAGGGGTGAAACAATTCAGGATTTTTTACATGTTAGCTTGTTCTGATTCATTACTTTATCACAAAGATGAAAGAAGAACAAACATAGTATTAGGCACTTCTCAATGTTTAAGGCTTGAGTACCAGTTAGTAAACAAAACAAACTTCAATCTGATTAGTTTTAAAGAATTATTGAGGCATTGATAAAGAGATCTGCCATTGTAACAACGTATCTTAAATTTAGCATAGCAGAATTTTAGAAAGGTTGTAAGATGTAATGTGTCCTTGTCCTGTGGATTATGTCATTTAAATCCTGTCTGATGAAAGCTGCAATGCTAAAGAGTACTGCTCTCACTGTTTCTCGCACCCCCCTGGAATATAATTGGTATGATTACCAAAGGTATCTGGTTTCATCTTAAGATTTTATATCTTTTTGGTAGCTCTTAAAAGTATTTATTTATTTGTTATTCATTTTTATAATTTTTTAGAGAATTTCATTCATGATTACTGTATTTACATGTTCTGATTACACTATCATCTTCCTCCAACTCAACTTTTGTGCCCTCCTCACTCCTTTGTTTGTGCACATGTGTGCATGTGTGTGCAGAGGTCAAAAGACCATTTTCTGGAGTCAGGTCTCTCCTCCATCCATGAAATCCATGATGAAGCTCAGGTGGTCACGCTTGTAAAAGGAAGCTCTTTTACCCAGTGTTCTATCCTGCCAGGCTTTGTTTGGTATTTCTAATAGTCAGAAGATTGACCATTTTTAATAGTCTGAAGATTAACTAAGGAAGTTCATCTCTTATTGGGGATATGAAATGTCTGCATTGTATTAACTTAAAAATCCTCTGGTTGAACATAAATTTTCTATTTTATATCATTAATCAATCAGTCTACTCTTGTTATGGTAACTCATTATTCTAATTATTACAGCATTAACCCGAGTTAATATCCAAAATACTTCTTCACACACTAAAATAACTCCTTAAATATTTCTTCCTTGATCTATAGTAAGTAATACAAGAGGTCAGGAAGGGTGATAGTGAAGACATGCTTCCTCCACAGCTTCTGTGACACATACCAACTATAGAAATCTCACTTCTCAGGAGTATGTCACCTGCTCCACTCTTTACACAACCACATTGCTTTTTATAAAGCCAAGACGTTGTCACCTTTGGCAGAGATCTTCTTTTAGTCTATGACCTATAGAATGGAGAGCTGGGAAGGATCATGGGATCCTAGGCACGTTTCTCCTTGGCATCTCCTAAACTTATTTGGAATATGAAGACAATATGAATGATTAAAGGATCCTAATGACTGGGCTAGCAACTGTGTTTCATTGTCCCCATTTTCATGTAAAGGACCCCATGACTATTCTACTGACCTCCATAAGCCACATTTCTCAAAAAAAGTGAGATTGTTTAGTTCTGAAGACAGAGTATATTCAAGTAGGTACACAAAAAGTTAATTATTGGTATAGTTGGTATTACTGTGCAATTCTGAATTCTCAAGATGTCACAGATATACTATAGATTACAGACCAACAACTAGATTGTAAAGCATAAAAAACGAGATTGCTGGTGGTGATGTGTTTATGTTAGAAGAAATTCAGAAAGCAATCAACAAAGAGCACCAATAATTCTATTTTTCTCTTATTACATGTACTCTCTCTTTTTAAAAAAGTTCATTGTATATCTGAAAAAGTCCTAAGAAATTATTCTATTAATGATTTACTTTAAAAATTATTTAATATACATGTCTTTACAAATATGTACATTATAGTGTAAATCAAATTTTCTCATCTGGCCCGATATTGCTGCCTCCAAGAGCTGAAGACACCTAATAAAAACCCCAACAGCAGGCATGAGAAGCCCTCCTTTGAACGGTTGGTCAGGGCTGCTCAAGATACTCCTACAACACACAGGCTACTGATATTGTACTTGGTTGGCCCACAGTGGTAGAAGGTAAGTCCTATTGCTGAAGGTGGCATGCCTTTCTGACCTTGAACCCAAAAGCTCCTGTGCTGGAACTCGCCTAACTTTCATGTTACCAGACAAGGAAAACAGGCAATATTCCTACCCGCTATGATGCCTATCAACCACAATGAATGACCAGCATGACATGACAACCCAAAGTATGCAGTAACGTACACATGCCTTGATGGTTATCTACAGCTCTCCAATAGTACTTAAGACCCGTTCAGCAAGAGGAAAAGCATGCCTAGTACTGGGAACTAGCCAACTACATAGGCTAGTGAAGTCATAGATCTTAGAAGAGAACAACCACTGCTTTCCTAAAACAGCAAAGTCTCTAACTAATTACACTCTGAACATCTGTCTTTAAATCCACAAATAAGTGTAACTCTCACCCCTCATCAAGCAAACTTCTCTTTATGAAAGATGAGACTCTTACAGAAAAGCAGAACCAAACAAACACAGAGCTGTAGAACCTAGTCCTAATGAATACATTTATGAAACAAGTCCTTGTGCCCAAGGCTTGGGGAACATTGTGGAACAATTGAATCAGAGTCTTTGGAGAAAAATTTCAAAAATATAGGAAAGTTGAAGAAAGGACAGAAGCTACATTGCATGTGTTGGCCGGTTCCAGATCTGCTAGACTGGAATAGTGAATATAAGTTCCTGGGAAGACTGCCCCATAGGGAGACACTGGGACCTGGCCTCTGCATGGATTTATCAGTGACTTTTCAGGTGACAATTCCTGGAGCTTTGGGACAGTACAAAATGCAGCTGAGCTATACGCTCTGCTTTTGGTGTGTGAAGGAATCCCTTTGCCAAACAAAAGGCTTCAAATTCAAAGTCCCAACCTCTTGTTCTATGGAGCAGCTGTCAGTTCTGATTAGGTTTTCTACCTCCCAAATTCCCAGGCTCCCTGTATGGTCCCATCCTCTCTGCCCTCCTTTCTGCTGCAGTCCTTGGCTCCCTTTGCTGTTGAGCTGTCACAGCTGGCTGATCAGAATGCTGCCCAATCAGCTTCTGGGCTCAGCAGCCCCCACCTGACCTTGTTCTGTCATTGCTTCTCCCAAACCTCTGATCCCCCTGCAGTTGAACCCCCTCCCTTTGCTGCCTGATCGCCTTCTTGTCTAATCAGCCCGATGGACGGTTTGATTACCTGCTCCTTCCTCTCACCCTGCTGGCCTTCCTGCTGCTACCAGCTGGACCGTGGCCTGCCAGGAGCTCACCAGCAATTCCTTCCGACCCTCCATTAGTGCCATTGGCTGATCAACTTTACTTTTTTTCTCCCCAGCAATTCTCTGATCCCCTGTTGCGTCCTTCCACTAGTGCCTCTGATCAGCTGCCTGACACGTCCTCCTTTGGCGTCCTATTTGATCTCCTTGCTGTTCATCAAACTAGTCTGGAATTCTATAGCAGGAATTGTGCTTTCTTTACTTTGTCCCTTACACTGCCACTGGGGCTACCCAGATAGCTATCTTTGACAAGTGACATCATCTAAGCTTGGCCAAACTCTAGTTCCTCACTCCTAATCTTCCCTACATAGTAGGATGTGATGTTGGGGTCCCGATCTGGCCTTTTGTATCTAATGAGTTATTTATATGTACTGTCTCAACTTTCCCTCAAACGCTCCTAGGTTATGACCATTACAAGACCAGGGTCAGAACCCTGTAAACTCCTTTAACCACATATTCATATATTTGAACTACAAGTTGCCTATCCTTTCTGAGGCTTAATTTCTTGTCACTAAAATAATTTCAGGTGTTTATTCAACTAATAGTTATTGACAACTCACTATGCAAGGATGGATTCTGAGCTTAAAGTTAAGTGTGTCCATATGAACACCTAGCTCTCTGAATACACTCCCCCCTCTCTCTCTCTCACACACACACACTCACAAATAAATATATTTATATATAATATCCAAAGTGGTAATTGCAAGAAATAAAAATGAATAATGCAAAAAAAAAACCCAAAAAGAATGAAAGGCAAAAAGAGTGCATGTGTGGGGTACTGACAACTGGGGCCAATCTGATTAGGTAATGATAATTGGGAAAATACTTTTGACAAGGCAATTTTGAGCTGTTACCTTCAGAATCGATGAAGACACACATGTGGTTATCTAAGAAAGGGAAAACAGCACATGTTGTATGTACCAGAGGAGCATGCAGAAGCATTTCAAGCCTGGGCTCTACGAACTGAAAAGTAAAACCAAGTAGGTGCAGGTCAGATCAATTGTGACCATAATTGATACCACAGTATGTTGGGACTTATTCTAATCAGAAAGAACAGTTATTGGAGGCATGAGCTACATTAGTACTACTTATATGCCTATAATAGCTAAAATGCTTTGTGGTGTGTAGATACATACAAATGTATTTGATGGTTTAAGTACAAAATCCAATAAGGATCTAGGCCTCAGAATAGCTAGCCCTACCGCACTGCAGTTCACTGAGATGTACAAAGTTGGTTCTGGCTAATCTCACTCATGTTAATTTTAACACACAAGTTCCTTACAATGAAATTGTAATAAAAATGTTTGAAATATGCTTTTTGATACATTATCCCTGAGGGCATGTAACCATTTTGTGTTCAAATGACACCAGTGTGACAGTGGGCCTAGATGTGTTACTGTTTCCACTTTTTATAAATATTAAGTTATAACAAAATTATTAATATTCACTCACATTCACTCAACATAATTATTAACTTTCCAATAATTATTAAAATTTATAAGTTAATATGATTTAAATTAATTTAAATTTAGTATTGATTTAAATTCAGAAATAAATGAATTTCAACTAAAATCAATTAAATAATTTTATTTAAGCACAACTACAGAATGTATCTCTAAGCTATTAGGAATTAACTGAGAGAAAAAGTTTTCATTAAAACATACTTGATCTCTTGATTCATGGACACCTCACTTTCGGGAAACAATAAACCTGAGAGACTTGGATTTGGGTCCCTTTCTCTTTTAGTTAAATGAGAGAAATGTACTTTTATTCTTTGATTCATTGGATTTCTCAATAATTAATCTTTGGAAAAATAAGTAAGCAACTTCCAAATTAGAAATCATTCAGTGTTAGATTGAAGACAACCTGGAGGTCAGAGCAGTATATATGCAAATGAGGGTTTTATCTTGTTAAGTTACGAGACAAACACAAACAAAGCACTCTACCTGAACTTTATTTCCTGTAAAACTAGCCAATAATAATCATAGAAATACAAAGCTTATAGATCAGTGTATTCAGTTGTATGGCTTGGTCTCTTTGTGGGACCCCTAGCAGTGGGACCAGGATCTGTCCCTAGTTCATGAGCTGGCTTTTTGGAACCAATTCCCTATGGTGGCATGCTTTGCCCAGCCTTGATTCAGTGGGGAGGAGCTTAGTCTTGTCTCAACTTGATATTCCGTGTTTCCTTTGTTGACTCCCATTGGAGACCTTAGCCTTTTGAATGGAGTAGGAGGAGTGAATGAGGGGGTAGTAAAGGGGAGGTGGGGGAAGGGAATGTTGGGTCCACGGGGTTGGGCAAATATGGGGACAGACCACCAAAGTCTAATAAACCAGAAGCAAATTTTATCCAAATCTAGATTAAAGGAAAAAATTAAAAATAAAATAAAAAAATCTCCATGGGGCACAAAAGACTTATCAGCTAGCTGAGACCGCAGCGAGAGATGGTTTTTGTAAGACTGTAGCAAAGGCCAGTTTCTGAGCACACCTTGTTATAGTAGGGGCACCAAGTATTAGGTCTGAACAAAGGAATTTTTAAAATCTCGAGGTAAAACTCAGATACAGAGTCCCTTACTTTAAAATCTTTATTAACAGAGATTTTCAGTTAAACTAGTGTTTGTATATAATCCATTGCACAATTCCTTGGTACTTCCGAGTAGTGTATACTGAAGCCCTGTATTTTCCCATTGAAGCTGCCAGTTTCACATAGCAGGGAAAATGCATAACCCAGAGGTCATATATGTGTCTCCTGAAAGTTAACTCCGCTCATATCTGTCATTAATCAAGGATGGCAGGGGGTGTTACAAAGCTATGGACTGTAAAGCAGAGTAACCCACTGTTTATAGTTAATTCTTAAGCTGCTGAGAGAGCTACAGACAGTCTGTTCTCATTCTCCTAGGCTTACAACTTTATATTTTTTATATTTTTATTTTTTGGAATTTACATTTTTATATTCTTATTTTTGGACCTTTTAGGAATAGGGAAGGAGGAGGGAGTTGAAACTGTGGTTGCTATGTAAAATAAAAGTAACTAATTTTTATTTGTTTATTTTTTATTGCTTTATAAATATTACCATTCAAAATTTCCACTTCCTTCCCTCCTCCCATTTCCCTCCTGCTCCCCCACTCATCACCTCCCCTCCCCTTCCAGTCCTAAGAGAGGGCAGGGTACCCTGTCCTGTGGGAAGTCCAAGGCCCCCACGTGCCATCCAGGCTTAGGAAGGTATGCATTCAAATAGACTAGGATCCCCAAAACCCAGTACATATAATAGAGACAAATCCCATTGCCATTATCATTGGCTTCTCAGTCTGCCCCAATTGTCAGCCACATTCAGAGGGTACAGTTTGATCCTATGCTCTTTCAGTCCCAATCCAGCTGGCTTTGGTGAGCTCCCATTAGATCAGGCACACTGTCTCAGTGGGGTGACCAAACCCTCGTGATACTGACTTCCCTGCTCATATTCTCCCTCCTTCTGTTCTTCAACTGGACCTTGTGAGCTCAGTCCAGTGTTCTGATGTGGGTCTCTGTCTCTATCTCCATCTATCACCGGATGAAGGTTCTATGGTGATATTCAAGATACTCATCAGTGTGACTCAGGATCCAGCAATACCACTCTTCGGAATATACCCAAGATATGTCCAATCATACTAAAAAACATTAGTTCAACTATGTTCATAGCAGCATTATTTGTAATAGCCAGAACCTGGAAAAATCTAGATGCCCCTCAATGGAAGAATGGATAAAGAAAGTGTGGCACATCTACACTTTAGATTACTACTCAGTGGTAAAAAACAATGACATCTTGAATTTTGCATGCAAATGGATGGAAAAACTATTCTGAGTGAGATAACCAAGACCCCAAAATAAACAAAGGACATAGATCCTATATTTCATGATCCTAGAGAAGCTAAGTAATAAGGTGAGCCCAAAGAAAAACATATATAGAGCCTCCTGGAAATTGGGAGCAGACAAGATTGCCAGGCAAAAGTTGGGAGCATGGGGGTGGGGTGGGATAGGGGGAAGGGAAGAGGGAGAGAGAGAAGGGAGAAGGGGAGGATTTGGGAGAGCTTGGGGAATTGGGATGGTTGAGATGGAGGAAGGATGGATATGGGATCAGGGAAGAAGACATCTTACTTAAGGGAGCCATTTTGGGGTTGACAAGAGGCTTGGCTCTAGAGGGGTTCCCAGGTGTCCACAGAGATTCCCAGCTAGGACCCTGGGCAGTGGAGGAGTGGGTGCCTGAACTGGCCTTGTCCTGTAGTCAGACTGATGACTATCTTGAATATCACCAATAAAAAATTTATAAAAATGATAAAAAATTAATTTGTCATCTAGCACATTTACCTGACAGTGAATGTGCTTTGAAAGAGTGTAGTGACAGAATAAAGGTCTCATAACTTAAACTTTGATGCTATGATGCTAATTCTCCACTCTAATACTCTATATGTATTGCATCCTAAAATTCAGTAAAAAAATATATATCTAGCTAGGCAGTGGTGATGCATGCTTTAATCCCAGAATTTGGGAGACAAAGCCAGAATATCTCTGAATTCATGAGCAATCTTGTCTACAAACAAAATTCAGCAGAGTCAGGGCTACAGAAATAAACTGTGTCTCACAAACAACAACAATAATAAATTTGTACGAATAGAAATTTCAAGTTGTCTAAACATTACCCTTACTCAGAAAGTAACTATTTATGCACAGTTATTAAAAGAAGCTAACTATTCTTTGGAGATTAATAATATACAAGTATAAATAACTTGAAATGATTCAGTTTCTTCTAATAACTCATGTCTGTCACAGAGTGACAGAAAAAAACATGTCATGTATTCCTTGCTACAGATAGAGGACACAGTGTTGGGAACGTATTTTCTTCTCTGATATAAATTTTCAGTGAATTCAGAACACAACAAAAGACCTGAGAGATAGGAATGTTTTTAGGATATTAAAAAGTATTTTCTAAGCATTTGGCAATGATCTAACAAAACTATATGAAATAAGTCTTTGAAATTGTATATATGCTTGCCTTTTAAAAGTTACTTTATCTGGTAAAAAAATAAAATATTATTCCAGGATAAAGTCAATGCTTTATTATTATTGATTTTCTTGAACACTGCATGTTTATGAGGCCCTAGTCTATCTATTTCCTTCTAAGAGTTTTGCCTCCCCTACTGAGTCTTTTGGGAATGCTGATTGCCTTAATTTTTAAGTAAGTATCTATCAAGAATTGAGAACTTAAAAATGTATTCGTTTTTTACAGGATCTTGTAAATCAATCCTCTATTCTATCTCAGCAGTCAAGGGTCCAAGTGTAGTTTAAACTAATAGCTGGAAAAATGAGAGCCATTCTGCTCAAAGATGAGGGCAATTTGGAATGGCTGCTTGCTACAGCTATGATGTCTGAGAATTATGGCTGGCCCAAGTCTTGGCAAAATGCCCATTGACTTCTGTCAAACAGAGGAATAGAAGGACAAATTGTCTCCTAGAGAATGCTGACAGCTGTATTAAGGAACAGAAGGAGCAGGGAACACATCAAGTATCAGAGGAATTTTCAGTCTTCACTTTTTCCTAAGTCATCTCAGATAGGTGGAGAAAAGTAAGACACTGTCTCTTTGGTGCTTTGATCTCTCCTCTATGATGCCTAGATGTCTTTTAGTTGCCTAGCTGTACATGGTGCCTCCCTTCTTTATCAACACTTTTCTTTCTCCTTTTAAATTGGCTCATATTTTTGAGATTGCAATGTAGTTACAATCTTATCTCTTTCCTACTTCTAAATCTTCCCATCTCCCTTTCAAATGTCCACCTCTTTCATCATTAATTGTTGTTGCATGTATATGTATATACATGTATATTCCTAAATATAACCTGCTCAGTCTGGATAATATTACTTGCATGCATATTTTTGGAGATGAATATTTGAATTGGATTACCAAATGGTGCCATCTTCCCTGTAGAAGACTATTTCTCTTGCCTCTCAGTATTCCTTAGTTGCTTGTAGTGTTTTGTGGAAGATTGATGCCTCTTACACTTTTCTTCATTCACTTTGACGTACCTGTTGGTTTCATCTTTGTTAAGCCCATGTTGAGGCAGTTATGTAGGTAAGATTCTATGGGTGTAGTTTCTAAAATTATGGCAAGATATAATCTCACAGCAAATTTTCTGACCCTCTGACCTCTTAAAATCTCCTGCCAGTTCTTCTGCAGTGCTTCCAAAGCCTTTGGTGCAGGAACTGAACTCTACCTGCATCCATTAGTACTTGGCTCCATTTCTCTGCAATTAGCTTGGCCATTGTTTTCAATCATGATCTCTGTCAGTTGAAAAAGTTTTTTATAATGAGCGAAGAATACACTTATCTGTGGGTACAATGCCAAATCAGCTATGATACCTATGAACTAAAACAGTGACCTCCATGGGGTAATAACTCTAAGTTGCAGTAGTGGCATGCATACCTTAACAGGAACTATCATTTCTCTAATTGGATTTAAGACTTATTCACCAAGAAAGAAAACATGTCTGGTACCAGAATGTAGACAAATACCCATAGCTAAAGCCTCAGTTCTTGGAGAAGAGCCTATAATTAACTCTTTCCTAAGAGAAGAAAACTTACATTATTATTTCTCAAATTTATTGTCACAGGACATGTTTACTGTAGATAATTCTTTGTTTCTGTGTTCTTTTTTAAAGTGAAAATGTATACAGCCAAGAAAAGCATATCTAATTTCAGATTCAGTAAGTAATTATTTGATTATATTAATATCTTTTCTTTTTAGTATAACCAGAGGATTGATCTCCAGTAATGACAATTTACTCTATAACAGTGAGTTATTTAAAAAAGACTATGCCAAGCCCCACACATTGCTAAATGAGGTGTTGAGTGTGCAAACAAACTCATAGAAACTGCGGACGTTCATGCTAGTTCTACATTGGTTCAAAGTAGATGAAATCACAGCACTGAAAAAAAAAAACAAAGAAGACATAGAGTTCCATCCCTAGCTTAGACATGATTTGCAACTGGTAACTTCTGGTAAAAAGGAAAATCAGTTACTTATGCAAGTGTCCCTGAGTAGTTGCCCATCACAAAACAGACTCCATGTTGTTGTTGTTTTTTTTTTTTTTTTTTTTGGTCGTTGTTGTTTTGTTTAGTTTAGTTTCTTTTCTGGCTTTTGGTTTCATTTCATTTTGTTTTAGTATTTTTGCATGTTTATCTTGATTTCTTTGTTGTTGTTTTCTGCTTTGTGTTTTGGACAGTGAGAGAGCATGAAGCTGGACTGGGTAGTGAAATAGAGAAAGTCTGTGAAAAGCTGGGGGAGGGGAAATGATAAAAATATATTGAATAAAACATTTTAATATAGAAGATTGTGTTTCTGTGGCTAATCGTTGGATAATCACATAAATAGTGCCAATGTAAAAAATGTGCTGAATTAAAAAAAATATGTTGGATGTTAAGGAAGCACAGAAGGAATGTCATTTCAAAGGCTTCAGCAAAGAATTGCATAAGGGAATCTGGAACTCATATTGCAGGACATCCTAGGATTAGATGGAGAGAAACATCTGCTTCATCAGAACCCAAGTAAATCTTGGCATCTATTTTCCTCTTAGAAAAGGAGAAGAACTGCAAAACTCTGAATACCGTTCTGAAATTACTGCCATCATTCTTTTCAAATCGTTTCTTTTTTTCTGAAACTATCCCTTTGGGTTATGTATCAGGGACTTTTCACTGTGAACACCCCTAGATAAGTACACTTCACATTTATCATTCAAATTGCATTCATGTTAAAAAATATGCCTTTTGGAATTTTGAAATAATTTTGTGGTGATCGGGTGGGATCTTAGAGAAGAGTGGAGCCATTAACAATTTCTTACTTCAGTTGCTGGAATCTAAACTGGATGAGCGTTGTGAAGAGACCTGCTATTCCTCCTGGTAGTAGCGGTCCTCTTGCACCAAGTGAATGATATTCCTATGGTTCACTCTAGTTACACGAAGGTTGTTTCAGAAAAGTTATCTTTGATATCTTTGATATCATGACACAATTTTACTTTCTGCAAGGAATATATGTTGAAGGCTCTTTATTGTCCTTTCAACCAAGGTAATTTTTTTTTTTTTGTGATAGCTCTTATTTGATCTTATTAGCTGGTCAAGTCATAAGTGACACAGGAGTTAGCTTAACAAAGAACCTGAAAAAGTATCTTCTACACATGTGGTATTTTTATTTATATTATTGAATTCTTAATTTTTTATTAATATTTAGTAATAAGTGTAGATTGTCCCATGGTAAAGTTGGTGAGAAGCAAGCTTTGAAGAAGAGAAACAATGTTCTACTCTAATGGGGAATTACATGCCAAACATTGAAAGAAACAATTGTCAAATTCACTAAAATAATTTCAAAAGATTATTATAAATTGATTTATATAGAGAACTGAGCAAAGCCTTTCTTATTATAATAGCTGGGTAGAGATAGTATTTGCTTTAAAAATCGATATGTTCTGTGTCTTCTTTCATGAAGAAATTTTGTATATTATGTCTCCTTAGTGAGAAATTATGCCAGATGTTGTGTTTAGATGCCCCTTTCTTACTTCCTGATAGACACCCTAGGACATAGCTTTCTCAAGCATCAAATTAACTATAAACACCTGTTTGGAATTTCCCATCAATACCAACCATGGGAAAGCATGATGGATAACTTTAGGGGTCATTCTGTCATCAACACTAATGATGTCCAACCTTTTCCAAAGAAAACGAAAATATATTTTCTCTTCTATAATTGTCAACCTTAATTTGGATTTTTGCTTTCTAAGTTTGTATCTAAACCCGATCAGCTTGTGAACTCAGTATCGTTAAGTAGGCACCTATCTATGAAGTGAGGTCACTCACATATCTGAATCAAATAAAACAGAATAAGATCAGCAACTAGACTGACAATTAATGTTTAGGTACCAGGGCAAGTTAGTCACCCATGATGCAAGAAAGCTCCTCCGGGCTCATTGAAATCATCTGAATCCTCGTTCCCACTGCAGCTGAGGTTCCCCTAAAAGCAACCCACATGAGTTTTATCCTAACTAGGGAAAAGCATGACACGCTGGTCTAAAAATGGTGAAGGGCACTAGCTGTAGGACAGACTGGAATAGAGCCTAGACTTTTAGAGCCAGCTCTTCCCTATTTCAGGATATTACATTCCCAGCACATTTTACACTTATTTTTGAAAACTACAAGTAAGAAATTGGGAAAATTGGAGCCATCGTAGTGCAGTCAGAGAACCATCTTAGAGTCAGCTTTCTCGCACAGACATCCTCCCCCAGCAAAGATGGTCACAGTGGCAGGTTCATAAGCCTTCTCACATCTGAGACAGAGATTTGTCTCACCTTGCCAATGGCAACCTGACACAAACAGTCTCGGGTCAATAAGATTATACCAAATTCAGAATATATTTCATTAGGTGTAAGTGTAATAGCCAGATCATGTCTGTCTAGAGCAGAGTTCTAGCCTAAGATTCCCCACTATCAAGGCAAGAAATCACTGAAAAAAAAATCATAGAAATGGCCCAACTGTATACATGAGGTCTTCAGTGCAGTTCTAATGTCATTAAACTAGAGGAATTTACGATTCCCAAAGTCAGTGCTCATCATGACAGGCTGGCCAGATTCTAATTTTTACTACTGGAAAGAACTTCTGTCTTAGCTGAAGATATTGTAAAGAAAATTTTCTTTGAGAACTCAAGGAACACCCATATGCAACATTGTCATCTCCAGTGCCAAAAGAAACTTAACAGCTCTCATCCTTCCTCTGAAATAGTGGTTACCATATTACCACTATTCTTAGTATTCAGATCTCAAAGTTATGTTCAGCCAGGCACCTGGGTAGTTACATTGTGATATAGTAGGACTTCTTGACACTTGCCTAAAATAAGATCTGTATTATGAAAAGTCTTGTTTTCCACTTAGTTTGCAGGACTGCTTTTTATCAAACAATCCACTGAAGCTTGAGGAGTTTATATGACAGGCATGAATAGATTGCATTAGTCATTGTACCTCTAATTTGTAATTGTGAGGAGATATACTGACAGGACACATAATATTTTCTGCCTAAAGCAGTTAAAATGTCAATTTTATAATGCACTCTTTGGAAACTACAATATCTATTCCCATGCACTATCCAAAAACAGAGTAAGTACACCACCTTAATTCTCAGAACTTGTTGGTGTTATCAACTAGCTTCTCCCTCCCTTCCTATTTCATCTTTACAGGAGCCAAGAAACACTGTTTTCCCCTAAACGTGTAAGGATTTGTCCGCATCCTTTATGACACAAAGCAGCAATATGGCACTTTCCTCACTTGTGTCTACTCATACTCATACCCATAATGTAAGACTCCATTACTCAGAAGATGCACGCTACAGAAAGTAATTCCATCTGTGTGTATGAAGGGTTTCCTTAGCCCCTTTCTCATGCTTGTTCAGGAGCCTCAGAATCCTTTTGGGGTTCACTATTGAGTTTGAAAAAGGAGAGAATATGGAAATGCCCAGGAATCGGAGAACTCTATGTTAAGCTCCCATTTCTGGACCCCTCCTTAATTCATGCACTTGTTCATTCAGCTGTAGTGATATTCACTGTGTTCCACTTATTACCTTCCTTTGCCATGGCTCATCCCACTCAATTTCATCTGAAGATATAAACCTGTGGTGCTCAGGATGGGAATGGCTTCTCATTAGTTTGACTATGTTTGCCAAAGCAGCCTCTCTCTGGAAGACCCAGGCATTTACCTTTGGCATTTACTTTTGCAAAGATAAGTAGTTATTGATGGAGAAAGATAATTTAGATAACAGAGAGCTTGCTCATCTGTTTATGTCCCTGAAAGGTCATGATGCAATAAAACTTTTGTTCTTTTTCTCAACTGTAGCTAAGAAAGCAGACATTTGGTAAGTTTATTCTGAGAAGAAGCTAAGTTGTTTCTGCCTTCAGCAGGTTTTTAAAATGCTGCAGTAAAGTATTAATTCATGACCTCGTTGTTAACAACCAAAGACACAGTCTATAAATTTGAGAAAGAGCAAGTAAGTACATGGGAAAGGTTGGAGGGACGAAAAAGAATGGCAGATGCAATTACCGTTTGTCTCAAACATAAAATAAATTAAGATACTTGGAAATATTTGATGTTATTCCAGCACCTAAGACATTGGAATTATATATAGTCATAAATTACAAAGTATAGTATAGGATTTCTAACTAATTTATACTGTAGTAATATTATTGCATTGTAGATGAATGTTATTTACTACAATTACCTTATGATTTATTTTTATGTGTATGAATGTTTTGCATACATATACATGTATGAACCAGGTACATGCCTGGTACCCATAGAAGACAGAAGGCAGAAAAGAGACTTGGATTTCTTGGAACTGGTACTAGGATGATTGTGAACTAATGATGTGGAACTAAATCTGGATCCTTTGCAAGAATAGCAAGTATTCAAGTATTCTTAAGTGCTAATTCATCTGTCCAGCCCCCTAGCATCCTCTCTTCAATCAACATTATAATCCAAGCTGTTAAATAAAAGATTATCATTATTAATTACCATGTAAATATTGCATCCTTCAAGTTTAATTATATGAAGTTATTAAGTAATGTGGAGCATCTTCTTTTTAGTATTTACTTCTAATTTGTGCTTTACAATGTTCACAAAAAAAATAAAATAAAAATGCCAGAACATGTTCTTGATTATTTAAACATTTCATCTTAAAGTGCCAGGAGATAGCGCTTCAGAGAGACTGGCCATTGTATTTGTTCGAATTTTTAGAGGGTATAATGAAATAGACAATTATATTCATTGTCTAACAATTAGACAACGTTAAATTATATTCATGTTAGAAAATGTTCTATAAAATTACCAGAATACCATAATATGTAATTTATTGTGAAACAACACAGGTAACTTTTGAGTGAAAAGAGAGAGAGAGAGCTATGGACAACAGAAGCATTCCAGGGACTGAAGTGAAAATCCAACTCAATTAGAACATTTCTTTACATTTGGATTCCTCCTCAAATTCTTTCCACATTAAGGGAGTGTGGTGGGTAGCAGAAATTAAACGGAATATTTATCTGCCATGAAATGTAGTCTGTGTAGTTGTTGACATAAAAATGAGAGAAATTTATCTCAGAGATATATGTCTGCTACTTTAGAAAAGTTATTACTTCAAATTCAAGATAGTTGAAGATCGTTGGGTTTGAATATAATTGATGTGCCCCATTGAGTTTATTTTGATTGAAGTGTGAAGTACTAAACAATTGTTTATCTTTGGCTTCCTTATAATTTAGCAACAATAATGACACATGAAAAATGTTTTTAAGTAACTGATTAAGCAGTGATGCCAATTGCCAAATCTAATGACTGTTAAAACGTGATTCGGTTCTGCTCCATCAAGAGCCTATCATGACGAAACTGTTTATTCTGGGAAGAGACAATTTGAGTCATGATTTGATGCAAAATCTTCTGCTGAGTTTGACAAATATGAAAGTTGGATGCTTTAACCCTATTGATGCTATTGTTGGAGAGGATTTATGATCCTCACTATGTTTCGGTTTAATCAGTCTTAGCCAGTAGAGTGTGTTTTTTAAGCACAAATCACACATTTGGTAAATGAGCTATGCAAAATGTATACTGAGATCGGTTCATTGTTTTCTGAGGATGAATCCAGAAGATTTGAGGCAAAACGAAGAGAGTATCCTTGAATAAATGACACATTACAAAGTTTATCAGAGAAGGAAGGATGGCAGAAGAGAGAAGACAGCTTGCTGCATTCTTGTGTTCAGTAATGGTTGGAAACATGCCTTTCTGTTTCACTAGATAAGTCTGTTCCAGGGGTATGTCGATTTGTGTGTTTTAGGGAACTGGAAGTAAAAACAAACTTCCACTGTTCTCTTTCTTCTCCGAAAAGCTACTGTTCGCTTCTTATTCACCCTAGCTCATATGCAGTAAATATAGATACCGTGTATGCCTGCACCACACTGGCTGTAAATCCTGAGTCATATGGGGTCAAACTGCATACTTTCAATTTCTCAGTAATGTTCATTCTTAACTTTAGCTGTTGGTGGAGAGCACTGCATGCTGTCCTAATCAAAGATGCCATTGGGATAGAGAGATAGTTAAGTGATTAAAAGAGCTCTGCTGTTGGTATCAATGCTAGCACCAAGAGGCCTCATGCCCGCTTATGCTCTGAATGGGCAGATCTCCCGACCAAATTTAAAAACACAAAATAAATAGTTTAAAACGAAAGTGGAACAGGAGTCATGACTCAAATAAAATAGCAAAAACTATCCAGCTTATGTTGACCTATTTAGAGAATATCGCTTCCATGCTTGTATCTAGTACCTGATCTCAAAATGTACTTTTAATAAAAGAACTGAAAAGCATAATACAGGTACTGCTTGCTTGGGAAGCAGTTGCAGGTATATTGCTTTTTGGCATTTTAATGTAGCCTCTTCTTTATCCCAGCTCATATGCAACATAAGAGAGAAGACAGCACATGTGTGTATCGGTAGGGGTGTACTAGCTGTTTATAATTGCTCAGGAAGTGATGGTGGTGCCAGTCTCACACTGGTTATTAAATATTTCGGAGACCAATGCTGCCTTTTCTCTTTATTAATGCATGCAAGACACATTTGCTTTCACATGCAGGTGGTGCTTCAGCAGCAAGACATATAGTGGTTAAGACAGGGGATATTGAGCATTGCCTGGATTCATAGATGTTTTTAAAAATATTATATACCAAGGTCTATGAAAATTCCATTTACCAGCTTGTTTAACTCACGTCCTTCTTCCATGGCGTATATAATCTAGTCATGAAGAAACTCACCTAAGTTCATGTGGATTCCTACTTTCTAAAGATGTGCTTATAGGTGTGAATTCTTCAAGTAGGTTGTTAAAGTTATGCTCTACAGTGTAATAAGCCTATCATCTAAAGTTTCATTTTAAAACTCTACCAGTGGCGGGAATACAGGTCACTTTTCCAGAGTAGCCAGGTTCAGTTCTCAGAATGCATATCATTGTGACAACCATCTGTAAACTGATTTCCAAGGCAACTGTAACTACCATTCCATCTGTAACTTCTTTTGGTCTCCACAGGGACAAAGCATACACATGGTAGACATACATCATCATCATCATTATCTCCATCATCATCATAATAATAACAATAATAACAATAATCGTAGCAATAGTCAATGCTTCAGGATGTTCTGACCATAGAAGAATCACTGAGTCTTAGGCCTTGTTAGACAGGAGCCTCATACTGTGGTACTCAGATGCTCATTTTCTTGTCTTGAACTTGACTTTTGTTGGCACTTTCCAAGAGAAAGGATCCCCCTTCATCAGTTAGTGGCAAACAGAAGCAAAAGGAGGAAAAAAATGCTGTTTCAGCTTCAGAGCAAAAAAATAAGTGCCTTCCTTTGTATTCTTACCAGACTCTGGCATCTAATTTGCCCTTATTAAACTGTCCTGATTTTAGCTGACATTTGTCCATCCACACACATATGAGCTGAGAATTATGAGGAAGGGATAGTGATTCTGATACAAACAAGATTTTCCAGAAGCTGATGACTTCCTGCGTACACAAACATGGATGTAAATGACGCAAGGTTCATATTCTCTCCAGCTGCATCTGCTATCTACACAGGTTTCTGTGGAAAGTCCTGAGAAGCCTACAAGACCCAGAAGTAGCTGAAAGGAAGCTGTATAGAGAAAAGATTCATTGGAAACCTAAGTCAGAGCACCATCTCTGAAGGGCATTTGTGTTCAGCATCAAGGTATTTCAAGTTCATCTGAAGCATAGTAGCCGCACCACTCAGACATCCTCCCTGCCCCCCACACACAATGCAAAGTTGCTTAGGCCCCTGATAGCTTTGAAGGATGAGAGAATTAAAATACATGGGGAATAGCTATGGGCTAATACTCATCTTTCTAGGTGACTCAGATGTACATACCTGGTACTGAGAGCCTAATGTACCAAGGCCTAAGAATAGTGACTCCCAGAACAATGGATACTTCTATGTTTCATGATTTAGGGTTCTCTGAAATCATCTTTCAAGTGGTTTCTCAGTTCTTAATCTCAGAGTTCTCAAATGTTTACAAAGACAGGTGCCTAGAACTCAGGTTCTCATGTTGGGAGTGAACATTCCTAAAGGTCTATATGCTAAGGATTCAAATGTCATTGCAAATTACTCTGGAGTGTTGAAATAAGAGCGGCGGGGCTGCGTCCCCAACACCCCGGCCGCTTGGCTAGCTCATGCCCGAAATAACAACACACAAACTGTATTCATTTAAGAACTGCTTGGCCCATGAACTCTAGCCCTTACAGGCTAATTCTCGCACCTGGACTAGCCCATTTCTAATAATGCATGTAAGCACCCCAAGGTGCGCTTACCGGGAAGATTCTAGCCTCAGTCCATCCTGGGAGAGCTAAGCATGGCGTCTCTGCTCCAGAGTGCAGAGCTGTCTGGTCTGTCCGGGAGCAGAGCAGAGTCTGACCTCACTTCCCCTTCCTCCCAGCATCCTATCCTGTTTATTCTGCCCACCTATCTTTTAACCTATCAGGGCCAGCAGTTTCTTTATTGCTCTGCCAATGAAATCAACAGATTGATATATGACACTCCCACATCACTGGAGTAAGTCTATTGTGGGTTCTTGCCCTTTGTGAGGGAAAGCATGTTGGAGGTCATTAGGTCATTGGGTTTTGCTCTTGAAGGGGATCATGTAGATCTTCCCTTTCCCCTCTGTCCTTTATATCCTGGTCATGGGGAGGGCAGTCATTTCTTTACTATACCCCTTTCCATTGCCTTGCTGTCTACCAGAGGTTCATGGAAACAGATCTGTCCAATATTGGACTAATACCTGCAAAGCCCTGAGTTAAAATAATCTTTCACTTCTAAAACGTTAATTATCCCAGGTATGTTCTTACAGTGACAGAAAACCCATTATACTTAAAATACTTAGGCAAGATTAATCTTCCTTCTCATGTAATTTTCAGGAAAAGCATTGAAAGGTAGCTTCGTGGACCCTGTATTGTGTTCCTCACAGGTACTCACACATATGCGTCTCCATATGTATGCATATATAGAATTATGCATATGACCATAGTTTGAATCGTTTATTAAAATAAGCTATAAAAGCATGCATAAGTTGTTGAACATTTTCTTCTGCATTATATTTTATCCTGAATGATTGATTTACAATTATATCATTCATTATCTATTTTATATTATTATACTAGACATTTAGTTCATATCATAATTTATATAAATGTAAAGTTAACAGAGAAGAAAATCTCCTCACAGTCTGCTTCTTGGCTCTATATTCTCATCATCTATTGCCAGTTAGCTTTTCTAGCTTTCTCAGTTCACGCTGAAGGTCATCAATATATGCATGAGAATACAAGTTGTGGTGATTAATATTAATGGACAATTTGATGAAATCTAGAATCACCTCCATAAGGAGATTTTCACATTGGATTTATCTGTGGGCAGAATTTATGGGGAATTGTCTTGATTTGACTGACTGATTTGACCAGGCCATAGAAGAAAGTACCAGTTTCTGCATAGGGAGCAGTTCCTTTACTGCTCCTGGAGAAGTCAAGCTGGTCTTCAACAGTGAACTCTCATATCCTCCTTTCTCCTTGCTATAGTCTCTACATGGGATATGAGTAGATCTTTAAAGCCCCTGCATGGCCTACAGACTATGATAGTCTGTATTCTGATATAAACTTCTTTTCTGTAAAAAAAAGTGATTTTTATAAAATTATCGTATCACAGAAACTGAAAGAAAAACTAAAACACAGCACATGTGGATTTTTGCATGCAAGATGGTTTAACTATATTGTATGTGTTTTTCTTCAGCCCACATTTTTAACATAGTAACTACTGGCTCTACTGTGATGTACCATGGAAATGATGCAGTTCCTTTTAGGTTCTTCATAGCTTAGTATCATATTCAGAAATATACTGATGTCACAAGGTCCTCAGGTATGAATGTGACTATGTTTCCAGTGTCTTGTCATTTCTACTATACTGTAATAAATCCTTTCATATAATTCTATAATAAATTATAGGACATATTTCTAAGAAAAGAGTTGCTGGTATAGGCATATGCACAAAATACCCTGTAATGAAGTCCTCCATCATAACTAAACTATTTCAAGGTAAAGATTCCTTATCCTTATAATTCAACCAATTTGATGATTTATTCATTGCTTACACTTTGAAAACTAGGTGGGCAGAAAATGGCAATTTGCAATTTAACATGCAGTTCTTATATTTTGAGTCAAGATTAAAATATTTCAAAGATTTGAAGCTGCTTATAATTTTCTTAGCTGAATCCCAGGTATTAATTTTCCATTTTCACAGAGTATTTGAATTTGTGTGCATTGTCAGAAGATTTTATATATTAAGAACATAACCCCTTAGGATTTGATGGGAAAAACTTTTCTAACATTTTGAAACATTTTTTATTATGTGCAAGTGTGTTTATTTGTCTGCCTTTGAGTTTATGTCTTTGAATGTTTTCACAATGGGAAAAAATGTCTTTCCAAGTATTTTAGATTAACAGTCTGTTTCAAAAGTTAGTTTTTTGTTATTTTTTCTTAAAGAAAACTATTTTTTCTCTTATTTTACATACCAATCCTAGTTCCTACTAACTCCCCTCTCCCACTTCATCCTCCTTTCTCCCCACGTTCCATCCACTCCTTAGAGAGGGTAAGACACATTGCTTTGGGTAAGATCCAAGGCCCTGCCTACTATATCTAGGCTGAGCAAGGTATCATCCAAAGAGATTAGGTTTCCAAAAAGTCAATAAATGCAGTAGGTCCCCAAGTCTGCCCCAGCCATGCAACTGTCAACCACAATCAGAGGGAATAGTCTTCAATTTCTTTCTTCAAAGAATTAAAGTTCGTGCTGAATGGGTCTTTCACTTCTTTGGTTAGTGTTACCCCAAGGTATTTTATGTTATTTATGGCTATTGTGATGGGTGATGTTTCTCTGATTTCATTTTCAGCTTCTTTACCATTTGTATAAAGGAGGGCTACTGATTTTTAGATAGGTAACACAAACCAAAATAAAATCAAGACCAGCTGAACAATTTAAATGAACCTATAATCCTCAAGGAAATAAAAACTGTCATCAAAAGCCTCCAAACCAAAAAAAAAAATCCCAGGGCCGGATGGTTTTAATGCAGAATTCTACTAGAATAGTTAATACCTGTACTCCTCAATGTGTTCCACATAACAGAAACAGAACCAACATTACCAAACTCTTTTTATGAGGCTACAGTTACCCTGATACCAAAACCACACAGACTAAACCAAGAAAGAGAATCACAGACTAATTTCCCTTATGAACATTGATGCAAAAATACTCAGTAAAATAATCCAAGAACATATCCAAAAAATCATCCATCACAATCAAGTTTGCTTCATCCCAGAGATGCAAGACCAACATATGAAAATCTATCAATGTAATCCACCATATAAATACACTGAAAGAACAAAAACATATGATCATCTCATTAGATGCTGAAAAAACATTTGGCAAAATCCAACACCCTTCATGTTAAAGGTCTTGAAGAGATCAGGGATACAAGGAACATATCTAAACATAATAAAAGCAATATACAGCAAATTAACGGCCACCAGCAAATTAAATGGAGAGAAATTCAAAGTGATTCCACTAAAATCAGGAACAAGACAAGGCTTTCCACTCTCTACATATCTGTTTAACACAGTTCTTAAAGTTGTGGCTAGAGCAATAAGACAACAACCAAAAGGAGATCAAGGGAATAAAATTGAAAAGGAAGATATCAAACTTTCGTTATCTGTAGGTGATATGATAGTATACATAAGTGACCACAAAATCTCTGCCAGGGAACTCTTACAGTTGATAAATACCTTCAGTAATGAGACAGGTCACAAAAACAACTTGAAAGCTAGTTTTTCGAAACATACGTAAGAAAATTTCTGACTTTGAGACTCTGACAACAAGTTAATCAATGAGCATTTTTATTTCATTCAAATCTGATTTTCATGTTATTCTTTTACTTGGAAGCAAAGAGGTAGCTATAACCTAGAGATCCACAGAGTTTTCAGTGGAATGTATATAAAGAGCCAAAAGTAGCATTTATGAAACATTAGAGTGTGACAGTGTAGCCAGTTGGGTTTTTTCCTGTATTAATCATGTTTTCATAGTTGAGCGAAACACCTTCCAAGGGGAAAGATTTTCCTTCACACATGATTTTAGAAGATGCTTTATTATATCGTATAAGACATCAGTGGTGGGACAGTTCAGTTGATTGCTAAGGGAACATATGATAGTCAGTTCTCAACATTGTAAGACGAAAACAGAGAGTGAGCTAAGATATATCCAAGATGCTGAGCATAAACTCCAAAGGCTTGATCCTTATGACCCGTGTTCATCATCTAACTTTTGATTTCTGCAGTTTCCATGACCTCACAGAATAGTGGCAACATCTAGGTAATAAGCTTTGAAAACATGATCATAGAGGAATGATTTTTTTACTCAAAACACACCATTTTTACCATTGGCTCCAAAGGGCTCAAAGACACCTCACAGGACAAAATGCATTTAGTCAATTTCAAAAGTCCCCTTATGTGTAATGTCTTATGTGAATAACACAGCTCAAAATGTTTTCTGCTTCTTAAGACAAACCCTTAACTCTGAGCCCTACCAAAAAAATGAAAGTTACATAATTCCAATAAGCAAATCCAAAGGCTAAATATTCCATCACCAATGATGGGAATGAGAAAAGAATGATGTGGCTAAAACAAATTCTAAATCTATCATCACAAAAAAAATGTATAATTCAAGCTCAGTATTACCTGAACAGCAGTGCATTTGGATAGCATATTCCCTACGCATTCTCATTTGGTGTAGGACAATTCTATATTCTGTTAATTATGTTTTAAATAAACACTGATCGGTCATTAGCCAGGCAGGAAGTATAGGTGGGACGACCAGACAGGAAGTAGAGGTGGGGCAAGGAGAATAGGAGAATTCTGGGAAGCAGGAAGCTCCCTTGGCAGTCTTGTCTAGATCACCAAAGAAGTGGGATGTGCCCTGTCCTGCTGAAAAGGTACTGAGCCATGTGGCTAACATAGATAAGAATAATGGGTTAATAAAACTTCTAAAAGCTAATATGAAGCCTGAGTTAATGGGCCAATCAGTTTGTAAGTTATGGAGACCTCTCTGTGATTTTCTTTGGGGCTAGCCAGCTGTGAGAACTGGGCAGGACAGAAACCCCAACAAGTGGGATCTCATGTTACACTCATTTTTACTATAGTCTTTTTATTAGGCATGTTCTGCTATAATTCCTGCAGCCTTTTTTTTTTTTTTTAACAGACAACATTGTCCATGGTATTTTCAAAATTCTGGATTTTCTGTGATAGTTTACGATTCACCTTTGTTGAATCCTGTATACCCTTCTTGGACTCTATGAAAGGAAACCTTCATTTTATAGATTGTCCCACCAAACAGGCTTTTCTCAAAAACATGGAAGAGCACACTTAGTATTCTGCATGCCTGCAAACACAGCATCATATGCTAAACTTTTGTTGCCATCTATAAAAGTATAAAACTCCCCTTGAACCTCTGCTGTGGTATTTTCTGAACGTCTGACTAGGCAACAGAGCCTAGGAAAAGTATCATCCTTGGACCACTTCTTTTTAAAAAAAAATATATTATGAATGCATTTTCAGTTTTATATCATGAGCTCAACATACTGTATGTGGGGTTGTGCATTGTCTTAAAATTCACCCAAAGCATCCTTCCTTCCCAGATGCAAAGTGTTTAGCTCTTTTTATTGGTGCTACTCTTTCTATGTTCCACCAACTTTGCCCACAATTTTAAACGCCATTATTTTTGGTAAAATTGGATATTTTCTCATCTTTTTGCTCTATATTTTCATTATTACTCCTGCTGTTACCCTGGCTCCAAGAAGACCACCTCTATTACTGTTACAGTAAGATATTTGCTAACATCTCTTCAGTTGTGAAGGCATACTGTTTATCTCAGGACTTCCACTTATCCCTCAGACCCTTAAGTTGTATCACATAACTGTCAATGGTGTTATTAGGAACCTAAGTAGATATCAGAGACCCAGAAGGCTGAATTATTCCTATAACAAAGGCCCCCTCGTTGTTTTATTTTCTAATTTGAGCTGCTCAAGGAGATCCTGGTGAAGAGAAAAAGGAAAAAGAAAAAAAAAAAAAAGAAAACCATCCAAAGTAACAAAAACTAGATGTAATTTTAGTATGTCCACATTAGATGGATTTTTTCTTCCTTTTTCTTTGAAATAACTGGGGATATAAGAAATAAGAATTAAAGCAAAGAAAATATTTCAGAGATACACAGAATGCTTGCTCTCCCAACATATTAAACAAGAAACAGATAATTCCTATAGTAGGCTAATGTAATAAGCAGTGAAACAAAAGCCAAACTTGTCAAAACTTAGCAAATATGTAAAAAATGATGTATTTCATGGCATTTCTTTGTATCATGGTACCATGGTCTGGGGAGAAAGAATGGTGGGAGGGAATGTACTAAAATTCATCATGTTCAAAATGTATAATTATATCTACTACCTTGTGTGCTAACTTATAAAGAAAAGAAAAAAGGAAGCTATTATGTAGACAGCACCTGCTCTGTAAATACAAAAGTTAGATAAATTTTTCCCTTATGTGTGTAGACAATTTTATGATAACTGTAATTTTTATGAATAAAAACTACTATGGTTTAAGCTGAGAAGAATCTATAACTGTCAATAATAAGGCAATAATTTAAAACTGTATGTTCATTAGTCTTGCCAGTAAGTATTATACCTTCAGTCATGAGTGGTGTATATGTTTGCTTAACCTGTAAGATATGTCAAACACTGTATCACATTATTATTAAGAATAATTACTCCTATCAAAATTGATGGATATCAAGGATGGTCCATTGAAGACTCTGTACAAACAACTTTCTGATCTCTCACCAGAGTTATAGAGCTCAAAATTGTTATCAACAAATTATATCTACTATCATAATTGATGTTATCAGTAGTTAGGTTGATGGCTTACTCTGGGCAAATTAATATGAGTTGAATTTTCCTTCTGTAGTAAAAATAAAGACAAAAAAACCCTAGATATTTTAAACAATTTTTAAAATAAAGCTAAAACATTGGAAATGGGTAGTGAGATTCTTTCTTGTCAATAAAAGTTGAACACTGCTATAAGCCAAATAAATGAATGTACTCATTTTTATACCAATTTCTCACAAACTGATGATACTGTTTGTTAATGTAATGTTTTTTAAAAAAAATAATTGAAAAAGGTAGAGTAATAAGGAGGCAAGGTTAACTTTAGAGGTTATAAATCAGAAGGATAAATATGTCCAGAGTTTTATGGTGCATAGGTTGAGTCTAATATTGTAAGAGCAAGAGAAATGAAGGATTATACCACTAGGCTGGAGACACGGTTTAGCAGTTAAGAGTGCATATTATTATATAGGACCAGAGTTCAGTTCTCAGCACCCATGTCACCACTACCTGTAATGCTTCAGGAGATCTACTACCCACTGTTGAACTACTCTGTAATCTACATAGATTTGATGTTTGTTTGCACACACACACACACACAATTTAAAATAAATATTTTTTAAGAATTATAGCACCATCCGTTGACCTTTTTCTTTTTTTCTTTTTTAAATTTATTTATTAAAGATTTCTGCCTCCTCTCCGCCACTGCCTCCCATTTCCCTCCACCTCCCCCCGATCAAGTCCCCCTCCCCAGATCAAGTACCCCTCCTCATCAGCCCAAAGAGCAATCAGGGTTCCCTGACCTGTGGGAAGTCCGAGGACCACCCACCTCAATCCAGGTCTACTAAGGTGAGCATCCAAACTGCCTAGGCTCCCACAAAGCCACTACGTGCAATAGGATCAAAAACCCATTGCCATTGTTCTTGAGTTCTCAGTAGTCCTCATTGTCCGCTATGTTCAGCAAGTCCTGTTTTATCCCATGCTTTTTCAGACCCGGGCCAGCTGGCCTTGGTGAGTTCCAATAGATCATCCCCATTGTCTGAGAGTGTGGGTGCACCCCTCGCGGTTCTGAGTTCCTTGCTCGTGCTCTCTCTCCTGGTGCTCCTGATTTGGACCTTGAGATTTCAGTCCAGTGCTCCAATGTGGGTCTCTGTCTCTGTTTCCTTTCATGGCCTGATGAAGTTTAATATTCAGGAGGATGCCTATGTGTTTTTCTTTGGGTTCACCTTCTTATTTAGCTTCTCTGGGATTGTGAATTATAGGCTCAATGTCCCTTATTTATGGCTAGAAACCAAATATGAGTGAGTACATCCCATGTTCCTCTTTTGGTGTCTGGGTTACCTCACTCAGGATAGTGTTTTCTATTTCCATCCATTTGTATGCAAACTTCAAGAAGTCCTTGTTTTTTACTGCTGAGTAGTACTCTAATATGTATATATTCCATACTTTCTTCGTCCATTCTTCCATTGAAGGGCATCTAGGTTTTTTCCAGGTACACACAAAACCTGAGATGAGAAACGGTGCAAGAATGGAGACAGCATTTGAAATTCAATTCTTTGGATGAAAATCTCCTATGGAAAAGGACACAAAAGAACAGACTGGACAGAAATTGTTGATTCTCAAGGGGTGACTACATCAATGATGAGTTCCTGCTAGTAGAAAGGCACACCAAGTGAAGAGAACTTTAATAGAAAGATTAGTTGGATAGAACCTAAGTTAACACTTTCTGGAACAATCAAGAAGCTTCATATTAAACTAATATACTATTTTCCCAGTAAAACTGAGGTATATCCTGCTCCAAGAGTTGTTTTATCATCTTGACTATGCATTTTTAAATACTTGTTCTGAGATCATGTTACAATGAACTAACTTAACCAAGATTCAACATTTGTTTTTTATCTTTTTTTTTTAATCTCTGTTGTGGTTTGAATGAAAATAGCTACATGGACTCATATATTTAAATGCTTGGTTCCCAGTTAGTGGAATTGTTTAGGAAGGATTAATAGTTGTGCCCTCTTTGGAGTAGGTGTGTCACTGGGAGTGTATTTTGAAGTTTCAAAATCTCATAGCAGGCCCAGTTTCGCTTTCCACCTGTTGCCAAAAAATCAGGATGTAAAGCTCTTAGCTATTGCTCCACTCCCATGCCTGTCTGCTTTTCATTATGGTGATCATGCACTAACCCTCTAAATCTGCAAACAAGTTTTCNCTTCATCTGGTGATGGATGGAGATAGAGACAGAGACCCACACTGGAGCACTGGACTGAGCTCCCAAGGTCCCAATGAGGAGCAGATGGAGGGAGAACACGAGCAAGGATGTCAGGATCACGGGGGGGGGGGTGCACCCACCCACTGAGACAGTGGGGCTGATCTATTGGGAGCTCACCAAGAATTGTTTTTTAAATTTAAAATATTCTTTAGATTTAAAAATATTTTTTTACTCTACTGTTTACCATAGATCTTTGCTTTGTCTATGACAAATATATATGTCTTAGATCTACAACCTCAATTCTATTCTTCTACAAAGAAGTCATGAGTGGAGATTATCAAAATAATGAATCATTAGGGTACCCACTCCAAGGCTCAGGGAACCTTTAAAACGTGTGTGTGAGAGAGAAAGAGAAAGCTATAGATGGGAAAATATTCTCCTCTGTACAAGACAATTCATAGCCCTCATGAACTCATTACTTCTATAGTAATCTGCAGAAGACCTCCACAAGATGAGTTCATCAACATTTCATCATGGAAAGAAGAGGGGCTCAGGAAGCAATTAAAAATTGAAGCATGGAATGTGGTTTTCTTCAGTGGAATAGAAACTGATGAATGGCTCTTATTCCAGTAAATAATCTTCCTGCAGTTCTTGGGCCAAAAATTCTAATTAAACTCAGTAGGACATACACGCACACACACACACACACACACACACACACACTCACACACACACACACAATGGGAGTGAAGAAGATGAAAGAGTCGAAAGAATGATACACAAAACTAAAATTCACTACACAAGTGTGTGAAACTGCTAAGCAGTTTTAAAAAATCAATTCCAAAAGAAAATACAATGATGATCTCTTTGGTGTGTCCAGATTCTCTTTTCCATTTGTGATCCTCCACACCAAGATCTCAACAGATATTTATGCATAGAGCCTCATAGAAAAATAAAGCTTAAGTGCTCATCTGGGGATTTACTAGGTTTAAAGCAAGCCAAACTGTGCAGATGATTCTGTTTACCCAGTATGTTCTATCTTCCGTTATCTAAATCCACGGAGACATGATATTGCAAGTTAAACATATTAGATAATGTCAGAGTAACAGGAGTGAGAAAGATATGAAATAATAGACAATACTGCCTTCTGATGGCCTGCTAACATGTCATGAGGACTTTCTAAACACCAGGTGATTTTATTGTTATCACAGCATCACCAAACACACATCACCATTATATTCAGAACTTGAGATTTTATGAAATTTGTTCAAAGTCCATTGCTTAAAACAATAACCTACATTTTCTTGTAAAATTTCTATTACTCATTAGTTTGCCGAGCAACTCAATTCTCATTCTGAGCAAGCAGCCCTAGATCATTCAATCATTCGGAAAGAGGGAAGGAGGAGAGCATTAGGAAAAAAATATGGTGACATCTTGCACATGCGGAGGCATAGTGTGATTATTACCTTCCTACCTTTTATTTCCTCACTTGTCTTTAAAAGCTCTTCTTCAGTAGGATGTGCCCCATTACACGGTCTGAAAATGAGACCAAGTGGAAAGTTGCTTCTTTTGAATTCACAAAAACAGGGCTGTTTCATACAATCAAATTGTGGGAATTTGAGCTGCATTATTAATATAATGCAAAGTTCCTTTGGACATGGCAACAAGTCGTTACTTGGAGAATTCATCAGTAAAGGTGTAGAAGGGTGAGAGATGGAGGGGAGTCAGGACAGCAGATGCAAGTCTATTGAACACATCTGAAGCATAACAGAGCACATATAACACAGTATGATATAATGTAACACCATCTCCAAACTGTCTCAATTAATGGAAATTAGGTAATGCAAAACATATAGGTATTTTTAATAAAAGTCTCTCTCTCAAATATATTGTTCACAAACATTATATATTGACTGAAGTTTCCCCTCCCTCCACTTCTCCAGCCTCACAGGAATATCAATCAAACATGGCAAAACAAATTATAATAAGACACAAACCCTAGTATCAAGACTGGTGAAGTTACACAGTAGAACAAAATGGGTACCAAGAGCAGGCAAAGGAATCATAGACACAAAGGTATTTCTCTTAGGAAGAAAAACAAAAAAATAAAAATTATACTTAGCATTATAGAGCTATTGTTGGCCCATAAGTTTATTTAAACTATGGCATAGTTTTTATTTTCTGGGGAGAAGCAGTGAAAACATCAGAGATCATCTGCTTTTTTAAGTGAAAATGATGATTATTAATTACACGAACAGAAAAGTTTTCCTATTTTACTCCATAGCAAATGAGTAACATGAATAGTTTTAGCTACTGTTTATCAGATCTGAACATTTGAATAGTTATTATATATCTTTTAATTGTGATGGTAAGTTAAAAGTTACTTTTAATCCAAGTTACTTTATTTATGCCCACTAAATCCATATAATGAGACCGGCACTGTACCAGCTACAGAAAGTCTACCCATGAACTCTTTATGACAATTATGTTGGGAAAACACGGCATTTCTCCACATTAGTAGGGAAGAACCTTAAACTTATCAATGTCAAAATAATTTGCTGAAGTGCATGTAGTTTTGAAAACAGTAGATACTCTTGCAGGTAGAAAGCAGAATTACCTTGAACTCTAAAGTGAAAATATCATTGTCTCTCCAGGAGTTCATGCCTCGCTATCACAATTGCAGAATTCCTACATGTCTTTTACTAGCTTCTAGAATGAGTTTAACATCTGATTGGGCAAATTCAGAGAAAATGAGAACAAAGCAAGCAACTAGAATGAATACATCAAAGACAAATATAAAAACCTAAGAGGTTTTCTCCAAGTATTACTTCTTTGGTAATGAACTGTAAGCATTCAATTCCTGCCTTGCCTAATAGGATGGCTACCAACATGTGTGGACTGGAGACATACTTTTTGACTAGTCCAAATTGACACAAATCCCAAACATAAAACTCTTATTGAACTTCAAAAACTTTGTCAAAAAAGTTTTCATAGGTTTGTCCATATATCATGCATTACTAAAACTAATTTCACCTGTCCTTTTTCCTTGTTTTGCTTAGTGAGGCATCTGCAAAGTGTGCCTTGCATATGTGTGTACTCGGTGGTGGATATGACTTCAAGAATACGCTGCCCCAGCATATTTCTTCTGCAATGTTCAGAGCATGAACATCTGGTACAATCAATAGAAAATTACTTCCTGTTATCATTTTCAAGGAAGAGATACTTAATAGATGAGCTTTTAAAAGAGACATATTCTCTAAAAGCCCCAAAGGATTGAACTTGCTTCCTGTGTTTCCTGTGAAACTTAAATTGTGTTGAAGTAATACAGGAAGACAAAAACGTATTTTCTAGTGATGAGTCCTTATAGTGCTTAAAAGTGAATAGAAACCATTTTTACTTGGAGGTCAAAGATTACTTATGAAAGAGAAAATATAATTTTTAAGTTCGGAAGAGCTCTTAAGCTTAGGATCTAATAAAATACATTTTGCCGAGGTGACAAAAGTGACCTTACAGTGCCACGGGGGAAAATCATTTGCTACCGTTTTCAGATTGCTTAGAAATAGATTTTGCTTACCTTAAAAATCATATGGACACTTTGTAGACAGTGGTCCTTCCACTGTGCAGTGTCTACCTGACCAGGCACCTTACTGGCCATATCAATATTTTAGTTCTTATCATATTAGTGAAGCAAGACTTAGAAGGATGAAGGGAATTTTTCCTTTCATGTCCCTGCTTTAGAAATTTCATGTTTAATTTCCAGTAGTAAGTCTTAGAGAATTTCAATCACATTAAATCTGATAGCACTGGTTCAACATGCCTCATTGCTTTCCCTGGATCAGTTCAGGGTAGGTTTGCCTTCAAGAATCACATGCGCAATTTTTGGAGGTGACAAATATGCGACAGAAAGACATTAATCAGATGAAATTTAAAAGATGTTTGCTTCTGGCCTTAAAGTCTTTGGTCTGGAACAAATGGTAGTCAGAAGCACTCAGTCTGAGGTGTCAGTAAACCATCAGACATTTCTGTGAATGCTAAGGCAACTGTTAGCATTAAATCTCCCTGCCCATGTCATGTATGAAGGGATAGAGCATCCTTTAATTTCCCCTGAACTCTGAAGGTGGATTCCCTATCATTCACATGATACCCCTTTGGATTATTTGAAAAATTCCAAACCATGAATCATGGTGTCTAGGTTTGAATTTTCAGTTTCCTTTACTATTACAGACAACAGTTCTGGATCTGTGCCCCACTATGATGATATAAATATCAGAGATAAAAGGAAAAATTAGATTTATTCCATCTTGCACTCTTTCTATTTTCATATCATCAGAATATTTGATTAATTGCTAAACATAAAATGTGAGTTATTCTACTGAGGAACATTATAGGAATAGAAAGATCAAGGTATTTTAATACTAAAAATGATATAGTTGGGAATTTTGGTACAAATGTATACACATTTGTTATGGTTTTATAAATATTTAGGTCAATGACATACTGTTACAACCATACTCTAATTCTTTTTTTTTTATTGAGAATAAGAAAAAAAAAGTTTCTGCCTCCTCCCAGCCTCCCATTTCCAT
>NW_026067912.1:5315289-5354516 GCF_014885135.2 Alexandromys fortis | reverse complement strand
CTCCCAATAGATCAGCCCCCACTGTCTCAGTGGGTGGGTGCACCCCCCGTGGTCCTGACATCCTTGCTCGCGTACTCTAATTCTTAAAGTTCAATATAAGATACTATATTAATTATATGTATGTGAGATAATTAAAAGATAATGAGGATATGTGTATGATATAGGGTTTATCAAGTACTTGTAACCAGAAAAATACAAGCTATAAATGAAAATGAATCATATTAGACTGAGGGCTACAACAGTCAGTGTAGGGCTTGCTTTACAAACATGGCTATGTCAGCTTGACCCACATCAACACTGACAAACTTGCTGTTCGAGTGCACACTTGCAATCTCTGTGTTGGGAAGGTTAGAGATAGGAGAATGCTCAGGGCTCACTGGTCATCCAGCATAACATATTTGGTGAGTTCTAGGCCAGTATGAGACCTGTTTCAAAAACCAAGTTGATATATACATTAATATAAATAATTTTAATGCAACAAAACGGAAGAAAAACAAACTGTTGGATTAGTGGGTATTTATAATATATTGAGAAAAGATCTATGTCTAAAACACAGTTTAAAATTTTTCAAAATTCAGTTTTAACAAAGCAGATAAACTTGTAAAAATATTAGGCAATTGTCTTGAATAAGCACTTCACAAAAGAGGATATATAAAAACTCTCAGTATGTTAAAGTCTTTTCTATATCAACTAACTCAAGCTTTCTAATGCTTCTATATAAAATATGTGTAGTTAGTTGTGTTTACTCTTTGACTCTTGGGGGGGGGCACCACCCTGCTCCCAAATAAATATGTGGAGGCTTATTTAACTGATAAATGCCTCGGCTTAGCTTGGCTTATTCTAGATAGATTTTCCTAACTTAAAATACCCCATCTACCTCTTGCCTCTGGACTTTCATCTTCTCTATTCTATACACCTTTCTTTCCTTCTTGCTCCATGGCTTTCTAAGTCATTGGTTGACTGGCCCCTGAAGTCCTCCTCTCTTTTTTTCCTCCCCAATATTTCCCTTCCTGACTTCTCTTACTACTTACTCTGCCTGCCTGCCCCACCTATCCTTTCTCCTGCCTAGCTATTGGCCATTCAGCTCTTCATTAGAGCAAGCAAATGCTTTACACATGCAAAGTAACACAGCTTTACAGAGTTTAACAAATGCAACATAAAAGAGTGCAACACATCTTTGCATCATTAAATAAGTGTTCTACAGCATAAACAAATGTAACACATCTTAAAATCGTATTCCACAACAACTATGTTTCTTGATTGAGGTGTCTTTGGTTTTCTTTTTGTTGGTGCTCACACTAGATTACTCAGAACTCTGAGTGGTAATTGCAGTTGCTTCCTGTGTGACCACAAAGGCAGTCTGCTCTGAGGATCATGATTTGTGTGTGAGAGAGCCACTGTGGTGTTTCCCTAGCAATCTTTGTGAATATAATCTGCGCCAAAGAGGAAAAAGCATCCATAGGTTTCAATTAGGATTTGCCTGAAGACAAGAAGAGTTTGGGAAGAACAGCTAGGTACATGTACATCACAAAAACCACAAAAACCCTATATGGGAAGGTCAACTTCCTTTAGACAGGAATCTCAAATTCTTGATACACAAGTTCACATGGTAAACATCTAGAGTGCTTAGGAAACAAAACTCTATTTTTGTTTCTCTTTATTTGGTTCTATTTGGAATTCCTTAATCCCAGTGTCACTATGTGATTTCAATTGTATATTGCAAGAAAAAAAAAAAAAGGCCACGCTGAAGAGGCAAACAATAGCTGTGCCCAGGGACTGACAAAGTAGGCAATAGCTATTCCTGGGGACTTGGAGCTATAGGTAGAGTTGGCTACAAAGGGAGGCTACAAAATGGTGTTGGGTTTTTTTTGGTATGTCTTTGATTTTTTGTTTTAGTTGATAGTATTTTTTAATTAAGCAGCTTAATTTTGGTGGTAATTGTATCCACGAAATCCTATACTAAGATGTGTAATGTTCTTATGATACATTTTAAATAAAAATTATTTTTCATTGTAACCTTTTATTATGGTAGAGCAAATATTAAAATCACAAGAAATACTGCATCAGCCTACAATAGCCCGTTTAATATGGCTCAGTTTATGGATCAGTGTGGCTGTCATAGCAAACCATAGCAAGTCACACCCTTGATTGTTCCATAGAAATGAGGCATTGGTTCCTTCCCTAGGCCACAATCTTGGTACTGTAGCTAAGGTTGCAAGGTTTCAGACACGCCATATAGCTGCTATTTGTACCACTTCAACTCAACCAATAGAAACTAGGAAAAGTCTTCCTAAAGTCAATCCACAACCTTGCAATTATAGCTACATACAGATTCAAATTTTTGGTTTCACCCATGAATTTTTTTTCAGGCCTTGGGAAAGGTACTACTCTCTACGTGGCTCTCAGTATTCTCTCATCCTTCCAGAAATGAAGGAAGCTCTCTTCCAAAGCCCATGGTTTTAGGATTGCAGCTTCCGTTGTTTAAAACCTCGGCCTATCAACATAGCATCATCTGTGGGATATAGCAAAATCAACACTAGAAAGAATTTTATATTAAGAACTGCATGTATCGCAGGCACAAATGCCTTAGCAGATAAAGGCACTTTCTTTGGAGACCCAACTATCTGAGTTCAAACTTCAGAACCAACATAGCCGTGACAGGAAAGAATGGAGACCTCAGCATTTTCCTCTAATCTGCACATTCACACTGTGGCGTGTGATACCCACCCCACTCTGTCCATCCAAAATAAAGGGAGTTAAAATTTTAAAGTAAAAAAGAACAAACCTCAGATAACCTAGATATATGCCTCCAAAATGTAGAAAGGCACAAACCAAACCACAAATTATTAGAAAAAAGGAATATAAATATCAATTAATAATGAAAAATTGACTTTTCATAAATCATAAATTGAAAACTCCAAGAATAAAAGAGAGATGACTCAGATATGTAAAGTCAGAGATGAAACACTACAATTTATCTATTTTCACAGAAGGTGAAATATCTGAAAATACTAGAGGAATTAGAAAAATTTTCCCAGAACATGAAACCTGCTAAGAATGACTCAAAAGAAGCTATGAAAATCTTTCCACACCAATAATGTGCTGTGCAATTGAAGCAGGGAGATAAAAATCTCTTATCTAAAAGGTGGGGGCCCGTTTGCTGTACTGGAATTTTCTATAAAACACATAAATAGAACTAATTTTAATTTGTATTAAAATATTCCACCAAAGCATTTTGGTGAGGGCAGAATTTTCCTGACTCCAAAACAAGAAGAGGTTCTAGAAAAAAAAAAAAAAAAGAAGGAAAGAAACTATTCTTATAGGTATGCATAGCACTTATGAGCACAGTCCAGACACTTTCCAAAAAAAATATTATCTGGATGAATTTAATATCACACCCCAAGGTCAAACATCAAGGTCAAGTGGAAGCCATTATATATGTGGATGTTTCAATATATGCTGATCAGCAAACTGTAATCAGCGTAATAAAAGACAACAACATGGGATTATTTCATAGACACACAATACATGCACCGGCACCTACAAGCACTATGAAAGCAAGCCAGTAGAAAAAAGTTTCCTGGTCAGTTTGCTATTGATTTCTCTGCTTCCTGCAGTCCAAGCATGTAGTGTCTACTGAAATGCCTTACAGTGTTCTGATGACAGGTAAGGACAATGAGAATAACCTCTGTTGACCCCTGCAACCTCAGTGACCAATGCCTCATAGGAACCTATCCCATGCATTGACCTTCAGTTTCCATTTAATTAGCATATCTTCTAGGAGTAACAGTGTCCACCCATGCAGAATAATTCTTTTAGAGTTTTTTAACATTGCAGTTGGAAATTAATTTACTAATCAGAGCGTTTCAATAAGGCACTCACTACCTGCCCGCCCCCCCCCCCAGTCCCCTTGCCACAACTGCATAGAATAGGCAGTAGAGGTCATACCTAGCATTCCATTCTGCATATTGTAATACCAACCTGACAGGTAAGATATACCCACTGGTATTATAGTGACATAACTGCTGTGGAGCAGTTAATCACTTGGTGCTTGGATTTAAGTTCTGCTTTATGAGAAAGAATTTTATGCTTAATACTATATAACCCTAGTCAAAAGCCAGTCACTGCAAAGGTCACGGGCCCTAGGGTAGAGCCTGCTGTTGTTACTTTGCTAGATGATTATATTATAAACCCTTATAAATATTTACTTTTATTCTAATAGACCTAGGCTACTATCAACCTTGGTCAGAGGAGCTTCAGTTTGAGGTGGCAGAAAAAGAAGACTGAATGCTTACCCCTAAATAGGACAATTAAACTGCTCCTGCCTCATCTCAGGGAACATCATGGAAAAGGAATTAGGGAGAATATAAGAGATGGAGGATGGGGAACAGTCAGTGTTATGGGGATAGTATCTGCATAAGATCAACTCAGCCATACTTCATGATAGGAGGAATTAGTTGATCTTCAATTCCCACCCCTTAATGAAGAGCTATTTCCAGTAGGCAGTTTCTGGGGGGGGAAACAGTCATTTCTTTTGAGGCTGTAACCACTCACCGACAGGATTTCCACAACCAGTGGATGGCCCCTCACCTGTTTATTTGTTTACAGCACTGACTGAAGTTAGTTGGTTATCAAAAGAAAAAGTTGGGAAGGAAGATGATGGAGGTATGTGGGGGATATGGCCATATTTTATGTATGCATATGCAATCAATTAGAACTTCAAATCCAATGCAAATTCTCTATCCACTTGACAGGCATGGTCACAAAATAGGATATACAAAGGACAAGTATGTAACAATAACGCATTCAAGCAACAATAATCATCAGAAATAAAACCACACTGAAATTTCTTATGTAACCATTATAATTTATAAAATAAAAAAACAGGCAAAACCAACTATTATTCAGATTGGGGAACAGTGGGAATCTCCCGCATTTATTCGAGGAGTGCAAATTTGTAAATTAGCGCAACCAGTATAGGCATGTCTTCTTCAATACAATGTGTTAGAAACCTGTGACCTGATAGCTCTACCTATAGGCAAAATTATTCAAAGTGCTGAAAATACCCCTAATGCCTATCTATGATAGTGTGGTAGGTTGTGAGGACAATCTAAATTAATAAATATATATAATATAATATATTAACACATTAATATCTATTCAAAGTTGCTGGAGTAAAATTGCTATGCTTACATGTATTAGGCAAATTTAATTTATGGTATAAATGATCAGGCTAGTGGTTATTCTATGATTAAGCAGTGTCAAAAATGGAGCCCCTGAATGGCTGTAGTACATTTATCCTCTCCTTCTTCCTCCTCTGCCTCCTCCTTTACCTTCTCTTGGTACTGCTGTATTTTCTATGTGAAAACTATTGAGCATTACACTTAATATTTTTTCTTGAGACTATAAAAATTCCTTTAAGTATACATAATATTCAGTAATTTAAGTCACCCGGTTTCTATAGAAACCAATTTGTAAAATATTAATTCCAATTTCAGAATGAAAAATGAAGCAAGTAATGCCTACAGAGGGAGGCTCTGCGTGTGTGGGCCCATGTACACCATCTGCTCAAATTCACACCAAAACCAAATCTGCTTTAAAATATTCTTAAGTGTTTATTTAAAAACCAGAACTTAGTGATAAATAGTAAATACAAATACTGTCAAATTATGGACAGGGCTGGAAAGATGGCTTAGGAGAAAAAATGCTCTTAAGAGGACAGCCTCATGATTAGAGTTTGACCTCCTGAAACCATGTAAAGGTAAGAGAGCAACAACTTCACACACACACAAACACATGCACACGCACACACATACCACCACCACTATCCACACCACCATTACCATAATGCCAATAAAAAAACTACCATTTAAAAAACATTGTGAGAACTAATATCACCATGAATGCATGACCTCAGCCACAGGAAAATATTTTCAAAAACAATGGCTTGTTTGTATTTCTTCGGATTCCACCAACATAAAAATTAGTTAAAAAGAACCTTTTTCCATTTCCCAGCACAGACTGTAATGTGACATCAATTACTTATCATTTGTGATAGCTTTCTGTCTGCCACTGCAAACAAATGTCCTTAACACACCAGCATGAAGAAGCCTCATCTAGTCTCTACTTGCAACTCTTCACATTGTTTAGGATTTCTCATGGAACAATGGTCACATCAGAAAAAAGTGCTGGGAGAGAACCAGACAGAATATGTCATTGCAGGTTTCATCAGTTCTCTGTCTCTCTTTGTAACACACACCATATATATACACATATATAAGAAGGTATACAAATGTATTCATATGCATTTGAATTCAAATACATTTGTATTCAAATACATATATATGAATGTATACAATAATTGTATTGTATAATGTGTACAGTAGAGTGTATGCATGTGTATGTGCCTGTCTGTCTGATGTGTATGTAGGAGGTGTACATGTCTCATGGCTCACACGGAAGTCAGAGGACAACTTTGTAGAGTCACTTTTCTCCTTCCAAGTTTTGTAGATTTCAAGACTAGAACTCCAGTTAGTAGGCAGCTGTTTTAAGCACTGAGCTGTGTCATAGACTCAGCTTCTTCATATTTCTCTGATAACACAAGCTTTCTTTTGCTGCGTTGTGTCTTCCCTGCCATTATGTTCTATTTTTTCAAGTCAGGAGCCCTTTCTCCCCTTGCTTGCCTTGTTGGCTATATGGCCACATAAATAAGAAAAGTATCTAATGAGCATTGGTACACTGCTTTTTTCAATATTTCCCAAAATACTGCATGTAAATTACTTACATATTACATGTCAATAGATTACATAATAAAGGTCAATTACTTATATTCATCATATTATAATTAATATAATAATGATTTTAAATATACCATAAGAAATTTATACCATAGATGTAAATACTGCTGGTGTTCAACTATTTCTTACAAACTGATACATCCCCTTCTGGAAGTAGGTTCCTGAAGACTCTGGAAATAAAAAAAAAATTAGAAAGCTCAGAATAGGTCCTGCAGAACACAAGATCCACAAGATCTCTCCCCAAGATTACACAAAAAGTAACAATTGCCTGGGAGACTAGACTAGGTCAAATCATGCAGGACAAGAACACAACTTTCATGAATTGTCACCTCTGATATGGGAGTTTGATAACTCAGCTGTCTTTGAATCATCTATACACCTAAACATCTATACATCTAAACATGTATAATCTACACATCTATACATCTATACACCCAAAACCTTATAAGAAGCTCCAATAAACTCAGGGCTTCGAGGAGGTCATTTCACATGGAATTGTTCCTTTGATCTGTCTTTCTTTCCTTACCTGAAATGGACAGACATCTATTCATATCTCTTCAGTCCCCAAGAAAAGTCAAGCAGCAATTGTAATCTGTGTCTTCAGAGGGTTATTTGCTTCATAGTCAGCACACTGTCCAAATGCATAATTGGAGATTATCAAATTGTAGCATGAATACAAAATAGGCAACACTTTTGTAAAGAAACTGTTCTGAGAACACAGCCATGCATTTCATTTATATTTCATTTACTTATTATCTGTGACTGTTTGGATGACGAATGTGCAAGATGGACAGCAGTGACAGAAACTAAATGCACCACAGGCTCTTAAATAGTTAATGTAATGTAGTTTAAGAAATAATTGCCAACCTCTGTGCTAAATGGATGACTTTATGAATTTATTCTATGTACATTCTGAGTTTTGAAGTTCATAGATTCATTTCAAAGGAATGGGGTCATCATTACATGTTACAGACTCATCGACGTAGTTAATAATGGGGAACTGTATCTAGAACCACTGATTAGGGCTTTCAGTAATGATTCCTGTGAATAGTAACTCTTGCATTTCATTGCTACCAATCTACCACCTAGAATAGAGTATTGTCCGTTCTACTGTCATTAGAGTAATACGATATTCCTATACCTATACTTCCAATTCAGTCTCCTTAGGGTACCAAGGAATATTATAGTACACAAATTGCTTGACATCTGGCTTATATTTAAATCCTGGAAAAGGAGCTCTAATTGTTTTGAATATATTTTACTGTTTTTAATCAAAGACATCAGTGTTTTTATATATTTAAAAGGACACTTAAAACATGAGTACCAGATATTCTGGTGCATTGAGGAGTTTCTGACCATGCTGAATACAGGCAACGATATAAGTACCTGGACAACTGGGATGATGGGTTTTACTTAAGACGTTAATTAAAACTTATGCAAGACATATGATATAAAGCATGCAGAGTTTTTTACAATATGCTAATGAAGACATGTAGACCACTTTAGCTCTCAAGAAGGATCGTGAGTATATCTGTGTCCCTTAACACCTTGAATAATGAAGGTGAGTTGATTAGGATGAAATTTTAGGATTCTGGATAATGGCAGACTACATTCCTTTGGATGGATGTAGTAAAATATTAAATTATGTTTGTAGCAGTGAATAGAATGGAAATAAAATTAACCTTTGCTTATTCATTTGTTTAATGAATAAGATTGTTCAGGTTTGTAAAAGAGTAAGAATTTGGGATTAAAGCATGCTGCACAGCCTAAGGCATGAATGAATAAATCTGTTAAGGATAAAAATATAGTCTATTTTCTATGGAACATACTCTCTGCCATTTTAATGAGATAGAAATCTTAGACATAAGCAAAGGAAGTGTGGTTGTATTTGGATATAATTTTACTATTTTAAAAATAGCATTATATTCATGTATTCATTCAATAACAGTAAGTAAAATTGGAGGCCATAAGTTTGAAGGAGAGAGCGGAGAAACTTGTGGAGAGATTAGAGGGAGGAAATGGAAGGCAGAAATGTAATTATCTCATAATCTCAAATAAATAAGTAAGCAAATAAGTTGATAAATAAATGATATTTTAAAGGGTCAAAATGTTGAATGTAGCTCATGGGGGAATTTTGTTGACACCTGGTGCAAACTATTTCACATGTCAATTTCTGTCCATGTGAGCTATTTAATTAATTTTCATCAACTTGACATTAACCTAGAGTTGTTTGGGATGGGGCAATTTTAACTGAGGGGTTGCCTCTGTCAGATTATCTATAAATAAGACTGTGACATTTTCTTGATGACTGATTAATATGAAAGACCTCAGTCTACATAAGAGCAATACCAGCCATGGGCAAGTGGTACTGAATGGTATAAGCAACGAATCAAGTAATCCATGAAAGAATACACTGAGTATCATTTATCCATGATTCTTGTCTCCAGGTTCCTGCTCAAGTTCTGCTCTGACTATCTTCTATGATGTACATGCAAGTGTAAGTCACCTTCCTTCCTTCCTAGCTGTTTTTGAAAGCAAACTAGGACTCACAATAAAAATTGCTTCATAAATATCACTGGATTACTATCTTGCATATATTTGAATAGAAACCTTGCAATTCAAAATTTTTAAGAGTCACAAGACAGAATTATTGCTGACTGTGTATCCTGGATTCTAACATTCAATTGAGAAAAAAAGTGTTTAAATGTTCTGACCCTTATCTTATTTAAATGAATGCATTTATACTTTCCTTGTCAATAAATAGTTAACACTTTAAAAGAAGCACATGACTTATATTAATGTCTCCTCTCCCAAATTAAGAAACTTGAAATGAGAGAGATGCCCCATGAAGCAGCACAACACATTTACAATGTTATTCATCTAATCCTGAGAGTAGACTCGTAGGGCATTACCTTTACACAGATCATCTAGCAACACATTGAGAAAAATGAGCATAACTGTGAATATCATAAACTGTCGGGGATCTCAAGCACAAGGTTGCCACATAGTCAATTAATCCTCAAATAGCCCATCTTGCCACATAGATTATTAATAGAAAAATCTCATGAAGTAGAAAGGGTTTTACAAGATTCGTATTTCAAATAAATTTGAAATCTCTTTCTTTTCTGAGATGCAAATATATTTCTCAAGGAAAAGATGTCTCTTCTCTTGTGGTTCTTCAGAAATAGAAGGGATCAGAGAATTTTTATCAGGGTCTTATACAATTTTCTTTTTACCTTCAGTAATTCTAATAAGACAAATGTCCCTGGCATAATTTTTCACCACCTTAATTTTTCCCCAATAAAGTAACAGAGATACTATATCCAAAAATTAAATTAATGCAAAAGGTGAAAATGACAGCTTTTCCATCTTGGCATTGTACATCAAGCATTAGGAGGAATTAGTGACTGAGTCTGTACTAGACTGAGGCACATTTTTTAAGTACTATGTTTGTTACATCTGCATCTAACCATTCTAGATGAAACATCATGAGATTTTCATAAGAACAGTGGTTTCTGTATCTTTTAACACAATGATATAGGCCCTATGCAATGGCTCTGACCTCTGGGCCTTACTGAACTCTGTAGTCATTTTCCATTCCACTACCTTTAGCAATTTGTTATGCTAGCAAATGAACCTTGTTTCCAGCCTGAGAGGTCAGTAAAAAGTACCTTTATTATTTTTCAGCAAAAAGCCAGCTTTTCACTTGCGTCTGTCTAATTATATAATTGACAAAATCTTTGTGTATAGAACTTCTCAGGTGAGGAATTACGTGAGCATACCTGTAATCCTAGCAATTTAGTAAAAGGAGAACTTGATGCCAGCCTAGGTTAGAAAGTAGGGCCATGTGTCAACCACTCCCCAAGACTGTGGGGGAAATGAGAGATGTAAAGAAAAGAAAGTCTCTTTTTTTTTATCACCATACAGTGATTTTATGAAAGATCTTGTGTCTATGACCTACTAGGCAACAAAATATGATATGAATAGCTTTGAAATGATGACAAGAATGAAATGAGTTCCATTTTTTGAAATGTTTTATCAGCATTTACTATGTTTTAGTTAGTAATGTTGATAATATCTTAGTCATGGATCTTCATTAATACAAAGGCTTGCACAGATTACCTGACTGTGATTTAAAGCCTAGGTTTGACTATAGACACTTAACTAAGATTACTTTTTCATCCTTATTGCTTTCTTCCTTTGCGTCTCAATTTCTACAGTTTAAATAGCCAGACGTTATAGTGTTTCAATACTTCTGAAAGAAAATTGCTACAAATAAATAAACCTTTTGGAATCGTGATTTTGATTTAAACTCTACACATGTCCCATCATTCTGAGGAGAGGACAATGTCTAACAATGAATGCAGTATTTCTCATCTTCCTATGTGAATGAGCATCAAGAGATATTTTTATTCCATTTATCTTGTCTTATTTTTCCTAATGGATTCATTGTTCTTGAGTTTTCAAATAGAAAATGGCTAAACTGGTCTGGATATGATTTTGTAATGAAATTATAGAATTGAATTAAAATTTACCTTTCTTATTTTTTCCACCTTAAGTTGTGTGGGCATTTATTTCATCTTTAATTTGTGAATAGCATAGAAACTTTTAGGTTTCATTGTGGTACTATCAAGCAAAAACCATTTTTGTTGATTTTCTTCTTCCATGTCGTTTCCTATTCCTTCCTGTACCTTTCCAGCTGTTCTAACCTCTTTATTGGTCTCATGTTTTCTGTTTTCTATATAATCTATAGCACCTGGAGCTGGATTACACACATTACAGACATACATTAACAATATGAAGTGCTGGGTTCAATTCCTTTCATCAATCAACATTCCCTGTAATTCTGGTGTTATTTCAGTAAAATTGGCATAGTTCAACTTCAATACTATGATTTTCTTGATTTCAAATATTTGAATTTTAAAGCTGGAAAAATAGGCCTAATATATTCTTTCTGTCACATAAATATAACTCTATATGGAGATATTTAATGCTATGCTGACAGTTGAAAAGTATTATTTATGACAATTCAAGTATTTGTGTTTGTTTTAAATGAAGATTAACTCCTTAGAAATATTGATATAATTTATTTTTTTGCTTTTATTGAAAGTACATTTTTTTTTCATACAATGTGTTCTGCTTATAGTTCCCCACCTTCTCTCCCATGTTGACCCACCTCATTCTGTCTCTCATTAGAAAACAAACAAGCATCTAAGGAATATTAATAAAACTAAAACAAAATGAATAAAATAAATTTTAAGAATCAGGGTATGACAAACTAACCAAACAAATAAAAGACTTGTATGACAAGAACTTTAAATCTTTGAAGAAAGAACAATGGCAATGGGTTTTTGATCCTACTGCACGTATTGGCTTTGTGGCCTAGGCAGTTTGGTTGCTCACCTTACTAGACCTGGATGGAGGTGGGTGGTCCTTGGACTTCCCACAGGGCAGGGAAACCTGATTGCTCTTTGGGCTGATGAGGGAGGGGGACTTGACTGGGGGAGGGGGAGGGGAATGGGAGGCGGTGGCGGGGAAGAGACAGAAATCTTTAATAAATGAAAAAAAAAAAAAGAAATTAAAGAAGACACCAGAAAGTGGAAACATCTCCAATGCTCTTGGGTAGGTAGAACTAACAGTCAAAATGTCAACCTTACCAAAAGCAATCTACAGATTCAATGCAATGCCCATCAAAATTCCAGCAAAATTCTTCAGAGAACTTGAAACAACAACACTCAACTTAATATGGAAGGCCAAAGGTCCCAAGATAGCCAAAACAATCCTGTACAGTAAGGGAACTTCTGGAGGGCATCACAACCCCTGACTTCAAACTCTACTACAGAGCCACAGTACTGAAAACAGCCTGGTATTGGCATAAAATAAGAGGACCAAAACAGAACAGAATCAAAGACACAGATATTAGTCCACACACCTACAAACACCTGATTTTTGACAAAGAAGGTAAAATTTAAATGGAATAAAGAAAGCATCTTCAACAAATGGTGCTGACATAACTGAATATCAACAAGTGAAAGAAAGAAAATAGACCTGTATCTATCACCATGGAACAAATCTCAAGTCCAAATGGATCAAAGACCTTAAAATAAAGCTAACCACACTGAACCTCATAGAAAAGAAAATGGGAAGTACATTTGAACTCATTGGCACAGGAGACTACTTCCTAAATATAATCCCAGCAGCACAGACACTGAGAGAAACAATTAATAGATGGGACACCTCAAACTGAAAAACTTCTGCAAATCAAAGGACATGGTCAACAAAACAAAACAGCAGCCTACAGAATGGGAAAAGATTTTCATCAACCCCACATTAGACAGAGGTCTTATCTCCAAAATATACAAAGAACTCAAGAAATTGGACACCAAAATAGCACATAATCCAATAAAAAAACCTGGAAAATTGCTAAATTCCTGTCGATGAAAGAATGGATAAGCAAATGTGGTACATTTATACAATGGAGTACTATACAGTAGAAAAAAAAATGACATCTTGAAATTTGCAAGCAAATGGAAGGATCTAGAAAACATCATATTGAGTGAGATAACTCAGACCCAGAAAGACAAATATCATATGTACTCACTTGTAAGTGTCTTTTAGATATAAAGCAAAGAAAACCAGCCTAAAATTCACAATACAAGAGCACCTAGACAACAATGGGGGCCCTAAAAGTGACATTCATGGATCTAATCTACAAGGGAAGTAGAAAGAGACAAAATGTCCTGATTAAATTGGGAGAATGGGGACCATGGAAGAGGAGAGGATAGGAAGGGAGGGCACCAGAGAAAAAATGTATAGCTCAATAAAATCAATAAAAAAAATAAAAAAGCTTTGATTCTTTGGTGTCTTCTATCCCTTCTGTCTCATAGACTCCTTCTGCCTTTTCTTTTTTCACTAGGCCTTCTGAATCCTAAGGGGGGGATTTGATGGAGAAATATCTTTTGGGGTTGAGTGTTCTAAGGTGTCTTACTCTCTCAGGTTGTGGGCCTCTGTATTTGTTCCCATCTGCTGAAGAAGGAAGCATCTCTGAAGATGGCCTAGCAAGACACCATTCAATTTATATAGTAGAATGTAATTAGGATGCATTTTATTGTTTATTTCTTTAACAAAACGTAGTATTTGGTCACTAGCTTCCAGTCTGTAGTCTTTGTCACCCAAGCAGCATTGGGTGTAGGTTACATCTCATGACGTGGTTGATTATTCCCATGAGTTTGTGCCACTACGGCACCAGCATATCTTGAAGACAGGCCACTCTTGTAGATAGAATCATTTGTAGCTGGGTTGGTGTTTACCTTTCTCTTTTGATGGCATGCAGAATACTTCCCAGTACAATGAATACTAGTTTATGAAGATGAAGGCTTTAGAATGGCACCATCTTGAATTCCCTCTGTTAAGTGAGTTATATAGGTATTGTCATCAGCAAAGGAATCTTACTGCCAGTTTGTTGAGAAACACTGAAAGCCTTGGCACTATTTCAATTTCATAAATTATTTTTTAAAAATGTGTTTTCAATATTTAATATATTTTTTTCTCGGTTATAAAAATATATCAGAGAATAATAAATAACAAATTTGCCTAGAAAATATCCCTGTTACTTTATCACAGCACCTTGCCCTTAACTTTAACTCATTAAAAATGTATATGTTATAAAATATAAATAAAATGAGTTAACCCTTGTCAACATAGCCAAGCATCAATGTGCTTCATTATATGTTATTACAAACACTACTATGCTATTGTTTTTTGATAAAATTCCTTTAAATTCATAGTTAAATGGCCATTTGGAAAAGAAAGATAGAAGCAGATATAGATGGTTGTCAGTAAAAATCTTATTATGTAGAAGTAATGAGCTAAATTTGATCTTCAGAATCCACCTAAAGTCCTTGCTCTGGCAAAGAGCTCCTGTATTCACAGCTCTGGAAAGAGAAAGACAGTAGGATCCCTGGGGCTTTCTATATATCCAGTTAAAAGCTCAATGGGTGAACTCCTGGCCCAATGAGTGATCCTGTGTCAAAAAATAGAATGGAGAGCAATTGAAGAAGACATCAATCACAAACTATGGCATCTATGCACACCTGAAAACACACATGTGCACACACACCAAGATAAAAAGTAGAGGAAAAATATCAGACATTGTGATAATTTTTTGTCACAAAAATAAGATAAGATTAATTATTTTAAGAGAAAAGTTATAGATTGTTTTTCTGAAGGCAGACTTATCTTTCTGCTCTGCTAATGTTTGGCTAAATCTCTGCCAGCCTTGTAATAATTTCTGCATTGAAAACTGCTTGTGCATGAAAAATATTGATGTATTTTACTGAATAGTTATTATTTTTTTCTACCACTGATGATCATTTCACTTAAGCAGTAATAGATAAGAATGTGATGTAGCAAATTTCAGATAACATACATTTGACAATGTTTTCATAATCTCTGTCTTTTCCTTCTAAAGAATAAATTACAGTTGGGCAGTGATGCATGTCTTGATCCCCAGGACTTAGGAAGCAGAGGCAGGCAAATCTCTGCGTTGATTGGCCAGTTCAGCTTGGTCTATGGAGTGAGTTCTAGGACAGTTATGGCTACACAGAGAAATCCTGTTTTGAAAAAAAAATTAGAATATATTAGTTCCTTCAAGGTTATTATTTGTTTCTACCTCAAACAAAGGTTCCACATGGAGGTTGTTCAGAAAGTTCTGCTCTCTCAAGAATGTTGTCAACAAGTGTGGCTAATGGCCAGACCTTGAACTCCAGGAATAGAGAAGTAGATATAGTTCTGCCGTAAACAAAAGAATAAGGATTCAACTCAGTTCCAGTTCTCTGAACTTTGGTCAGCATGAAAACAGGATCACATTTTTGGGCCTCCGCAATTACATACTGTTGATTTTGTCAAACCCTGGAGTATTTTCTGCCATTTCAGCTTCAGAATCTCTCCTCAATATTTAAGAAAATGCTTAACAAACATCATGTGTTTTCCAATGTGTACTACTTATGACTGGCTTATGAGTACTAAAGAGTTCCAGGACATAAGGAAAACATAGAAGGTATATTTTGTATATATGGTTTTGTCCTCTCTCTACAGCCCCCAGATATGTTAATTTGTATATTAAATACAGACAGTTCTATTTAAAAAATAAGAAAACCAGAAATATTTACTGTAAAAATATTCTTGTGATTTCTCTCTAAAAAGAATGAAAACAAATACTGATATTTTCAGATTGCACTTGACTGACTCTAACTGAAAACACATCAAGACAATCATAATGATCAGAAAATTTCTGAAAATGATAATAAACAAGCCAGACTAGGTATTCTGCTACTTGTAGCTTTTATTCCAGCGTTTTTATCAAGGCAGTATGGCTATAGTGGAGGTAGTAGAAATCATGTAGAAAATACACACAAACACACACATACACACTGGCAGTCAGATTGATCCTGTGATCAGAGAGTAGTAAGTATTTTGATGTGAAGTTCAGTGGAGGAACTCTAGATTAAGAGAGTTTTCATGTCAGCTAAGGTGGTGAAAGAAGTGATCTTGGCAGAATTGTGTTTTTGTAGATACCTTGTAGAAGCTTAAAAGCCCTTTGCACATCTGGTCCTGATCATCTGACCCTACACAATGTGTATTTTCAGATGTGAGAATAAAATTCTGCTGTTCCAACCTCCGAGTTTGTCATTGGTTTTTTACCCACAATTTCTGTTTCTACAGATGTGATAGAAATCAGAGAAGAGCATTCAAATTTTTGTGAATGACATTCCAGGAAAAGTTAGTAGTCATAGCTGATGTTGTTTATGTGTTGTGCTCTAGCAAAGAAACTGTGACTTTGGTGTGTGGACAATAGTTGGTTGCTGCTGCTATTGCAATTACTTTCCTGATTAACATCCTCCTGCCAAAAGGAATCGGCAATACACATGAGTAGAATGAACTATTTTCTTTTCACAGAACTTTATTTTGATATTTATTTATTTTAAATTTATATAATTGGGTGTTTTGTCTGTGTGTATGTCTGTAAATTATGTGTTTGTAACTCAAATAAGCCAGAAGAGAGTGATAGATAGCAGATGAATGAAGTTACAGGTAGATTTTAGTTGCAAAATAGGTGCTGAGAATCAAGCCTCAATCCTCTGGAAGAGCAAACAGCACTCTTCACCATTAAAGAATCATCTCACAAGCTTCTGACTTTATGGTTGCTTATTTTTGTCATTTGTTTGTTTATTTCCTCTGTACCTAGTAGTCAAAGAGTTTTACAAAAATATCTTATGATATTTGGTCGATAATCCGCCTTGTCCTGCCCCCTCCCAACTGTGCCTCAGTCTTTATTTTGAATTTCAAAGTAGTTTTGGACATAAAACTATAGAAGTGGATTTCCTTGATTAAGAAAAATGCTTCTTGCAGCAGCCCAGAGCTTCTGCAGTTGCTGCCTGCACAAGAAAGCAGCTCCTTCAAGGCCATCTTCTTTGTTCATTTTTGCCCCAATGGTATATAGGAACTTTGGGTGATTGTCCAGGTAGCAAGATATATCTGTCAATTCTAAAATTTTGGAAGTTGCTTATAATGCACTTCCTATTTAGTTAGGTAATATTATATACTTCTAGAGTCTTTGATGGTGCTGAATAATAGATAGTTATTATTATAGCTTTACTCAGCTCTGATAAAAGATAAAATAGACATAAATATTGTAACTGTAGTTTTTGCTTGATACCTGCTTTGTTATATGTGATTTTACTATGTTAATGTTAAAATCTTCCTTTTTGTTTAAACAGAAAAGGGAAATGGTTTAGGAGGTCCTCCTGTCTTTGTGTTGCTTTCATTGGTTAATAAAGAAACTGCTTTGGGCTCTTGATAGGGTAGAACTTAGGTATGCAGAGAAGACAACTGAATTCTGGGAGGAAGAAAGCAGAGTAAGGGAGATGACATGGGGACACCAGAGACAGACATGCCAAATCTTTCCCAGTAAGCCACTATAACATGGCAATATACAGATGAATAGAAATGGGTTAAATCATGATGTGAGAATTAACCAATAAGAGTTTAGGGACAATGGACCAAGCAGTGTTTTAATTAATACAGATTTTGTGTGATTATTTCTGGGCTAAGCCAGCTGGGTGGTGGGGAAGAACAAGTAGGTCTCCTCCTTGCAACACTGTTCCTGTTCTTATTATTCTCCTTTTTAAATTCCAGTAATCGTGATTTCACATATCCTCTAATACTCTATTTATTAAATAATGAAATTAATGCAGATAGAATATTCACCATTTTTTCCTTTTTTAAAATTAATGATTTTTTAAATTGAATCCTTGGGAAAATTCACCACTTTTCATTTAGTTTCAAGCTTTGTCCTAAAAGTGTTTTATTTATTGTGTAATGATTCCTTTTATTTTTCCCTGCTTCAGATTCTCTAGTGCTGGTATTATAGGAGTGACCACCACACACAACTGTTTATGGGCTTTTTTTCACATTGCAGTGTTAAAAATTTTTACACTTCAAATTTTCAGAGAGTAAATTAAATCAGTCTTTTCCCTTAGAGTTTATTTATTTTTTAAAACAAACCATAGCAACATTTTTGAATGCTTGACATGTGACAATTGTTTTGTGATAGACACTTGTTTTGTGATAAGTCATTTGTCACTTCTCTTTTTTTGTTGTTTTTATTGAGCTATATATTTTTTTCCACTCATCTCCCTTCCTCTCCCCTCCCCTTTCACCCTCTCCCATGTTGCCCAAGTTGCCAATTTGCTGAGGAGATCTTGACTTTTTCTACTTTCCATGTCGATTAGATTCATGTATATCGCTCTTAGGGTCCTCTTTGTTGTGTAGGTTCTTTGGAATTGTAAACTATAGGCTGGTTTTTCTTTGCTTTATGTCTAAAAGCCACTTATGAATGTGTGCATACGGTTTTTTATTTCTGGGTTTGGATTGCCTGACTCAATAGGGTGTTTTCTAGATCCAACTATTTGCCTGCAAATTTCTAGATGTCATTATATTTTTTTTTTTGCTGTGTAGTACTCCATTGTGTAAGTGTGCTACATTTTCTTTATCCATTCCTCAGTCAAGGAGCATTTAGGTTGTTTCCAGGTTCTGGCTATGACAAATAATGTTGCTATGAACATAATGAACATAGTTGAGCAAATGTCCTTGTGGTAAGATTGAGTACCCTTTGGGTATATACCCAAAAGTGGTATTGTTGGGTCTTGAGGTAGGTTGTTTCCTAATTTTCTGAGAAATCACTACACTGAATTCCAGAGCAATTGTACCAGCTTTCACTCCCATGAGCAATGGTATTGACATAAAAACAGATAGGTAGACCAATGAAATCAAATCAAAGTCCTGGATATCGATCCATATACCTACAAACACTTGATTTTTGACAAAGATGCAAAAATATAAAATGGAAAAAAAGAAAGCGTATTCAACACATGGTGCTAGCATAACTGTATATCTTTTGACATGCACAAAACTCAAGTCCAAATGGATCAATGGCCTCAACATAAAACCAACCACATTGACCCTCATAGAAGAGTGTTGTAATATGAGCGGCGGGGCTGCGTCCCCAACACCCCGGCCGCTTGGCTAGCTTATGCCCGAAATAACAACACACAAACTGTATTCATTTAAGAACTGCTTGGCCCATGAACTCTAACCCTTACAGGCTAATTCTCGCACCTGGACTAGCCCATTTCTAATGATGTGTGTAAGCACCCCAAGGTGCGCTTACCGGGAAGAGTCTAGCCTCCGTCCATCCTGGTGTCTCTGCTCCAGAGAGCAGAGCTGTTGGGTCTCTCTGGGAGCAGAGCAGAGTCTGACCTCACTTCCTCTTCCGCCCAGAATTCTATTCTGTTTACTCCTCCCATCTATGTTCTAAACTATGAGACCAAGCAGTTGGTTTATTATAATTAACCAATGACCTTCCTCCATGGAAGTATACTTGAATGCATTAGCACTGGAGACCACTTTCTAAATATAACTCTAGTAGCATAGACACATAGAGCAACATTTAATAAATGAGACCTCCTGAAACTGAGAAGCTTCTGTAAAGCAAATATGTGGTCAAAACAACAGCCTACAGAATGAGAAAAGATCTTCACCAACCCCACATTGGATAGTGGGCTTATCTCCAAACTACACAAAGAACTCAAGAAACTGGTTGTCAAAAGAACAAATAATCCAATAAAAAACAGTGGTGAAGACTTAAGCAGAGAACTCTCAATAGATAAACCTCCACTGGCTGAAAGGCATTTAAGGAAATGCTCAACATTCTTAACCATCAGGGAAATGCAAATTAGATGATAAACTATCAAGGCCAATTACAAGAGAGAGGGCCCACATTTATCTTTTCAGATATAAACTGATGATCTCAAGTGATTAGAACATTTTTGAAAATCACCAAAAAAATATAACCACAATTGTTTTAGCATTTGATAATTGGAATTTATTTCATTGTTAGATAATTATTAAGGTCATCATTGTAAATGACTCATAGCCTAACAAAATATTTTAAATGATCTATACTGGTTCTAGTTTCCATATCCATCGTTTGAGCCAAGACAAGAGTATTTACTTGTCACCTGAAAATACTTTTAACAGAAAAAAAAAAGCCAGTTCCTGAATCAGAATAAACTATGATTGATGACACAAAATTATTGTTTGGAAAAAACAGCTGTGATTATGCTATAATGATCAAATGTATGTGACAGTAGCATTAAGGATAAGAAATTGGAGGTTAGAAAACCTTTTAAAATTCTTTATCTTTGCAGATCTTTGAGTTTTCTGCAATGAAAATAAAAATGTGCTTCATAAACGACAAATATAGTTGACATTCCAAAAACTTGCTGTAAAAGCCTGTGGGGAGAAATCTGATCACGAATATACTCAGGGACAATAAGAAGACAGGGGACTTGCATTAAATGGGAAGGAAAGGTCAGGCCATGACAGTAGAAACAGGAAGTCACAGAAAGTGGAAAGTCAAGCTGAATGCACAGCAGGAAAGGCTTGCTGACATTTATTTACTTATTTATGTGTCATTCTACAAAACTCTATCCAATTATAGCAGCCATCGTCTTATATGCTAATAGTTGCACTAAAAGATGAATAAGAGGTTGTTCCTATTTCCAGGGTCCTTAGTTTTAAACACAATGAAAGCATAAAGATGAACACCTGTAAGGTGGGGCTCAGGGTCAGACAGATGAAAGAGGATGAGTACATGGGGAGCCACAGAGAGATGAGATCAGAAACTAACATGGTGAGAAAATGGAAGGAGCACAGGCGCTCCAATTCTGAGTATCGAGGAAGGGAAACAAGGCAAATGTAGGTCTTAAAGGGAAGAGGGAGCCATATAAAAAGTAAAGCAAATGAGGGCACAACATGTTCATTTATATCTAACATGGCCAGAGACCTTGAAGTGGAGCAAGGGAGTCTGGAGAGGGAGGAAAAGACTGTTAAGCCGTAGAAAAGACTTTTTGTCGTGAATTTTTTATGTTCTCTGTGTGGTCATGAAAGTTACTCGATATTATTTTTGAAGGGTATTTTCAAAACAAACGAGTTTGGTCAGCTTGTCAAAAATAGGCAAGCAGACGCTATGAGCAATATGCACACACAGTTGTGGCAGAGTGTGAATACAGAGGACCTTGACTTGAACTGAGTGGATTAGAGATAAAACACACAATGTGACAAGTCAATGCATAAATATCATTTTAAAAGAGCTTTAAATATCCACCTCCATCCCTCTACTTTATTCAGTAACAATCCAATGTGCTGAAAAACACAATCATTTACAAAAGAAACTGAAGGAGGAGCATGGGGAGATCCGGGAAGGACATGGCCGGGGCTCAGGACATACTTCTTGGAAAACTTATCACAGGAACCCTACAGACCTTGAACTGCATCTTGCTATTCTAGCAGCTTTATTACTATCAATAATAGTCCTTGAAGAGAAAAAAAGATGAGTTTTCGTGGCAGTTTGGAACACAGCCAGCCTGTTGATTTGAAAAGCTGCTCTGCCATTAATCTTTTGGACTGGGCATGAGCAGAGAATAGATGGTTTCAGAGACCATAGAAAGCTGCTCTGAAGAAAGCAGGAGCAGACTACAGACAAGAACATAAGGAGAGTCATTTGTGTCCGTCACTGGCGTTCACTGAGAAGAACTGGACCAGTCTATGAAACTCTGGGAAATAATGGCATCCAAGGTCACGTCTCAGATTGAATATACTGAATAGGGCAAATCATAGGTACAATGTACAGACGATGTCAGCCTTGGGAAAAGGACCAGGTAAAATATCATTTTCAGAGGCATAAATGTACCTGAAATGACAATTACATTTTTTTAAATATTTATTTATTTATTATGTATACAATATTCTGTCTGTGTGTATGCCTGCAGGCCAGAAGAGGGCACCAGATATCATTACAGATGGTTGTGAGCCACCATGTGGTTGCTGGGAATTGAACTCAGGACCTTTAGAAGAGCAGGCAGTGCTCTTAACCTCTGAGCCATCTCTCCAGCCCGACAATTACATTTTCAATCAATGGCATCACCTATTTCTTTAGATTGACTACACTGACATACATGATGAAATTCAATTTTTTTTTAAAGTTTAAAAACTTGTAATGTTCCTTGTAACATTCCCAAGTTAGAGGAATAGTCATTCTTCCTGGTCAAGGAAGACTTCAGGCATCATATGACAATATTTTCCTTCAAATTTCTCCTATGTTTATTAATAAAAAATTGAAGAAACTAATTTTAAGAAATGATATCAGATTCCCCATACATCATGCCTCAGTCATGTTAAATTCGTATAAATTATAAATTCACAGTATTTCATCATTCTGCAGTTTGAAAACTCTTTCACAGCACTTCAGCTGGAAGACAGAACATTATGATGCTTACATTACCCCCCCCCAAAAAAGAGGAACAATTGAATCAGTATTAAATTAGCCTGTATTGTGTAACATATACATTACTCTTGAATAGTATGGTCATTTCCCATTTTATTTGTTGAAGAGAGGAAAGTTACAAGAAAACAAAATAATCAACCAAAAAGTTTTATAGATATTTGGAATTTAACCTATTAGTTAACTGCCTTTAAAATAATTTTCTTTGTCTTTTGAGGTTGAAATTGTAATATTTCCCCCTTCTCTCTTCCCTTCCAAACACTGCCATATACCCTTCCATGTTCTCTTACAAATTCATGTCCCTTTTCTTTCTTTAGAAATATACCTATATATAATACATAAATCCTTCAATACAACGTGATAACATGGACAGGGGAAATCTCATAAGACCTCAACTTTACACAGAGAACTAGAGGCAACAAAGGAATGCTGAGAGCAAAAGGAACAGGCTTCTCTCAAGAAAAGTACATCAATTGATTATTTTGTTTTTTTTTTCTTTTTCCTTTTTTTCTTTTCTTTTTTTTTATTTATTTTTGAGACAGGGTTTCTCTGTAGCTTTTGGAGACTGTCCTGGAACTAACTCTTGTAGATGAGGCTGGCCTTGAACTCACAGAAGTCCACTTGCTTCTGCCTCCAGAGTGCTGGGATGAAAGGCGTGCGCCACCACCGCCTGGCTCAATTGATTACTTTTAAAGCTCTTCAATTTTTTCCTCCTTTCTCTTCCTTTCATGGGCTTTCTTCCTTTGTTTGTTTGTTTCTTACTTTGCTTCTTTGTTCCTTCCGTACTTTGCTTCTTTCCTTCCTTCATTCCTCCCCACTCCTTTCTCTTTGTTTCATTCACTTTAGATAAAACAATAAATACCAGTATGACATTGTTTAATCCGAGCTTTCTTTGGAGGAGTCATAATATTTATTGTGTTGTAACAATTATAAATGGTTCCTCTTCTCAAATAACAATTTGAGAAGCAGAAACTGAATAGACCACTCTGATGCATTCTAAAAAGGATAATGGAAATTAAAGATCAAGGCTCCTCTCCAAAAGAGAAGAGAAGCTTCACAGAGGAAGATATTTCTTTTGTATTTCAAAAGATGAGTAAGAGATACTGAGAACATACAAAAGAGGCAGGTTTGGAAGAGAAAACAGCACAGATAAAGCTCTCCATGCCAGAGAAGTACCAATTGTAGTGTCTGGTATGATGTCCTAACTTCACCTCTCTTTGAAATGAATTTATTCCCTCTGGCTTCTGGAAATAAAGCAAGCAGACAAATTTCAGCAGATAGTATTCTTGAACTCAAATAATCTGCTTTTTCTAAAGCAAGCTCTATCTATCCAATGACCCAATGACTTATGAAGAAAGAGAGATAACATCCTCTTGCAAACACCTCTCAACTTTAGAGTTCCGGGTATAGATGGTTGAAGCCTCTATTAAAGTTGCATCCACATTCAATGTTTCCCCCTGTCTAGCCTTATGCCTTTCCTTCATTTTCCACAAGTATGAATTTCAAGTTTCCCCTGAACAAGTCTCCCTGAACTCAGTTTCCATCCCAGAATATATTGTAGAAAATGGGATTGGAAGGTAGTGATACAGTACTTTTATAAATAGTGAAATGACTATTAAGTTGGAAGTGAGCAATGTATGATCAAGAAGAAGCAGAGGAAGTGTGCAACAAATAGAACCAAACAAATGAGCAGAGTTCTCATCTTCAAGTATGTTGCTTTTCAAAATTAGCACCTCAAAGCAGTCGACTTCGAAAGAAATAAAGGGGGAGGAGAGTTTCTTGTAACCTGAACAAAATAATTCGATGACCCTTCTCACACTGCATTGTTAGGTAGAGCTGTTATGAAGGATACTGTTTTGCAGCTGATGATTGTTAAATCTATGCCCCCGCCCCCGTGAATTCAGTGAGCACAGGTGTATGTTTTGGATACCACTCCAGCCCTACAAAGCTAGTCTGTGAATGCAAAGCTGAAAAGATCCTCAAGAACGACTCTTACTTTGGCTAACACATCACCCCAACTTTGCCTTAAAATTGAGTATGATTTTTGTTATCCAGAACTGGATACCCAAGAGATTCAAAAGAAACAATCTCTATATTCAGGAGCTAATTCTAATATAAAGGTCATTTAATGCATCACTTGAGATCAAGGGTGAACATCTTTCTTCATAAACTCTGTAGGGACCTACAAAAACAATGAGAATTTATAAAAAGAAAAATAGAAAATTAAATGTACTTTTTTATTGTTCCTTTTGTGTAGAGGGTCTTGTTTGGTCCCATGCAGGATCACTAGCTGTCGGTCCAGATTTTGTGTGTTTCTATTAGCCAGGGTAAGTTGTTTCTGTGGGTTCCTTTGTAATGACCTTGACCTACTTTGCACATATAATTCTTCCTCGCTCTGTTCGACAGCATTCTCCAAGTTCTGTCTGGTGTTTATCTGTGAGTTTCTGCATTTATTAACCTCAGTTACTGAATGAAAGCTCTATGATGACAGTTGGGATAATCACCAATCTGATTACAGCAGATGACCAGCTCAGGCTACCTATCCACTATTGCTAGGAGTCTTAGAGGGATCATTCTTATAGATTCATGGGAGTTTCCCTTGTACCAGGTTTCCACCTGCTCCCCAAATGTCCCCCATATCAAGAAATCACTTTCAGTACTTCCCCCCTCTATCCATAACCACAGACTGATCCCTTATCTTCCCATCTTCGCCCACTCCCCCCCTCCATCTATCCAGGAGATCTTTTCTATTTCTTTTTCCCAGGGAAATTCATAAGGTCCTTTCTTATTACCTAGCCCCTCTGGGTTTGTGGATTGTAGTATGGTTATTGTTTACTTTACAGCTAATATCCAATTATTAGTGAGTACATATCATATTTCTCTTTCTGGGTCTGGATTACCACATTCGGGATTTTTTTTTTTATAGTTCTGTCCATTTTCCTTTAAATTTCCTGATGTCCTTGTTTTTAGCAGCTGAATAATAATCCACTGTGCAAATGTATCACATTTTCTTTATGAATTCTTTGGTTCAGGGACATCTAGGTTGTTTCTTGGTTCTGGCTACCATAAATAATGCTGACATTATAAATAAATATGACATAGCTGGGCAAATGTTCTGGTTGATTGAGCATCCTTTGGGTATATGCCCAAGAGTGGCATACCTTGATCTTAAGATAGATTCTCAATTTTCTGAGAAGCTGTCATATTTATTTATATAAAGATAACTATATATTGTTTTTCTGTTGCCTGAATCTTCTACTATGTGTTATAAGAAAGGCTTGGATACTATAAAGGAAAGATGTGAGTCCAAAATAAAAATATAAATAGATTTAAAAAGATGAAAATCCAACCATCCTTAGCAAGCCATTCCAATTTAGTGAATTCCTATAGTATACCATGTATTTTCAGGAATTCCTTAATAGTGGAAGACACGCACATGTTCTTTTGGCCTCCACACAAATGCATACACACAGACAAGTATATCTGCACATCTGTCAGCATTCACCATACATGTACATAAGCACACACACACACACACACACACACATACAAATAATGAGTTGAAAATACAGTGCCATTAAATGCATTTTTTATCAAGGTCTTTATTTTCCAATTCTCTGTTCAAGGCCAACCTGATCTACTAGAGCCAGTTCCAGGACAGGCTCTAAAGCTACAGAGAAACCCTGCCTCAACCCCTCACCCAATAAAGGTAAGATAGATGATACACTTCTAACATACAGAAATAAGTCACTGTGAAGGTAATAGAAACCTAATGACCATTTGCCTTGACCAAACACCTCACTTCTGCTCTAGAAAGAATATCAGAATATGACTATATTAATGGAACTTTTTAAAGAAGATATTTTGAATCAATATTAATTAAATTGCTCACATGTTAGTTATTTTAGAGGTAGCAAATTATCTTTGTCATATATTACAACTGATCTTATCAGTTGAGTTGTAACCCTGTAATTAAGATTCTCCCCCAGGGAGCAAAATGCTATAAAGTATAGTAACATAATACTCTCACAAAGAAGTTACACATGTAAGCACATGTCAATACCACAGCTCTCAGAGGAGCCATATGCATGGTTATCCTTTGATTTGATTGTGGCAGTGAAAAACAGGATGAGTAACAAAATCCTGGAAAATTAAGATTCCTTCTGATGCTAGTGAAAGCATGCCAGATGGTCCTTCTTAGCATCTGCTTATCCCGACAAAGCAAATTCTGGTGACTAGGAATCATGACATGGCCTCAGAGACAGAAGACATCTACTGGCAAATTTTGAGCGAGATTCAAGGATAAGGTGATAGAAATATAGCATCATCTTTTTCCAGAGATTCTCAGTTGACTGACAGATATGGAGAACGATGTCCTTGTTTGGATAGTTAATGTAGTTTCAAGAATGGCGCAGTGGGAGGGAACAATGTTTGTAATTTACTCTTGAATTGCTCAGGAATAAAATGAGTCTCATGGTCTACTTGTGACTATAATATACATTTGAAGTTGTTTCTAAGTGCAAGTAATTGAGTACATTAATAGATGCTAGCGATGTCCTCATAAACGAAGAACTCTAAGAAGAAGAAAAGGACACCTCAGACACAGGGCCATGTAGTGGTTGCCCTTCAAAAGTTCTCTATTTTTTTTTCTCACTCATTTTGGCCATCAACTTGACCTTCCTTGTAAGTGTAGTAGAGTTTCTGTTGTCTGTTTACTTCTCCGAAGCTCAGGGTAAGAACACAGAACTGGGGAATTAACTCACAAAATAACCGATTTAAAATGTGAGTCATAAGGTAAAAATTAATAAACGTTTAAATAAACATTATTTTATTAACCTCATTAGCTGCCACAGCTAATATTTACAAATTTTTCACTGCATTTGAAAGCAATTTACAGGTTCAATTTCTCACAGTGAAAGATTTCTCGGCTTGTAAAATAATTGGTAAAAAAATCAGTCAACCGTGAATGAAATGAATTTCTTATTTTGAAAGTGAAATAACAGAACTATTTTCAAGTGTTCAAAAAGGGCAAAATGTCTACTGCAGGCTGGAGCTGTATTTTAGTGGCTTTTCTATGCTGTTAAGTAAGGGTTTCAAAAGGATCAAAGGTTCATTTCCTAAACACAAATGGAAAGTTATGACATAAATTAATCAGACAATGTGGATCTTGGTTAAATGGGAAAAGTGAGCTTCTAATAGTGACAAAACATAATATTTGAACTTTTGGGAATGGACATTCTGTCTCCTAAAGAGGAAAGGACTTTCCCGCTGTTCAGGTGATCTGACCACACTAATGAAAAATAGTTTAGTTCTTTAGTCTCCTACAGCCTTTGCAGGCTTCTGGTCCTTGGACAGAGGTTACCAGGAATAGTCTGTCAGTAAATTAGTATTGCACCACTGAGAAGAAACAGATACCACAGGTAAAGAGAATATAAAATGCTGGATCGAGATAGTTAAGAAATAGCATTTTAAAAACTTTGAGTTTTAGTTAGAGGATTTGGAAGAGTATCTAAGGAAGGGGTTTGCTCTTGATTAGATCCCATGTGAAATGACTGCTTTAATAAATCATACAGAAAGGAGTGTCACCAGAAAGCTAAGTCTGTAACCAGTGGCAACCCTTCATTTTAGCCAAAAATGAAGGATACTTGGTACATTATATTCACATTATAATGGTTTCAGAATGATGCTACTTCATGTTAGTCTTCTAGGAGCCCCTCTTCAGCCGATCTGAAAGGAACATAGGTTAGATGAGAACTTCAGGCTTGCGTATGAAAATATGTAGGTCTACCCAGATGTTAGTCGCTGCTGTTTAGTGTTTCAATATTCTGGACAGGGTGTATCTGTCCCTGCAGAATAAAGCCCATACTTCAGCATCTTCTAGATGTTCTGTTCGATCATTGCTTCTACATTTGTTACCATTTGGGGTGGGGGGTAGAACCTGGAATCTAGGATATTACAACACATTTTTGGTGAAGATGACTGTGAATGAGAATTTGTTTCCCTTTTATTTTGTTATATCTGGCAGCCTAGATCACATGCCCAAACTGTAGACATTTGGAATGTTATAAATGTGGTGCTTGACCTTCAGAAGTCCCCTTCTTTTGTCCTGTTCAATTTTGTCTATCAAGTTGACCTTCCCTCTAAATGTTCTGATATCTCAGCCTTGGAGTTTGACTTTTGTTGATAGCCACTCCTTACTTCCTTTATATCAAGTTTACAAAATTCTGTTTCTTTATAGAATTTAGAGCATCTGCAATTAAATATCTTGATGTATTCCTTGTTTAATGAATTTGTTATCATCAGGTAGATCCTTAAGTTCTTCAAGGGCATTTGCTATGTCTCTACCAGTTAGTGTGGAATCCCCAGTACCTAGCATAGTACTTAACACAGCCACAGAAATACATGTGTGGAACAAATGAACGAATCAAGAAACAAACTACACCTCGTGTGCTTATGCAAACCCTAAGAAAATTACTTTTAGGCTGGAGAGAAGCTAAAAGCCTTTCACTATAAATAATTTTGTTATGATTATATGTATGAGTTTATATTTTAATGCTTTAGCATGACCGGATTTGGGAGTAACTTCTGAGGTCTTCTGGTCTCTTGAGATAAGTGTCATATCTATAGATATTTGTCCTATAAATGGGAACAATTTTTCTGCCCTCTTCCCAGTGCTGGGTGACTTATCAAAGGTTTGCTGTCTATTTCAAAGGAAGACTGCTGCAGCTATAAAGACTGCCTTATTAAGATTCCATCTCCTTGCTAATCAGAAAAAGTGATGACTCAGAATACGTGGGGCGCTTTGAGCTTTTAAGATGAATTCCAAATTCCTTCTCCCTCTTAGAATGCAGCAGATTCACAAGATTATAGAACAGTCCCTTTTTCTAGGACATCCTCTGTCTCTTTCAGTGAAGCAGTAGTAGAAGATAAAGGATAATGAAAATAGAAAGGGCAAGAAAATCTAAGAGAGCATGGTCAAGTCTGTCAGTCACCAATATACAACTAGCTTACCTTTTAAATTGACATTAAAATCTGTAACTTATGTGGCAGATCTTAAACCAGCATTCCTATTTAAAGATGCTCAAAAGCCACTAAACTTAAACTATTTGTATGTGTGAATAAAATAAATTAAAAAAAAAACGAAAGGTCTCTGATGAAGAAAGAGTCTCAATCATTTTTGTTAAAAGGTGAAAATCAAATATCAGTAGGTGGTATTGGCCTATCTTATTGCTTAAAAGGGCAAAACCTGTTTCCTTTCTTAAACTTGGCAGAGGCAATTATAGACTTGCCAAACATTTGAGTCTGCCCATTGAATCTGTCTTGTCTTTTAAGTTTCAACTGGAGAATTATCTGTGTCCATAGTCCTATTCTCCACGGTGGCATGTTCTACTTTCTGGTACAGCTATTTTCTTCTCATAGTTAAGTAGCTGTGTGAAGAGGCCATTCTCGCTCATACTATCCCAGTTAAGTTCTCATTCCACAACTCCTTCCAATTATTCTCCCTCCACTGCTTATATTTACAATACAATGTGTATCATTTATTATTTCTTATTATTTTTAGATATTTTGATCCTTAAGGATCATAAATGACAAACTACAGGTATTTCCCCACTCCACATTTTTGATATTGATGAAATTCAGCCATGTTCAGAATAAATGCTCAAAAATTTGAAGAATTATTTGTTTAAATTATTTATTAAGTCATAAATATTAAGTAACTACCAGATAGTTAACTGAATATGTGTTGTTTATTCTTATTAGATAAATGAAAACTCCAAGTTAAGGGCAATGCAATACTGTTTCACAATCTCTTATCTATATTAAGGAATAGAATAGGATTTGAACCCAGGAGATTTTTTAACATAATTCTATTCTAAAAAAAAAGTGTACTTTTCTTCAGTAATATGAGAGAAAAATGTCAAAGAATAAGAAATGAACATTTCTTGACCCTGTCTCAATACCTCTCTGCATTATCTCACCTTTTGCAACCAACAATCCAGTGAGAATGGTGTTACTATTTTGCCCAGTTTTATCCCTACTGTTTTAGTTAGGGTTTCTATTGCTGTGACAAAACACCATGATAAAAAAAGCAAGTTGATGTGGTATTCCGCTCTGTATGCTGTGAATACCATTGGTTGATAAAGATCTGTCTTGTGCCTGCACAGGGAATAGAGCTAGGTGGGGAAAACTAAACTGTATGCTGCTGGGACTGCAGTTCATTGAGCTTTGTCTGGTATTTCCCATATACCTGCAGATAGCTTTCTTCAGTTATAGGTTGGGATGCTAATTTCCTCTCTGTGCCGTCACGCACCTTTCCTCAGGTTGGTCTATGCTTATTTTAATAGTAGTTCCAATGTTACAAAAGTTAAAACTAGTATGCACAAATTATTACCAGTGCAATTTCCTTTACAGAGGTTTTGTTTTATTTTGTTATGAGCTGCATACCTGTAAACTTTATAACTTTAAGAAATTCTTAAATGCTTTATCTTTATAACATTTAAACCAAACCTTCATGTGTACAGCAATGATTAGAGTATGACAGTGGAATGGGATTTTAAAAAAAAAAGAGAGAGAGAGATAAAAAAGCTTTCCCATTGCCCAGTCAATGAAATCAGAGTAAATTTTATTAAGTGTTCTTTTAGTGTATCTTGAAAGAGGTACGGAAATAGATCGAAGGCAGCTATTTGATCTTAGGGGACTATATAGAGAAGATGTTGCATTAAAGGTTTAGTCAACTTCTGAATAGGGTGGGAATCAATTCTGTGCAAATACTGGGGTAGAAGAACATGATATAGTAGTTAAAGTGAATTTAGAACATGATTTGAAGGTGGATTACTTGATGAAACAATTGCCCAGCAAATATGAGGACCTGAGTTCAAATGGCCAGAATCATGTAAATCCTAGAGCAATAATGCATATATGCAATTTCAGTGATTCTACTGTTAGATGGGAAAGAATTATAGTAGATAGGTGCCAGAAGCTCATGGCATAGCTGCCTAATCTTTGCTGTGGAAAATAAGAAAATGATCTTGTTTCAACCAAGGTGAAAAGGAGGACCGATATCCAAGGTTATCTGCTGACCTCCATACACGCACACGACTGCATTCACATACAGGAATGAATGTGCACATACACACACAAACATATCCCACATGCATACTCATATTCACAATACAGAAATTAATTGAACATGAAGCATAGTTGGAAAGTAAGAGGAATGGAGAAGCAGCTGTAGGGCTGGAAAGTAGAGTCATCAGTAGATTCCAGTTATAAATTCATCAGATAGCAGTGGTGAATAATAGAGCTGCAATAGACTCTCAGTCATTAGAACAAATTATTTAGCACAGGGTATATAATGGGCATAGATCACAAAGGATTTTTAAAAAATACCCTTGTAATAAAGGTGTTGAGAGATAGTGTTGGGGTTTGGTCTGTGTTCATTTTATTCAATTGGATTTTGAAGTCGAATTTGATGGAACAAAGACCATGTGGTACAGCAGTGTTTTTGAATAAAGAAAAAGATTGATACAGACTTCAGATGACATTTGACGAAGGCTTTCCTCTCCTAATGTTTTGAATAATTAATAGTCTTACATATATGAATAATAATTACCTTACAATTTATAAGATACCCCTACAATTATCCTGGTAAGACATGTACATTTTAGTACAGCTAAAACACCAGGGAAGACCAGTTAGGTATGATAGCCCTATTTGTTCTCTGGGAGGTTTTAATTCTAGAAGTACTGATAAGGAATGGGAACGATCAGGGCTTGTGTCCAACTCCAAATGTGAGATAAGAGAGTCTGCCAAGAAGATGGCAGCCTTAAGGTTGCTTGACTCACTTCTGTATTTTCCCTAGCCTTTCGGTTGACAGATGGATCCCGAGTTTCTCTTCTCCACCCTCCTGGTTCGCTAAGTCAATCATACTTCCTTGCATGTAGATGAATAGGAGGGCTTCATCTGTTTGACTTATCATGGGAGCATTTATATAATACCCCACATCACCGTGTCTTTGAAGAAAGATAATGGTCTTTAAGAAAAATGTTCAGAATCCTCTGCTCTGCTGGAAAATACTACTACAGGAGCAGCCACAAGTAATGGAAAAACTCCCAGGAAGGAATTTATCTACACTCACTCGAGCTTTCTGGTCTTTTGCCATTGAAGAGACATGGTTTCTGGTAGAAATTTTGAGATAGTCTGATTCTCCATATTTAACCCTCTGTAACTGCACAGAGAAGAACTATGAGCTGAGGTTTTCAGCACTCCATAAGGTGCCTTCTGTGTTAGACAGTCTTCCCCCTGCCTCCTTGACAAACATTGGTGTACCTTCGCTCATTTATATGAGAACAGCTTCTAGATGCATTCTAATAGTAATTGCTCCTCTTATAGCTATAACCTCTCTTGAGTCATGAACTACTTGTAGGAAGCTTATCTTTTGATTCTTTTTCTAAAATCATACTGATATTTTTAGAAAATCCTTAAAATCATTATCTAAACAATTTATTAAGTGTCACTCTAGGCCCAGAAATAGTTAGATGTTTTACTTTCGTTCATTTATTTGTTTCAGAAACCAATCAGATAGCAGAAACACTTCAGAAAAAGAGGAGCCGGGGGATATTGTAACACTCCAAGTCAAGAGAAAGTGGCACCCTTGAGATGGCTAAGGGGTGCAGAGTGCCTTCCACTGAAAACGAAGCCTAAGTCGTGGTAAAGACCCTTAACTGGTACTTAGGGATCAGATTTAAAAAACTGGTACTTAGGGATCAGATTTAAAAAGACATTATAGCTTTTCAAATTTTATATGAAGCTAAGTAAAAAAGCCATTTTGAGTTTTGAAAAATAATTGCTAGGTCAATGTTCAGTTAAGAAGTGCAGACAATCTAGAGTTTATAATTTTCCTCAAGCTTGGTTCAACTGTCTCTGTCATTTCCCCATCATCATCTTGACAGCTGTGAAGCCTCTAGGGGACCTATATAGGCCCTCCACATGTAGGAAACAGTAGTGAAGCTTGGACTATCTAAGGGGCCACTGGCAATAGGAGCAGGATCTATCCTTCTTGCATGAGCTAGCTTGTTGAGCCCAATCCCTAAGGTGGGATGCTATGCTCAGCCTTAAAGCAGTGGGGAGGGGCTTGGTCCTGCCCCAACCTAATGTGCAGGTCTTTATTGACTCCCCATACCCTTTGGGAGGAGTGGATGGAAAGTGGTCCAGGAGTGAGGCAAGTTGGAGAGATGAGGGATGGCTGAAAGAACTGTGGTTTGAATGTAAAATGAAATTAAAAAAATAAATAATTTTTTTAAATAGGTGCAGACAATATTAATAACATTTAAAACATTCTCTAAGGTGCATTACAAGAAACAGGTATTTCTAGGATAATAGCAGGTTTTAGAAGTCTATATAGGCATCTTAAAGTAAAATACATTTTTATGTTGTGGACCTTTATGTAACATGTTACAATAACAACAGATGAAATATGCCACTTTAAGGCAAGAGTTTCTCATATTTTTCACCTTTTCTGCTGACAGCCAGAAGAACCTAAACTACAGAAAAGGAGAAAGCCTGTGAGTCTGATGTGGCTCTTCAGGATTGACTTCCAGAGCAGAGAGCAAGATGAAAAGAAGGCACGAGATCAAAAGGTAAGTGCATTCTTAAATGTTTACTCTCACTGACATACTTTTACTCTCACCCTGACACTGCGGTTAAAAGCTAATCTGACTTCTATCTACATGGAATTCAAACCATTGACATGAATGGGAAGAATCCAAACCACCTGCATTTTAGTTGTAGTTAATTGTGTCTTCAGCTAGATGATCCGTTCCCTAAACTTGATTATACTTGTCTGTGCATTATGTGATTATGAGGCCCGTAAGGATCTTAGCTGATAATATGGAAAATACCAGTGTATAGTTACTATACTGATAATGATTTAGAGTTAAATTGAGTTTTAAGTCAGCTTTGTTTGTATATTTGCATATATATCTTCCCTTAAAACCTAAGATCTTTATAGGATGCAGGATTCTGTGAGTCTTCTGTAACTCACACAACCAGTAAAAACAGATATTTTTATTTTTGTCAATAAGATACTCGATGTCCAGTTTCACTAAAGTGTACATTAAATTGGTATTCCAGATACTCAGGATCTTTTAAGGCCTTCCAACAAATTTTTGCCCACTAGAAGCTTAGAGACAAAAACCACAAACGGCATTTTCTCACATATTAATAGGAACTAAAGTTAAAGTCTGAGAATTTAAATTCTCCTTAGAAAATTTCTTTAGGGGTTCTAAACAAGTATAAACTGGCTTATGTCACCCCAAACCAAAACCAGAGTCAAAATCTGTAATATTTTTGAAACAAATAATATTTAAAAGGCATGTAAATACAAAGTATAAAACTGAATATATAAAATAATTCTGCAGAGAAATTTTGTGGTATGCAGTTGCATGCATAGAAAATTCATATTCAGTTTTCAGAGTGCTTTGATATCAGTGAGAAAGGCTTGATGCTCAGACAAATAAACTAAGAGTGCAGAATTGGCACGGAAAGGACTCTGTTTCCATGGCAACCTAATTTGAGATTCACAAGGTGTGCTTTAACCGAAGTTCCTGTCTTGGGAATGAACACAACAAACAATTAGTTAAGTAAATTGCTGAGACAGCATCCAACAATTTCAGGTGCTCATAAGGAAAATTTTCTCCAAATATAAATCATCGGTTGATTATGATTCCTCCTTTTTGTTACTGTAACTGATGACATGGGTGTGCCTCCTCCATCTACACCCACAATGTCCCTTTTTATTTTGTTATTAACTTGTGTCAAGTCTGACCCCTCATTGCTTCTTTATCGATGAAAGGGAGATATTGGAGCAAATGATACTCCAGTGTCCTAATTACATTAATTAGACTGTTAATATGAATGCTGGTGGCTCGTAATTCAAGCAGTGACTTGAAAGAAACATTTTTTTTCTTAATACTTTTAGAATCCCTTTCATTGTTATTGACATGTGTTTTGGACACAGGATAATTTGAGTCAAATGGAAAATTCTTACTCAAATTTGTTTATGCTAAAATAAGGACTTTGTAAAGGGAATATGCAAGCATTGCCACACGGTAAGGAACTAGTCTTTACTCTAGCAGACTGGTATTATACTTGAAAGCCATTTGCAACATCTCGCTCATTTATCACAATATATCTCTTTTGCTTAAGTTTTCTTCTCCCTCTGGCATTGCCTTTTATTTTAACTCTAAATTCATGGAGAAACAGTGTGTCTCTTCTTACTCATATCTGTATTTCATTTCAATAATGTCACCAAGGAATATAGTCTAACACACAGAAATACATGTGCATTATAAACTGTGGGGTTGGGAAGAAGTGATGTGGATCTGGAAGGGGTTATAGTGGGAGGAGAGGGACATAAACATGATCAAGTAATGAAAAATGTATTTTATTACAAAATATGTCTTTTTGAATGACAGAACTGTGGATTTTCTAATTAAACAAGACAGGCAAAGATGAAGTTAACTGAATTATTATCACTAGCATATTGGATTCCCAAGTGCTAACAGGACATTCCAGCTACTGAAATCCCTATTATAAACCAAGGTAGACAAGCAGCTACCACCCTTTCCTAGACAATTGCTTATGTTCAACACAGAGAATTGCCTAAAGTCAATGAAAACTATTATTAACAGAAACCTTGGTGATATCCTGACATACTATGGTCCCATAAATTATTTTTTATTCTTTTGTGTACTTAAAATCAAACTAAGGGCATTGTGTGTGCTGGTAAGCACTCTACCAATGGGATTTATCTCCTACCCCTTCAATCGACTTTGCTTTTTGCATTTAGCTATTTTAAATGAAAGAACCTCCCCAAATCATCTAATTCATGTTGAATGCTCATGGCTATTGTCATGTAAACTTTTCAGTAGAGTTCCCGGAGTAATGAAGCACACTGGTGTAACCCACAGCCCATAGCATGGAAGAGAAAAAATAACAATTTACTAGACAGCACCTTGAAATTCACATTTCTGCCATTTATTGTGAGAAAAGGGGGAAGTTACTCTTTTCTCTCATCTAGGCCTTATTTTAAGTGCCTCAAGTTTGACGCGTATTAAAATAGAAGAAACTAAGCAAATCTGGGAGCAAGAGAGGGGGCCCACCACAGGGAAGAACATATCAATTGGCTGTCCAGTGCCAAATGGTCAGCCTTGAATGCATACATAATAGTAACATTATAATTGGCTCAACAGATTATATTTTGGAATATATAAGTATATATAAACACATGTATACATAAAATAACAACTGATGAAAAAGAGACAATGAATTTGAAGCAGAGTTGGAAGGGGTATACAGGAAGGTTAGAAAGGATGAAGGGAAAAGAAGAAAGTATCTAAATTATAATCTCAAAAATAAACAAAAAAGGTATTTGCAGTTGTGTTGAATGATATCTGAGTCTTCAATTTAGATCCATTGGTCCTGCTGTCTGTTTTTATGTCAATACCAGGCTGTTTTCAGAAATGTAGTTTTGTAGTAGAGTTTGAAGTCAAGGATTGTGATACCTCTAGAAGTTTCTTTATTGTATAGGATTATTTTGGCTATCATGAATTTTTTGTCCTTCCATATGAAGTTGAGTGTTTTTCTTTGGAGTTCTGTCAAGAATTTTGCTGGCATTTTGGTGAACATTGCAATGAATTTGTAGATTGGTTTTTGTAAGATTGCCATTTTTACTATGTTAATTCTACCTCCCTAAGAGCATGGGAGATCTTTCCATTTTCTGGTATCTTCTTCAATTTCTTTCTTTAAAGATTTAAAGTTCTTGTCATACAGGTCTTCTACTTGCTTGGTTAGAGTTACTCCAAGATATTTTATGTTATTTGTGGCTATTCTGAAGGGTGATGTTCCTCTAATTTCTTTCTCAGCCCATTTATGATCTGTGTAAAGAGGGCTACTTTTTTTTTTTGAGTTAATCTTGTCTCCTGCTACATTACTAAAGGTGTTTATGAGTTGTGGTAGTTCCTTTGTATAATTTTTGGAATAACTTACGTGAACTCTAATATCGTCAGCTAATAGTGAGAGTTCGACTTTTTTTTTTTTTTTAATTTGTAACCACTTGATCTCCTTTTGTTGTCTTATTGCTCTAGGTAGAACCTCAAATACTATATTGGATAGATATGGAGAGAATGGACAATATTATCTTGTTCCTGATTTTAGTAGGATTGTTTTGAGTTTCTCTCCACTTATTATGATGTTGCCTGTTGGCTTATACTATATTGCCTTTATTATGTTTGAATATGCTCCTTGTATCTCTGCTCTTTCCCAGACCTTTTTCATGAAGGGATGTTATCACCTAATGAGATGATCATGTGGATTTTTTTCCAGTTTCTTTATATGGTGAATTACATTGAGAGATTTTCATTGACTCATCCCTGTGTCTCTGGAATGAAGCTTACTTGATCATGGTGGATGATTTTTGTAATGTATTTTTGGATTCAGTTTGTCAGTATTTTATTGAATATTTTTCCATCAATGTTCATGATTGAGAATGTTCTGAAATTCCCACACCTGAGTTTTGACAAAGAAGCAAAAAATATAAAATGGAAAAAAAGAAAGAATATTCAATAAATGGTGCTGGCATAACTGGATATAAACATACAGAAGAATAAAAATAGATCCATATCTATTTCCATGCACAAAAATCAAGTCCAAATAGATCAAAGACTTCAACATAAAACCAACCACACTGAACCTTATAGAAGAGAAATTGGGAAGTACACTTGAAAACAATGGCACAGGAAACCACTTCATAAATATAACCCTAGTAGCACAGACACTAAGAGAAACAATTAATAAATGGAACTTCCTAAACTGAGAAGCTGCTGTGGAGCAAAGGACATGGTCAACAGAACAAAACAGCAGCCTACAGAGTGGGAAAAGATCTCCACCAACCCCACATTAGACAGAGGACTGATCTCTGAAATATACAAAGAACTCAAGACATTGGTCATCAAAAGAACAAATAATCAAATAAAAAAAGGATATAGACCTAAACTGAGAACTCTCAACAGAGGAAATGACTGAAAGACAATTAAGGAAATGCTCAACATCATTAACCAACAGAGAAATGAAAAATAAAAAATGCAAATCAATTAAGATATGTGCTTCCCTGCTCCCCTATCCGACCTTCCTTTATCCCAAACATCCCGTTTCCCAAGTTCCCCCCAACCTCCCCTTCTCACTTTTCTCTCCCCATCTCCCCTTACCTCCCTCCCCCCCCTCCCCCAAGATCCCATTTTTTGCCCGGCAATCTTGTCTACTTCCCATAATCAGGAGGATAGCTATATCAGGAGGAGCCATCTTAGGGTTGGCAAGAGATTTGGTGCTCCCAGGTGCCCAGGGCGATGTCCCCAGTTAGTTCCTGGGGCAGCTGAGGACAGAGAACCTGAAATGACCCTATCCTATAGCCATACTGATTAATATCTTGCATATCACCATAGAACCTTCATCTGGAGATGGATGGAGAT
>NW_026067912.1:5261201-5314620 GCF_014885135.2 Alexandromys fortis | reverse complement strand
GAGAGAGAGAGAGAGAGAGAGAGAGAGAGAGAGAGAGAGAGAGAGAGAGAGAGAGAGAGAGAGAATGGGTGTTTGAAAACCTCAAAATCACCCCCAGTGAAACTTGTTGTCCAGCAAAGACACACCAACTCTGACAAAACTATACTTTCTAATTCTTAACAGTTTACTAACTACAGGATAAGCAAGCAAATATATGAGCCTTTGGGGGCCATGCTCATTTAAATTATCACAGTGTGTATGTGTGTGTGTAATATATATATATATATGTATATATGTATATATGTATATATGTGTGTGTGTGTAAATACATCTAGCTGTATCTATAAATCAAACATATAGACATGTAGATAAATAATTTTTGGTTTTATTTCTTTGAAAAATGTACTCATCATAGTGATGGCTTCATGAAATGCATCTGTAGGTAGATAGATACACATATGGAAAAGCAAAACAACAATAGTTAAGAATGGGAAACTTATCATAATATAGGAGGTAGTGGGAAAAACTCAAATTTTTCACTGGATTACTACCTTTTGGTGTGTTCTCTTAAACTCTTTTCTAAAGGCTATGAATGTTGGCCTTGTTCCTTTATTCAATGCTTGAATAGATGGCTGGTAGTAAGTTTAAGGACACCTGGTAAAATTCATGACATGAAGAAGCTATGTTCTTCTGTCTTTTGAAAATTGGAAAACACAATGTTCAAAGAGGAGATGTTGCCAGGTGGTGGTGGTACTTGCCTTTAATCCCAACATTCAGGAGGCAGAGTCTGATATAACTGAGTTTGGGGCCAGCCTGCTCTGCAGAGCAAGTTCGAGACAGTCAAGGATATTCAGAAAAACCCAGTCTTGAAAGGGAGCAGGATGGGGGCAGTGGATGGAAGTCTGTCAACTAATACCATTTCTAGCAAAATCACATTGAAGAAAATGTACATACCTAGAAGTTGAGTATCTGAAAAAGGATTTCTACAAAATCATGTATGCTTGTGTGAGCCCTGAACTGCCCATATGTGTATCCTCAGAGGGCAACTTGTTCAGTTTGAAGATTGACTTCGAGGCTCAATCAGTGTTTCAAATAATATGGTTTGTAGCACTCATAGCTTGGCAGCTCATGGGAAGGTTATTGATGTTTCAGAAATTGATTACAGTCTCAGCTCCAGTGCCATTTCCTAGCTCTGGAGGTGGGAACACAGCACCAGGGTTAAATCTCTCTGGGTGGTTTGTGATACAGAAAGCCTTTAGGTCATTCTTCTGAAGAAACGACTATGGCTCAAAACATAAGAAACAATAAAAAAAAATCAACTTCAATTTTTCTTAATTTCAACACACATAGAGGGAGATTAAGCTCATAGCTCTCAACAATATTTTTCAAATCTCCTATTTTCCTCCCCAGCTCTGTCACACTCAACAGCCCTGTTCCTTTTGTATATACCAATGCCATCACTCACCTGACAGAAAGGGAACCAAGCAAACAAAATTCCCCATTCTCCTGTCTGTTCTCCATCATGTTAGTGAACTTGCCTATTCCTTCTCTTTTGTCTCTCACCTTTTCCTACCCACCCTCAACCTCCAACCCCTGAGCTGAGGAATGTACTTTGGTTCACAAATGGTTGTTAATTTCTTTACCACTCAGCTCTCTTCCCAGTCCTTTTCCTGTCATCTTTAATTTCCAAATACATTTCAACATATCACAAATAAAATAAAAAGAGCAAAACTATATTTGTTTCCAAGGGAAAACTGTAGGAAGATACTTAGACACAAAGAATATTAAATTTGATTGCCTTTTCTCAACTCTAAAAATCTCCTTAATTGGGGAACTTTTAGAAAAGGTCATCTGGTGTTCCTAACAGTGACATTTACTAAAAATAATCTATACCCTGTCAAAGGCTCAATGTAGCCCTCAACTTGCCTCCTTTGTTTTATTGTCCTATGAACTCCTGGAACATTTCCTTTGGTTTGTCCTCAAGTAAGGCTGGTATGGCTTCCTCTTTATCATAACTACAGGCAGAAAGAAGTCTGGAAAAGGAATGTTGGTTGGGCAACTCAGATGCATATGTGTATGAATTCACACAAATATCTTCCCAGGAATGATATAGACGTCACATGGTATGTTCCAGTCTCAGGAAATGCTTTTGCAGAGAGACAGTTTGGGCTGTCAGGGTTTTACAAGGATCAGAAGGAAAGGGAAACATGGAAAAGAGGTAGAGATAGAAATGTGGACTCCTTTTTGAAGACACCCATTTGGATCCCTTCTCTTCGTTTCCTATTCTCCCCATGCATGTGTCAAATTACACACCACTTCTTTAGAGACGCTTCTCTGCACCCCAGACCTCAACTACACCATCTTTATATATAACAATTATTAATATTCAGGATGACTTAATGATGTTAGAAATCTGATTTGTACACTTTTTTAGTGAAGGTCTAAATAAAAGATATTTATAATGTCTATAGTGGTATATACTTTGAGAGTATTACCCCAAATGTTATGGACCCATATAAGTTGTCTCCTAACCAAATATCTTGATGTTCTACTTAGTCATTTCAGTGCTTGAGTTTGCCATCCATGAAAACGATATAATGAGGTCAAGGATTCTGTCTCAGTTGGATTTTGTTTTAGCTGAAACACTAGAATGGGTATACTTCTGTGTCTGCCCTTTATGTAAAGTTTTCCTTTTATCAGATACCCTAAAGAACACATAGCAGTTATCTAGATAGTTGTTGTATCTGTTTTATTCTGCTTATTCACAAAGACAATCTACAAAAAAGTAATACATTTTTGTAATCCTAGCACTAAGGATGCGGGCATTTGAGTATAAGACCAACCTAGACTAAGTAGCAAGAATCTGAGGAAGACAGTATTGAAAGAGAGGCAATTGGGAGCATGGGGACCATGGGAGAGGGTAGAAGGGTAGAGTAGAGGAAGGGCAGGAGAAGAGAAAAATGTATAGCTCAATAAAATCAATTTAAAATTTAAAAAAAAAGAGAGTCAAAGGGAGGATGAATGGGGATCTTCCAAGAATGCAGGAGATATATGTGTCCTTCAAAATTAACTAAGGCATGAGCTATAGTAGATCAATTAATTTTCTATCTCCCCATTTTCTGGTAAAAATCTGTTTTATCTATAAATAGAAATTAAGCCTTACAAGGTCAATACAGATTGAATTAGGAATATATATATATCCATATATGCATATAATAAATAATCAAAGAGGCCACAAAGTTGAATAAAAGTAAGGAGGGATATTGTTAATCCCAATGACAAGAATAAGACCACCATCATAAAATTTGAAGCATGCTTGACCTTTATTGGGGTGCATCTAAGAGCTGGCCAAGGACTGCCATCTAAGTCGGTTAAAGAGCACAGCCCTAAATTCACAACATGGTCCCCACCAAAGGAGTAAAATCACAAGTAGTTTTGCAGAAGAAAGACAATGAGGCAGTCAAGAAACACACACATAGTTCTTTAAAATAATATCATTTTATCACCCACCAAGTGATGAGAGAAGGTTCAGGAAGGGTCAGGACAGTAAGGGAATCCTCAAAAACAAATCAAAGTCATGGGTTGGATAAGGTCAGGATTTCAGGAAACAGACAGGAACTGAAGTCTCATAGTAAATGGAAACTTACTTTTAAATTTACACCATAATAACCTCCATTTTCAAAATGGAGTCAAGCAGGTTCCACAATACGTGTTTGGAGGGAGGAAAAGGAAAGGTAAAATTACATATTTGTATTCTAATCTTGGAAAATATTATAGAATGAATTAAACACAGTATTTGCTACGGACTATGTAGATGATAGACTGGAAGAAAATGTCCATTTTATTTCTTCACCATCATCCATGGTTGCTCTTCTACAAATTCAGACGTTTTCGTAAGCCAAACCAGGCAGTTTAGTTTATGAATTGGCAGTTGAATAATGAAATTTGAATTAAACTTATTCAATGATGATGTCTCTGGTTCTTTCAGTTTATCATCAGGGACTTGTAACCATGCATGCAATTTTCTAATGCTTTTATACTCACGGACAAAGTAAAAAGAATTAGCATCTTGTATTCAGTTATTCATACCTGAATGCATATTTACATGTTGAATTTTGGGATGTTACCAGACCCTGATGGGTTTTCAAAACATTTTCAGATAGTTGTTGTGCTATGAGGCCTGTATTGTCTTTTCAGTCATAAACTCATCTAAGGTCAACCTTTCCCCTATGGGAATCCAGAGCACACACTGCTCATCATCAAGGTTTTCTTTCCAGCTGAGCCTCGATAGATCCTCTAAATACTTAGGCAGCCAAACAACTGATTAGAGTTGGCCAGAGAACCATATGACAATTTAGAAAGAAAAAGCATGGTAGCAATTTTAGGAAAACAGAGTATTGGTGTAATTTTCTTCAGGAGGTCAGGTATTACTTTAGCCTTGAGCTGTGCAGAAAATACAGACAAGAAACTCAATTCACTTCAATGCTATGGTCCCATCTCCTTTTATCATTTAATACTGAGATTTTAAAGCACGTCAGCAAACTGAGTGTGCCAGCATTGTCCATAGTCTCCGCATTGCAGCAGCCACGTTGAAAGGATTGTTTGAGCCTAGGAATTCAAGGACAACCTGGACAAGATTTCAAAAGTAAATAACTTAATTAACTAAACATAACCTTAATTTCTGCTTCGCCCTCTGCATCACCAATTACAAAAATAAGATGGCCGTTATATGGAAGTATTATTCCTGTGTCCCAATGAAAGCCTTTTCTATTTCACATGTCACCCCCACCACACCACACCCATCCAAGATATAGATTATTAAGGAGGAGGCATGTTGTTAGCAATGTCTCAGCAGGGCTTGCTTGGAGAGGAACTGCAAACGTAACAAGAGATCACAGAAGGCATGGACAACTCTACTCATTACAAATGTTCTGGTTTTGCAGAAGAAACAGCCCTTTATTTTTCCTATGCCTCCACAATTCTTTCATCAACTGCTTGTCTCGGGACACACAAAGGAGTATGATTTAAAGAGAAGAAATGTGGTTTGCTGCACAGTAGCAATAAGTATCAAAAACAAGGCAGGGCCCCTTATATAAGGTCCAGTTCAGTTCTCCAGAGTCACAGAGTACAACTAGCTCTAAGCCAAGTGGGCAGGTTACTTAAAGGCTACTGGCTGTAGGATTTCCTACAGCGTGGAAGTAGCCATGGCTCAAATGTTGGAGAGTTTAGAGCAGGAGTTGCTCAGCTCTATGCTGAGATCTTTGAGAAGCAGCATATATATGGAACCAAAAATCGGTGGCATCTCTGTTTCAAAGAGTCCATCATCTACTGCGGACAGAATACCAGCTGTTGAGGCATTTTAACCCCAGGAGTCAAAAGAGTCAAGACCAGCAAGTCTTCACCCACTCAGCTACACCCTTCAACAGAAGCAAACCAGGTGAACAAGCAAACCAGAAGCAGGAACAAAGTCATTACAGATGACTCCTCTAGTGCCCAGTCAGCTACTTGGGACAGAGTTAGTGCTTCTAAAGAGGAGCCAGTGCCCAGAGAAGCAAGACAAGTGGCTGAATCCACTAGCATTCTGTCTCAAAATAGGTACCATTCTTCATTCTCTTAGGTTCCAATCAAGGTTGCTTTAGTAGAGGTGTAGAAAGCATTTGACTTTAACCATTTTAGACCACCAGATGTATGTACTCTGAATACTCAGCTGATACGTACTATTCTTAGAACAGAAAATTCTGTCCCTAAAGGGGTGGCAAGGAGGCAGGGATAGTCTTCTTAGAAGCACAGCACCTACACAATACCCACAAGTTCTTTGATGGACACCTACTAGGACTAGGAACATGCAGTGATGGAAACCACCCTTCTTCTGGGGACAGAATACCTCAGATACCAAAAACACAGGAAACAACAAAGATAGAAGGGAATTCTCAAACCAGAGATTTCTAAGCCCTCTGGTTCCCCACTAGTGTGCCTGGCACTAGCCCAGCTACAAACAGGTTACAGTACCGACCTTGACATGGACTTTTACCTCTTAGCCCAATTATTCAGAATAGATGGTAATAAGAGACACTTTGTGGAAATTCTTAGCAAAGCTTGCCTTCCCTTTTCATATTTGTGTTAGCAGTGACTTATGAAACATAAAATATAAAAAGAAACATATAAATAATGTTCTGATGTTGGAGGAGTGGTCACTTAGGCACTAGTCACGTAGTAGTAGGAAGCATGGCCCAGGGATGGCTGTTCAACAGAGATCTTTGTACTTAGATGCTTTGAGGTGATGAGCCACTGTCACTATGCAGTGTGTTAGGATCAGGAATGTGAACACTGGGTGTGTCATGGGTCATCACACTTGTTGGCCACTTGATAACACCACATTGTCATTTTATGAAATGCAAACGTTTGAACCAGAATGACAAATAAAGAAGTGCTTTTAATTTTTTGGATTTAAATGATGGTACCTAAATAGAAAGGTGAGTTTATTTCCTTTCAAAGGGCACATGCCCCTACTCAAAGTAGGTGCAGAAGGAATGAACTAGAGAAATTAGTATTATAAATTCAACAACAAAGAAAACGCATTATGTTTACCTTAATCACATCCACAAAGCTTTGTGTAGAGACACCAAGGCTTCCATAAACTAAAACTCAAAGACAAGAAGCACTGAGGATATGAGGTAGAGGTGAAACTTGTATGCATTATTTACGTGGCAGAGTTCTACAAGTTTAGGTAAACACGAAACAAGGCAATCTGCTCTTCTGTGCTCTTTTTAACTATGTGTGCTGTGCTATCATTTTGTATGTTACTTAAAACAAAAGCAGTACTGATGCAAAAAATGACCATGCACATGAGAAAAAGGATTGCATGATATTGTTCCAGTTTGGTTTGTAATACATTTTAGTCTTTTAGGAAAACCTCTCTTCAGTAATGATGAGAACTGTACAGTTTGAAACTTTTTGACTATATTATACAATAAATTAGAAATATTAGAAGACAGGCAAGAAAAACTTGTTGAAAGACCCTCGAAGAGGACCTTCTCTCGGGGAGACCTCCCAGATGCCAAGGAACAGGCCTAGACCTCAGGGATGCAAATTGCAAGAGGATTATTGGGTAAACACAGGTACCTGCGGAGGCAAAGTCTTTTGGAGGACTTGCGCACCTGCCTGCTGGGAGGAGGGCTTTTTATAGGACAGAGTGCAGCAAAAAGCAAGTTTTACAGAAGTAGAAAAGCATGGTTATTGGTCGGTCGGAATGAGGCGGGGGGCATGAATGGTTTTCCTCTCCCAGCATGGTTGTCTGGCAATAGATCTCCGGTTCTTATCTTATAGGTATCCTGTTTTTCAGCCATCCTGCTTTGTGTCCTATCTTTATAGATATCCTGTTTTGCAGTCATCCTATCTCATAGACATCCTGCTTTCCTAAGCAAATGGGATGTTCTCATGAGAGCAGGCTAGCTGCTGATCTTGAGAATCTTTCAATCAAACAGGACGTTCTCCCGGGGAGCATGCTAGCTGCGGGTTTTGAGGAGGGGGTCTGTAGGGTCTTTCATTGTGGAATTATCAAAGAAAGAGCCTAGATGGAAGAATAATTGCCTTTTTCATGTAGAAGCATTCTTTCACATTTTTTGGTAAAATAGTTGTATTAAATATAGGGTCTATGAGATGGCTCAGTAGACAGAAGTGCTTGCTGCCTACTTTCTACCTCATGAACTGATTTTACTTCCCAGAATTTATATAGCAGAAGGAAAGGATTGACTTTTACAATTTGTCCTATGACCTCCACATGCCTTCTGTGGCATCTACAATGCCACCCACAAATGTATTTCAAGCATTTAACAGGAAACTTATAGATGTTTTGTAACAGAAATGGAATGTATAGCCTGCTATGAGTCCATTATAATGTTTTCTCAAAATGTCAATTCATACATCTAACAGTGTTCAAAAATGAGACAAGTGTTGCTGACTTTGTGTTGAGGTCTTTAATTTCTCAGAAAATTAGGAAACAATATTTCTTAAGACCCAACAATTGTACCACAAGGACATGTGTTCAACTATGTTCTTAACAGCATTGTTTTTCATACCCAGAACCTGGAAACAACCTAAATTCCTCTCAAATGAAAAATGGATAAGGAAAATGTGGCACATTTACACATTGGAGTATTAAACAGCAGTAAAACATAATGGCATCTTAAAATTTGCAGGCAAATAGATGGATCTAGAAAACATTATTTTGAGTGAGGCAACCCAGACCCAGAAAGAGCAATACCATATGTACTCACTCATAAGTGGCTTTTAGATATAAGGTAAGGAAAAATCAGCCTACAGTTCAAAATCCCAGAGAACCGAGACAACAATGAGGACCCTAAGAGAGACAAAAATGGATCTAATCTACATGAAAAGTAGAAAAAAACAAGATCTCCTGTGTAAATTGGGAGCATGGTGACCATAGGAGAGAAGGGGCAAGGAAGGGAGGGGACCAGAGAAAAATGTAGAGCTCAATAAAATCAATAAAAAAAAATGCTACCCAAAGGCCAGGAGAAAGAAACAGAGTAGGCGGGGCTGGAGAGATGGCTCAGAGGTTTAGAGCATGGCCTGCTCTTTCAAACGTCCTGAATTCAATTCCCAGAAACCACATGGTGGCTCACAACCATCTGTTATGAGGTCTGGTGCCCTCCGCTGACCTGCACCACAGACAGAATATTGTATACATAATAAATAAATAAATAAATAAATAAATAAATATTAAAAAAAGAAACAGAATAGGCAAAGTGAGAGACATAAGGAAGACTAGATAGTGGAAATTTTAATATTCTGCTTCCTAATGTTTTAAGGGTCTCATGAACTTCTTACAGAGAAAGGCAACCAACTCTAACTCCAGAAGTGACAGAATCCTTGAGACCTCTAAAGATGTGTACACTCTCAGGGACTCCCAGGAGGATATGTGTATCATAGGGTAGTATCCACTTTCTTGACTGAATGTGTGACTTCGCAGAAGATAAAAGAAAATGACTTACCTATGTTTGAACAAGGGGATTTTTTTTTTTCGAGACAGGGTTTCTCTGTGGTTTTGGAGCCTGTCCTGGAACTAGCTCTTGTAGACCAGGCTGGTCTCGAACTCACAGAGATCCACCTGCCTCTGCCTCCCGAGTTCTGGGATTAAAGGCGTGAGCCACCACTGCCTGGCTGATATGAGTATTTCTGCAAGACATAAGAAGTAGCTANTTGTTTTTTTTTTTTTTTCCATTTTAGAGCACTGTCTCCAACATTTGAGCTGACTGAGTATCAATTCAGGTGTTTCTCGGCAGTTGCCCATGCATGCAGTTTTAGTCCACATGATCACAGGTATCTGCGGTCAACTGAGGTCTGAAAACAGCTAGTGGGAAATTCCAAAAATAAACAATTGGAGTGTTTTGAACTATACAATGTGAAGTCATATGATAAAATTTCAGTGTCCTGCTTGGATGATTAACAGCCTGAAAAGATGTCTCAGTCAATACAGTGTTTGCTATACAAGCTTAAGGATCTGAGTTCAGATCCTCAGCCCCAGCATAAAACATCTCATCTAGTTGCTTTAACGTCTCTGATCTCTGCACCAATGAGGTGTTGACAGGATTCATGATGCGCTCTACCTGCCAGTCATGTTCTATTGATACCGCACTTTTAGGGTCAGATACTGTCTCCAAACTAAGAGAGTAACTGAAGAAGACATTGAACCTATGGCTTCCATATCACATGTACATACACTCAAGAATGCACACACACACACACACACACCACACAAAATAAATAAATAAATAGTTTTAAGTATTGGACTGGGGATGTGGGTCAGAGGCTGAGAACACTTTTTTAAAACCTTAAAAAATAGTATTTGTTATTTGAATAAAAAGTAATGGTTGTATTTATCTATGTATTCTTTAATTATTGTTTGACTAATGGGAACATAATTTTTTTCAAGTGCTTTACTCTGCTGGGACATAATGGGTATGTCGTCATAGTAAGTGAAACATACCATTGCTTTGAAATGTGCAAATAAACAAGTTGACAGAAAGCTGAAAATGGTTCTCCCTTATTTATTACAGAACCCCTAAGTCATGCTCTTTAGTTCTGTCTCCCTGGGTTCACTGTAGGCCTTCATGTTTCTTCCTAACCCTGAGTTCATTAGTTGTCTGGCTACTTCTATAGGCTCTGAAGTATTTTATCCATAAATGCCTATTTGTTTCAGTTTTTCAAAATCAGCTTCTAATGCCTCAATAAGAATTCTAAAAACTCATGACTGTCAGCTTTGGAGCCTCCATGGTACCAAACTGGCCTCTCCTAATGTGAGAGAGGGTAATAAAGCTTTGACTATCTGTGACGCACCCAGCATTAGGACCAGGATCTATCCCTGGTGCATGAGCTAGCTTATTGGAGCCCGTTACCTAGGGTGGGATAACATGCTCAGCCTAAATGTGGGGAGGGGGAACTAGGAGTTTGGTCCTGCCACAACTTAATGTGCCAGACCTTGTTGACTCCCAATGGGAGCCCTTACCCATTGGGAGGAGTGGATGAAGAATGGGCTGGGGTGGAGGTAGGTGGGAGGTAGGCAGAAGAGGGGGTAGGAGGGAGAACTGTAGATAGATTGTAAATTGAAATTTAAAAGATAAATTAAAATTTAAAAAAAAAGAAAAGGAAAGAATGCTAAAAAGTTACCTTTCTTATTTCTAAATTTCCCTCTCAAATCCTTGAACCAATTTCTATATCCATCTATGACAGCATTTAGCTGATATTCTGGGGGGGGGGGCATACTTTAAAAGTGACCCAAAGTTAAAAGTTTAAAAAGTACCCAAACAACAGATACTATCTACAATTACAAATTTTCTTTTATTTCTTTTTTTATGGTTAACTTAAATTCCTTCCTTCCTTTCTTTTTTCCTTCCTTCCCCCTTCTGTCTCTCTCTCTTTCTTTTCTTTTCTTTTCTTTTCTTTCTTTCTTTCTTTCTTTCTTTCTTTCTTTCTTTCTTTCTTTCTTTCTTTCCTTCCTTACTTTCTTTCCCTCTCTTTTTAATTCCTCTAATCTTTCTTTCTTTCCTTCTTCTTTCTTTACTGCCCTCATCTCTGTTCCTTCCACCCTACATCCTTCCCTACCTCCTTCCTTCTCTCCATCCTTCCCTTCCTTCCCCTCTCTCTCTTTTAAATTCTTTTCTCATATATTACATTCCAACTGGTTTCCCATCCCTGCATGCCCCCAAGTTCCTTCTTTCACCTTCTTTCTCTCACAATCCACTTCTCCTCCATTTTGCTTAAAAAAAACAAGCAAAAACAAAACAAAACAAACAACAAACAACAAAAAAAGAGCAAGCATCCCAAAGACATCAACTGAACACAGATTAACAGTTTACAATAATACTAGAGACAAACCCTCACATCTAAGCTGGATAAAGCAACCCAGTGGGAGGAAAATTGTCCCAAGCTCAGCCAAAAGAGTCCCAAGCTCAGCCAAAAGAGTCAGAGACAGCACCCCCCCCCCAATTTCCCTTGCTGGGAATCCCACAGGAATACCAAGCTATACAATTATAAAGTATATGTAGGGGAATCTAGTTCAAATCCACACAGGATCCATGTTTAATGCTTCAGTCTCTGTGAGCCATTATGAGCTCTGACAAGGAACTAAATTCTCTTTTCTCTCATGGAATCCAAGTGACTCAGGGATTGAATTAATTATCACAGTAAATAAATTAAATCTCTCTTTGAAAGTTAAAAAGTATTTCGATGGGTCATATTTCCTTGGGAAAACATGAATGACTTCATGATGCACTACAGATATTTCCACTTCAGCAGCAGGCTAAATCCCCTTTGGAGTCACTTTGAAACTTGTCCAATTTTGCCAGCAAGTGATCATCAATTAGATGTTTCTGTGAATAAACATCCAATTTACTGCAATAATTTGCAGATACAATTTTGGCTCCCTCTCTGTATATTTGTCTTTATTCAACTGCATATAGCAGCATTATTTGTTATGATTATAAACTAGCTATGTATATATCATTTTAAATGGTAATTAGGAAACAAATCACCTTTAAAACTAAATAAAAGATTGTTAGGGTCTATTGGACATGAATAATCCCATTTACCTTTGAAGTTGAATTTAAATTATAAGAACAAAAATAGCCAAATGAAAATGCAGGCATTGAGCTATATAGATCGTATGCTTCCTGACAGTGAGACTGGAAATGCATATTAAAAGTGATTATTGTATATTGTTTCCTAGAGAGTGAAAACAGAGAAGGATGCCAAAATGCTTGGACTTTTAATTTAACCATTTGTCTCAGAAATGAGGCTCTCTAACAGAAATTAACCTTAAATAGAAAGATTATTTACTTCTAAGCAAGATACATTGTTTGATGTGAAGGGATAGAAAACCTTTTATAATTATTGCTGTGAACGAGTGTCTAACTTTGAAATGCTGGTATTATTCAGGCAAGGAAACATGACACACAGCAAATGACAAGATTGAGATTTACGATTTGTGTTCACTATCAATGTATTTGTTAATCATTTTGTTCCAACACTCACAGAGGAGCTACTTGGAACAGAGATGATAAATGCAGATGATCTGCTTTTATAAGAGGAAAGTATATTGTACCCTTTCAGGTTATTTTGCATTCACAAACCAGCTGCAGTAAATATGAAGAAAGGAAGAGACGGACAGATAAACAGACAGATAGAAAAACACACACACACACAGAGGAAGGTGGGAATTAGCTCAGGATGTAATTTAACATCTAACACTATTAGAGCATTATGGAAAGTAAATGGAGTCACTTTAGTGTAACATACTCGAGAATGAGCTCTCTAAAGGCAATATTCGAATAGGCTCTAATCTAAATGTGAAAAATTAAAGGACTATTGGCAGGGTGTTGTGACATTTCACTTGTATTTTAATAAATAAAACTTGCCTGAGGAACAGAAAGGTAAAACCGCCACCCTGGCCAGCCTTACAGACCAGCCAGAAATGACACATACCTTTATTTCCAGTAGCCACACTATTTTGCCATAGAAACCAGGTAGCTGGGTGGTGGTGGCAGTATGCCTTTAATCCCAGCACTTAGGAGGCAAAGACAGGCACATCTCTGTGAGTTTGAGGCCAGCCTGGTCTACAAGAGCTAGTTCCAGGAGAGACTCCAAAGCTACAGAGAAACTTTGTCTCAAATAAAAAATAAAAGGGCTAAAAGAAAAGGAAAAAAAGAAGCCAGGCAGAATGCTCTTAATTACAGAACTAGAGAAATTATAAAATGGGAGGAGACAGTTCTCAGGCTCAGTCTCATTCTGAGATTCCTGGAGGCAGGTTGGCCATTTTTGACTGAGATCGAAGTAAGAGCCAATGGCGGGCTGTTTTGTTATTCTGACCTTCAGGTTGAATCCCAATTTCTGTCTCTGAGTTTTTATTAATAGTGCTTCAGCAAGGAAACAGCAAAAGTTCTCTGGTCTAATCAATTAATCATTATGGTCCATTTTTTATTATGTGGTGAGCTTAGAGCTCACCTGAGAATTAAAGATGAGCAGGAAGCACTAGGCTTCTGTCTTCCCCAGATGACACTTCACTCCGAGTCTATCCTGGGGTTGAAAATGTAAAGGCAGCCTGCTGTGAAACTGAGCCTACAATCAGGAAAGGGGAATCTCAAGTCCAAGAATATTCCTTACATAGGGCTTTGTATTCTGAAGATGGGTAATTTGATGAGGGGGCTATGATAAATGAGCCTGTGAATTGCAGTTCTAGGGAGGATCAGCCTGTAGGGAAAGGGAAATACCACATTTGCTCTAAATGTGGGCACCAGCCATTTTGGAATATTCCCTAGGCTGATGTCCATTTCCATGGAATCGAAAAATAAAACCTGCTTTACTTTCTCTCATCTCTTCAGTGTTTTTTTTTTTTTTTTACAGAGTGAGGGTCTCATTTTTCACACCAGGAAAAAGAATAAGCTGGCTACCTTGGACAGTGGAAATGGAAGGCAGAAGATGCTTCTAAATCTAAGTGGGAAAACGGAGAGAAGTAGGCAGTCGTGTGGAAAGATAATGAAGAAGCAACCTTTGCAGATGGGGACTCTGAATTTGCAGGAGAATTTAGCAAAGTGCCAAGAAGCTGTCTGAGTCTTCAGATGACAGATTTATGGCCAGCCACCTCCTCGCTTCTCATCATATCTCTTCCATTAGATAAAAGGTCACAATGGCTGGTTTGCTCCTGTCTCTCTCACTGTTTATATCTCTGGTCGTCTCTAACATGGTTGGATATAAATATTAAGCAAATAAACATGAGAAAAAGTGGATGATAACTGATTCCAAAGTGTTAGGAAACATTTGTACTGTACCACTGTTGACTATAAGTAGAACTAAATTTTCAGATAATTAGTATTTAAAATGAAAGGCATGTATGTCAATCAATAGGTGATTGTATTATTATTCAGCTTCTTATTGGGGCATACATTTTCCTCATAGTCATAAAATAAATCAATAAAAAAACAAATTCTATTATTTCAGGACCTGTTTTGTCAAACTAAACTTTGTCCTTCAAACACAACATTGATTTTAAGGTGGAACATCAGGGGATTTGAGAGGCTTAAGTTATTCTACAGGTTTATATCACCAAAATACTTCAAGTAGGATATTTGGCATATTTTTTTTTAAGAAAACTGGATCACCTTATCTTTTGCTTGCTTGAGGCAGCACAGTAAGACAAAGTAAAAGGACATATTTTTCTACTTGGGATAATATTAATCTAACCTTTCCCAGTTGATATAAATAACCTTCACCAATCAAAGAGAACTTATTATTAAAAAGTAAGTATTATTAATAGATTGTCATGTGAAATGTTGAGGTAATCTCTCCATTATTTTCTAGTATTTGTTTTGCACAGAATTATCTTCCCAATCATTCTCTAAGTTTTATTCTCATAGTTTCTGTTTATTCTTGAACATTCAGTTTCATGTGGCATAGTTATTTATATACTCACTCCAGGCTAAGTTAAATACCCATCGCTTATGTTCTTAGGAACCTTCACTTGTAGAACTGGATTATATCTGAATGCAATATTCACAAGCCTGATTTATCCACTTGCTTGAAAGCTTACCTAGAGAATGTTCAGGTCCATCTTCCTTACATCTAAGTCAAGTCCTAGCAGCATGTGATGGGCTCTCATAAGTGCAGTTCAACAAAGGTCAACAAAAGGAGGACCGTCAACAAGATCTCAGTTTCCAATGGGGCTTTTAACCATATTTGACAGTCAAGGACTTAGGAAAGCTATGTCTAACTTCCCCAAAGATTTTGACTGTTGTTTAAAGTACCAAACATGAATCCTTCCTAGAAAGTAGACCTCAGATCCAAAAAGAGGTATCCTGTCACTATGGCACCAATGGGCACAGCTTGCCTGGCAGGTTGATATTGTAACATGCTGCGTCTAGCCCCAGGTAAGTCCATCGATGTCTTTTCTCCTCCAATAGTCTACATAGCACTTTCTAGCACTATGAAAGATAGCCAGCCATAAGTTTCCAGGTAAATTCAAGATTTGTTTCTCTGTCTCCTGCAACAAAAGTATACAGCAACATCAGGGATGTGGTCTTACTGTGTAGGTAACCAAGAGTTATGGCAATAGCCTGTATTGTTTTGGGTGCTTTGGGGAAGTCTGACCAATAACTACTAGGAAGGTAATCATTGTCTGACCCTGGAATTTTCATCCAATAACCCATACTATTGGGGAGCTGATATGTGTTACTTCTGTGTAACCCTTTATACAAAATGTGTTTTAGTCAGTTTATAAGCTAGTGGATCTTACAAAGTTTATTTATATTTCCTTTGTTTGCATGAGCCACATCCTACATCTTTTTTCTTCATCTCTTATGTCCCCATACATGTTCAGATGTTTAGTTTACAATATCTTTCCTTTTTATTTTATACTATATATGTTCTATTGTTCCCTCTTACTGCATTTATTTAAATTCTGGATTGTGATATCATAGGTTCCCAGGAACCTTTTTTCATTCATACTTTATTTTGATTAAGCTTCCTCAGACTTCTCATTTCCCATCCCTACCACTCCACTGTTTGATGGCACTCTTCTGCCCTCATTATTCTACATGTCTTCTTTAATTTCACCTATATTCTACTACCTCCCCTGTTAACATGCTTTCTTTCTACAAATGGTGGTTTCTGGCTTCCCAGATTCCACATGTATTCTACGCTGAATGCCCAAAACAAAATCTGTGAATCTAGGAGCCTCACACGAGACAGAACACAACACAATAGTTGATCTCACTCAGCCTATTTTTTCCTATTTTGATCCATTTATATGCCAATTTTATGGTTCTATTTTTCTTTACAGCTCAGCACAATTCTCTTGTGTAAAGTTACCACATATCCATTAGCTATTTTTCAGTTGACCGATATCTAGGCAGAATCCATTCTCTAGATCTTGTGAATAGAGCATCAATGAACATGGTGTGTAAATATCTGTTTAGAAAGATATGTAGTCTTTTGTTACATGCCAAAGGGTGCTGTAGGTGGATCACATGACAGGTCAATTTTATTTTTTTGAGAAAACTCCAGACTGATTTCCAGAGTATTTGTACTAGTTTATACTCCCCAGAATAATTTATAATGCAGCGTGTTCCTCTTATTCACATTGATATTTGTCACCATTTCTATTCTTTATAATAATCATACAGATGTTAAGAGATTGCATGTTAATGTATTTGGTATGATAGTACTTAATGTACTTTTGATGAATCTTTATTTAGATGAATATCCTTATTAAGAAAAAATTAAATTCTGTTTGCTCACAAGACATAAAAATATAATTTCAAATGGGAATATGTTAAAATATAAATAAATACAAAGCATTTAGAAAATGAGAAAGTTTCTTTTTTCTTTTTAGAAAATGGAGGACAACTTTTTACTAACTTGAGTTAATCACAAAGAGAATAAATAACATCAATTTATAAAATAGCACAAAACTCCAAGAGCCATAGACTAGCTAACAAAATTCCTTGTACCAACCATAGAAAACTTCCCTTAAAGTAGTTAATGAGAGGCATCCAAGAAACTCCCTAAATCATGTTGGCTCCTGTTGTAGACCTCAGTTGCCTCCCAGAACTCGAATGTAAGATCCCATTTCTGAAAACATCACTTGCTTCAGAGTAATCAAGCTGGAACTGACGTGGAGACTTCCTACAAGAGGAGTGACACTCATGGAATCAGAATATACTGAGGGAACTTCCAATGAAGAAAAAAAGTCAATTTTCCTCCCACCCAACTGTAAAGCCTATGAACCACAAAAAAAGACTGGATAGGCAAGATAGTCACAGGGGTGCAATGATATCATACTTTTTGTTTGTTCTGTTTTGTTTCATTTTGTTTAGGGGGGATCCTTTTAAAGACAAGGTTTCTCTTTTGCCCTGGACATCCTGGAACTCATTCTGTAGATCAGACTGGCCTCAAACTCACAGAAATCTCCTTGACTCTGCTACATGCCTCCTGAGTGCTAGGATTGAAAGCTTGTCTCACCACCGCCCAGCTTCATTTTATCTTATAGGTAACTAACAGCTATCCAATTGAACTTAAAGCACGTTCAAGAGAAGAAAATTCATGCTTGCATGGTACTATAAACTAATGGGAGGTTTCTGTTTGATGGTTTATAATCAAGCAAGCAAAAGATGGGAAAATAATGCAGACTAGAATTCTATAAGCCCCCATTTTATAGTTCAGATATTAAGGTAGAAAATATATTTTTAAACACAACAAGACTCCAAATAATAAATAAAGTCAATTCCAAAGATTGTACAAACTCACTCACTGTGTTGTATCTTGTGTTGTTTTGTTTGACTCAAAATCTTATTTTCTAAACAAGGCTGGCTTTGAGCTTGTGATCGCCCTGCCTTCGCTTTCGCACTGCTGAAACTGCTTCTCTTTTCTGGCTTACAAATCATCATCTTCATCATTGTCCTCATCATCTTCATAATCCACATCTGCAACAACAAGACGTACTACAGAGTTCTGAGGGACTAAACAGGGTAGCATTTGAAGTTCCTGGAACAGCTTTGTTATTTAAATTGTCATCAGTATATGCTAAGTATAGGAAATAAACTATATCACCGGTCTTCTTAAAATTCTCTAAAATTGATAAATTAAGCAGCATTATGCTTATTTGATGTGTGAAGAAAACAAACTCTGAAAGTTTAGATGAAGGCAGGGTTCTTCTGACTCCCTCAGTTAAGGATCTGGCAAATGTTCTTCCTTTAAAGTAATGTCACATCTTTGAGAACTGTCTCAAACTACCAAACATTACTGAGTATTCTGAGATAATGCAAAAGCATAAATTTTAAAAAAAATAGTGGTTTTGTTGTTAATTTTGATGAATTAATTTTGATTAATGTTCTGTGACGATACAGTCATCATCCTATGATGACTAAGGATACTGGATGCCTTTTAAGAATGTTTACTAGCCAGTTCCATTTATTTCTACAGAGACTCTAATAATGTTGCTTTTCTAAATAGCCATGTAGTCAAGCACCCTTAATTACTTAGACAGCTATCCAGTCCCTATTCAAGACAATTTTATGAGCAATTCATACTGTTTAAGACTGAAAGGCTTTTGTAGGGGGCACTGAAAATTTAATTTTATATAAAATATGAATGTAAATGTATTAGAAACAGGAAACATTAAATAACTTTAATAATTACACATAAGGAATTTTGTATCAATTAGCCAATAATAAGCAGATGAAAATTCTCCTATAAATTTAGAGTTTATATAATACAATGATGGCTGAAAACCTAAAAAGAACATATTTAGGACATACATTTGATTCTTAGAACCGGTAGATTGGGAAGTTTGCTATGAGATTGTACAATGTCTGGCATTACACACACGTCACCCAGCAGACAGCATTTCCATACCATTGATTCCTAACTTGAAGGCCATTTGTGATGTGACCCAAGATAAACTAAGTGGGGGTTTTACCAGCTCCATATCCCTTCCCTAACGCCTTAAACCCTCATCTGTCCTAACATTATACTCAACTCAGTCTTTTCTCTAGGGATTCTTAACAGCCTCTCCACTCTCTCTGCTTCTTTTTCTATTTGTTTGCTTCCTTAGAATTTCCTAATTCATTCTTCTAGCATCCAAGTTTTACGCATTCTATGCAGTTTTTAATTCACCCCATTTCTATAACTTTGTTTACTCTTTCAGCATTTTATAATCTGAACACATGACATATGTGATCTATTTACCTTTTACCACATTTATCATGCACTTCTATTGGATATCCTTAGTGTTACTATTATATATGGTTTTAGTTCTACTAGGAAGGAAGACTTATAGTATGAGAAGGAACATATACAATTCCTTATGGACAAAATGAAACATATCTACCTTAGCTAAGTTAACTAACAATGTCTCAATTAAAGCTTATGGGTTTTGAAAATAAAATAGAATGAATAAATACATGTGCAATTGATATTTATCATGAATAAATTTGGGTAATTAATGTGAATGTGAAATATATATGTATGGAAAATTAAATATGGAAATTTATTTTTAATAATTGATGGTAAACACCAGAAGAACTCTGAACTATTATTTATATTTAGCAATACTTTTATTAATTCTTTGAGAGTTTAATACAATGTATGTTAAACATATCATCTACCCTACCATCCTCCCATCCCTTCCCATTCAACTTTGAGATTTTTTTTCCTTTTCCATGGCAAATTCTGAACCTTTGTAACTAGAGCACTGATAAATCACTCTTAATTCCTTCTCTTTATATTTATGTATTTTCTTGGTTGGTGTTTATTTATAAGTTTTACATCCCAAACATGGCTTCCCCTCTCTTCTGTTCTACCAGTCCCTCCTCATACCTAGCATACCTACCATCTCCATTCCTCTTAAGAAATCGTAGGCATGGATATCAACGAGGAATGGTATATCAAGTTGGAGTGAGACTAGGAAGTGCCTAGACTCACTGTGAATTATTAACCAAAAATAAAACTGATTTGGTGAGAACAGTAGAAAGAGATTATAAGGAGAAGATTAGAGTTCTGTGTGGGGAATCAATCTTTTTGGTTTGTATTTGAAGGAAGTTCATGCTTTTCCTATTCGTAATTGAAGGAATTAGTGTAAAGTCAATGTCAGATGCTCCAGGGTGTTTTTTTTATCTGATTTGCCATTGCTTTAACATTGAAAATAAACAGTTAAACAGTATTCTGATGTATTGAAGCAAATAAAGTCATTAGAAGGTAATAGCTTACTATAACTCCAACAGAATAGAGCATAGTAAATTCAAACATATTTTATTGTGTATACTACAAATATTACTTCTTTGGAGGAGAAAACTTTAACTGTATAAATAATACAGCTTTAAGTTTATGTTTAAAATTTTAAATTTATACATAACAAAGGGGAACCATGGAGTACTTGGTATAGGTACACATTGTTTAGGTTGCACATTAGTTTAAACATAGCTATATCCCCAAACACTTATCCCTTCTCCTGGATGAAAATATCCAAATTCTTTTGTTTCAACGATTTAAACTGTACACTGCCGTTTTGTTGTCTGTAGCTAACTCACTATGCCATAGATGTCAGGGCTTCTCATGCCTATTTACCTTAATTAGTGGGTATAAAATATTTCAGAGACTAATAATGAGTATGATCTCAGTGAAACTACAAAGGTATCTTGCAGCAGTTTTACTCCCTGAGCCTGTGGCTGTGTGTCATCATTTCCAAAACAACAAAATGACATAAGATATTACACACAGAAAATGAAATCTAAATAAATAGAACAAAGGGTTTGAGGCTCTGCATGTTTTTCCTGCTCCGCTTTGCTTTCATTACAAAAAGAAAACAATCGGCTGTGTGAATGGTTATCATTCTGCGGGTTCTGTTGACAGTAAGCCTCGCTGCTTGTCATCTTCACATCAGCTTGTGGGAGCGAAATCTGACACAGTGCTCTGGTAAACATCAGCAGGTGTCTACCACACCCCTTCCTTATTCCACACATATTGTACAGATGCAGCTGAAAAATAGCCGGGAAGCTAAAAGCCACACGTTTCCTCCTCCTACCAATACTTCTGTTTTGTTGCATCTAGATTGGGTGCTACAGCTGCATCTTCGTACATATTTGAAGCAGTAAAGTGTGTTTTAACTACTGAAATTAAACAAAGATGTGTTTTAAATAAATAAGATATATCTGAGGTTTATATTTGTTTGTGCTTCTGATCATTAGATTCTTACAGACTGCAGAGTCACAAGAGTAAATAAATTTAAGCAACTGAATTTATAATGGGAGAAATGTCAGCAACAGGGCAGAGATACTTACCAGTGCAATGGTAACAAGAGCAAAACCAGTGCAAGCTATGGAAAGGCCACAGTGTATTTGTTGTACTAACTACAACTGTCATTTGCTCTCAACAAGTGTTGAGGGCTTTATGATTTCCTCCAATAAACACGCTTATTGTTACTGCTTTTTACCGTGTGTGTGTGTGTGTGTGTGTGTGTGCATATTTGAAGTGCACACATGCATATGCATTGATACCACAAAACAGCTGTGAAACCAAAGGACATGTCAACTACGGATGTGCACTGCTTTAAATGGGGTCTTCTCGTTTACTGTGTACCTGAAGCTTGTAGGTGCTTGAGCTTGCCTCTGCCTCCCATTTCAATGTAGAAGTTCTGTCAGCCTTATATGGGCTCTGGACACCCAAACTAAAGTGACCAAATCCCATAGAGAAGTCTTTGTCACCAATAATTTTATGACTTAACATCATTTTTAATCACATATAATATGATTTACCATCTTCAGAGTTGGAAAACGAGGAGCATTAACAAGATGACACAGTGCTGCTTAAAGTTCTGGATCATGTTATACCTGATGGCATTCGCCTAATTCTTAAAATCTTTTCCTTCTCCCCATTTCTCTTCATTTTTCCTTTGCTTATTCCTTAAGCTGGTTTTACTTTAATCAAATGAATATATATTGATGAAATGCCAGACTATTTGGAGCCTTGTAAATCAGATAGAAGAGCAGATTATTGCAATTAGGCATGAAAAGTAGAGCTGATTGCTCTCCAAATAGGAGCCAAACTTAAGTATAAAATTAAGCAAGTCAAGGTTGTGTTCATCACATCAAAGGTTATCTTAGCAAATATATTACAGTTGGAGTTTTAGCATCAGTATTGTAGATGTTATAAAAGTTATAGGAGTATAAAAATATTTCATGGAAAAACTTTAGCTTATTAATAGTTATGTAAAACTCTATGCATGATTTAATTAAAAGTTGGGTCAAATATAAGTGCTGAGGCATTTGTTCCATAAAATATAAATGAGTTACAGCCAAAAGCTTCTTTCTTTCCCATTTTTTAATGACCTACATATTATAAACCAAAAATATATTTCTCTTGGAACCTGAGAGTAGTGGATAACAGTTTTCCCAATTTATTTGGCATTTCGCTGCTAACTTTTAATTATGAGTCAAGCAGCAGTCATGAAAGATTGAGAGCTATGGTAGAGTGCCTTTGGCCATGCCATAATAAGTTCCCACAGAAAAAGTGAAACTTCACTTTAAAAAGGGAACTTAAGGAATAATGTTTCACACAAACTCACTCAGAAGAAAGTAAAACTAATACTTTAATATTTTGAATATGGGCAATAATCACGCTGATTTCATGCTACTATACTCACAGTCGCTATGCTGAGCAGTAGGGGATTAGGGGCTCATCTGATTTCACATAGAATTCTGATTTGCTGAGCTTTAAGATTTACCCTTAAGCTCCCTTGGAAATAATTCCTATCGCTAGCATACACCCAGATTTTAGATCCATCAGGCATCAGAGACACCAATATGAGAGACAGAGGCTGCATCCTGAACATTTGACTCACTGGTGGTTTTCTCTGGAACTGAGAGGTGCAGCCAACGGTGTTTGCATGAGAACACCTTGCTAAATTAATTTTGAATTTATAGACTTATGTAGAAGTGTTGAGATCTATTCCATATCCATGCATCTTTTCAAACTTTGGCTAGTGAAATAACCTTTATTTTTAAGTGATCTTCCTGACTTGGTTGTTATTTATATTTTAGCCAAGTCCCCAGTGATCTTCCTACTTGTTCTTGGCTCATGGGATTTTAACTCAAATTTGTGCTTTATTAAGAGAAAAGTTTGATGGGTCCTAATAACTCAGAAAAAAAGATACCAAAATTGGCCTAAGTAAGAAGGATTAATTTTTTTATGTATTACAATTGTGATACATTTTCACTGATTAAATCTGTTTATTGTCAATTTCATACATCCACTGCATCCTTTTGTCTCTCATCCTCTTCCTCACATTTCCCTCCCACACCCCTAGCCCTATACACTTCCCTGTATGTTCCCTTTTCACACTCATGCCTTTTGAGATATTTGAGCCTTTAGTTTTAACCAAGTCAGTCTTAGATCCTGAAGCCTATTTTACTCACCATTTGACATACAACTGAAGGTAATGGTATTCTCCACCCCAGAATCCATCATTGCCAATAGTTCAGCATGAGCAATTCTCTCTTTCATTTCTGTTGTTATGACAAAAGCACTGATAAAAAAGAAGCATGGAGGAGGAAAATATTCATTTGTATTGCAATTCTCAGTTATGGCCCATCAATTGGATGAAATCAAGGCAGGTTTTCTCATCCACACTCAAGATCAAAGAGAGAATAAACACATATTTGCTTGCTTGCTTTCAGCCTGTTCTATCTTCTCTTTTATTGTTTGAGATACCTGTATAGGTAGTCTTGCTAACAAAAAAAAAAATAGGCTGGGTCTTCCTACATTAGTTAACAATTGCAACAACTCCCATAGGCATGCCTACAGACAAACCTGATCTAGATAATTCCTCATTAATACTTTATTTTCAGATGATTTTGAGTTATTAAAGCAAACAACAGCAGAGGCTCCATGAGCTTTCTCCCATTCTGTGAGTTGCTATTCACAAGTCCAGTTTTGTACAGGCCCAGTGAAGACAACTACAACTGCTGTGAGATCTTGTTTGCTATGGCTGTCTCATGCCCTCTGTGCTTCTCTGCAGTCTTCCCTGAAACTTGGGTAGGGATGGGATAAATGTCCTTTTTAGGTTTAATACAAACCATCATTATTTCAAGAATATAAGGCAAGGCAGCATGGGTATGTTGGCAAATATCTCAAACAGCTCCATCGGAACTCATTTTCTGTATGAATCATGACTTTCCTCAATTGTCAAGTCATTTGATGAGCTTATTATCACACAGAATAGTCAGGTCTATCAGGCTTTTATGTTATCCTCTTACTGTGCAGTAATAAAAAAAAAGCATCTTACTTTCTTAGCTGTTACAGAAAACTTCAGATATTGAATTTCTCTGCACTGGGTGAGTTGAGTCATTTTCTCATCCCTGTGTGGTCAGAAGGGAAAACATTGATTTTCAATGGCTGAGTAATATGCTCATGTTCAGAGTCTGAGGACTGATAATGAATGATTCCAAAATTTAAAATTATTATTCTATTATTAGTACTATTTAAAAGAAGAGCAGGTGAGGAAGAGATAATCAAACCATAAAAAATCAAGTGTCCTGTGTATATAACCTCTGTAGTGAGATTATGAAAACCAAGTACTCCTGTGATCACACCATGACTTTTTCTGTGTTCAACCTAAGATAGAAATTTCAGCAGTTCCAAAGATTACTGTTATAGTTTAGGTAAAATGCTGCAGGAATGCTGCAGGTCCTAAAGTGGTGGCAGTGGGCAGTGGGCCATGAGACCACATCACAGGTCCCCAAGAGGTGGGTGTTGTCTTGGTAAAGAACCTGAGAAAGCTAGGTGCTGGTCACATCCTGGGGTGGCTGGTCTTTTTGTTCCTTTAAGGTGTTTGTAGTATAGAAATGTCTTTGTCTCCTACACCTATTTAAGGTTTTGGCAGAACAGAGGACAAAGTAAAGTTTTAAAAAACCAATTTTAGAACCAGGGATTTGAGAGGGGTATATCTGACTAGTTTAAAGTGGATCCTTTAATTCAACTCCCTGGAACTCACAAGAATTTTGGGGGGTTGTGAAGACAGAAGTTTTACTGTTGGAGGGAGGGCCCACTTATTTGTCCCAGCCACCCAGAACCAAAATAACCACACAGAAACTATATTAATTAAAACATTGCTTGGCCTATTAGTTCTAGCTTCTTATTGGCTAACTCTTAGAATAATTTAACCCATTTCTATGAATCTGTGTAGAGCCACATGGCTGTGGCTTACCAGCTAATGTTCCTACCTGCGTCTGTCTCAAGCAGCTCCATGGCTTCTCTCCTGACTCTGCCTCTTTTCTCCCAGCATGTTATTTAGTTTTCCCCACCAACCTAAGTTCTGCCCTATCAACAGGCCGAGTCATTTTTTTGATTCATTAACCAATAAAAACAACAAATGGAAAGAACTCCCACATCATTTTTCCTTTTCTCTTTAAACAAAAAGGAAGTCTTTAACTTTAACATAATAAAATTATATACAACAAAACAGGTTTCAAGCAAAAATTATAGTTATAATATTTCTATTTGCATTATCTTTTATCATAACTAAGGAAAATTATACCTATAACCATAAATTTTTCAACTCCATCAAAGACTCCAGAATGAGTAATAGTAAATACAAAGTACTCAAATTTTGAAATCAAGATACCTTTATGTTGGTTTAATTTAGCAGTCCATACAGTGAAATGTCTCTCTGTACTTAAGTCCATCACAGCCAAAAAATACAAATGTAACACAATAATATACATAATCCAGACTCTCTGTATATTTTTCCATTTTTGTGTGGCTTATTTTTCTTTTCTCCTTTTAATCTATGACTGTCTGTTCTCTGTCTCTTTAAAGACATTTTTTTTTAAAAAATATTTACTTCTTTTCTAGCTCTCTCTATATTTTTTCTTCTCTCTTCCAATCCTATGTACATATATCCATCACCGTGACCCATTTATAGGTCTTTTTTAATCTGGATTTGTCTTTATTGAATATCTGAAACTATTTTCCTTCCAGGAGCACTTTTTAAAATGCTAAGCACTTCTTAAAAGTTAAGCTGCACCATTATTAGGGGAAATATGGAAGTTCCTGCTTACCTACTAAGTCTAAAAGTTAAACTGCACTGTTACTATGGTATATATGGTCCTTCCTGCAGAGCCAGAGCAGCTTGTGCCTCTGAGCAACACACATCACCCCAGTTCCAGGCACAAAGCTGGTCCAGGTTGCCATCAAGCAAGTCTGATCACAAACCCCATTCAAATGTTCTGTCTCCAGAAAAGGCCAGAAGTCACACTGGAAGCATAGCCCAGAAAGCCAGCATTTAAAAGAAACAGCCATGGCTTATTTCCTGCTACAGCTGAATCAGGAAAAGCTCTCTTAAAGGAAGTGCAGCAAGCTGCGAGCAAACAGTAAGAAGCTGTGTTAAACTCTGTATTTTTTTTTTGTCTAGAATTTATTTTCAAGCCCTTTCAGGTTTTATGTGGATCTATTTGGCTATGTGGCTGCCAACCTGTTGGAGGGGGCAGCCACTTGAGCTAATGGGCCAAGCAATGCATTAATTAAAAAAAAAAAAACTATCGACTGCTTGGAAATTGTTTGTAACTATTCTAGACAGTAATTTTGAAACTTAACCATTGCTTTACTTTTGAGAACATCACCCCCAAGACAGCAGGAAGCAATTCTAGAAGATGACACCCCTATCCCCAAAAACTTTGTTAATAGGGTTGGGAACACTGTTTAGAGGTTGTTGATTATTACTTGTACTAGATAAAGGGTTGGGGTGAAAACTATGTTTGTTCAAAATGGGGGGTGGATAATAATAGTAGGTAATAGAATGAACACTTGTAAGCTATTATTTATGAATAATTGGCATTACAGTAGTATAGTTTTTGTATATTGATACAAGTTCAAATTATATTTGTTATATTTGTTTACATTATTTGTACACCTATGAAAACTTATTCTGTCAGATTGTATGTTTGCATGTTTCTGCCTCTGTTTAGGAGATTTTGTATATTGATACAACTTTTAGGATATACTTTCATATTGCATTATATATGACTAATACCTCTGATCAAGATACTTATAGATTGTTTACATTTTGAGGTCATTGTCCTCATTTGTTGCACATTTGTTTACAGAATATTTAATATTCTGACCTGAATTTTTAGTCTTTAAGTTATACAGGTATTAAATATTATAGGTCAGTAGTTGTTCATGTTTGTTGTGCATACAGTCAGATCAATTAGGTTCTTTACATACACAGAGGTTGTATTCTGCCTAGATAGGTAATCTTCAAGCACTTCAAGGATATGAAGAACATGACATTTAAATAACTTATGGTTCTGTTGATATGAGATATGATTGCTTCTGACAGAACCAATCTATTCATCAGAGAATGTTGAGCACCAAAGACACTCCACTCAGAGTCTGTTTTCTTCTTGGTACAATTGGCCTTTGGGCAAGGAACTGACCATACCTCAACCACTGACAAAGTACATGGTATCTGAAATGGATAAGAAGGATACAAGAAGAAAGACTGTCAAATCTTGCAAAGACAGGGTAAGGCAGTTCTGAAAAATTTCCTGCCTCTAAAAATGATTTGTCAGTTACACTAGGCCTTTGCCAAAGTTGGTTGTTTCAACATTGCAAAATGAGACTTTGGGTGATTGCTTGGGTAGATAATTGTCTCTGTCATATATTGCTCACTTTGGAAGCTGCTTGATTGTACTTCCTCTCTGCTCCATTAATATTATCTCACTTCTCATTCCTTTGATGCAGTTGAAAATTAGATAATCATAGTTACTGTACTCTTATGGTCTAGAAAAACCATTTCCTATACAAGACTTACACTCCTTAGGATAGGATGTTTATTAAAACATTTAGCATACTTCCTTGCTTAATCTTTTTGCTGCTTTTAATTCTAATTATACTTGATATCTGTTGCTATGTACATAGTTTTGTAATGGGTTTAGAACTCTCTTATTTAAACAAAAAGGGAAGATGCTGTGGGAACATATTTTACTCCTTCAGCCAATAAATAGCCTTTAAAATACCAGCCCACTTGGGCATGGTCTCTGATACTCTAAAAACAGTTGCAAAGCATGTGCCTGCTCTCTTGTTTCTGACTCATGCTTCTGATAGACTCTGTTCCTGTTTGTGCAGAGGACTGTTATCTAAGACAGTGATATGTAAGTGTTCCCCTTTAATAAATAACCCTTTTTATTATTCATAATTTTGAACTGGTGTGGGATTGTTTTGTGACTTACATCATCAGCATATTTATATCAGAATGACTGTAACAGGTATTTTTGCATAATGAAAAGTATCTTTAAAACTATGAAAAGCAGTATGAGAAAGAAATTTGATAGTGTGTACTTGTTTTCACACCTTTATAACTTATAGGTACATGCCTTAATCAAATGTATTTGTGTTTTATTAAAATTTGTTTGGTGAGGTTGTCCTTTTAAATACCAAAACCTCTCAGCTGTCAAAATGCATTTGAGATCTTTGAGAAGGATAAAATTTTACTTGAGTTATTGATTACAAAAGACAGAGAACTTACTTGGTCGGCACCTAGAGCTGCTCCTCAGGGTCCTCCATGGTTGCTGAGGGTTGTATTTTTCTTTTGCTGTTTAGTTCAGGACCTTCCAGGCTCCAGAAGATCCTGTGGGGTAAGAAATCTATGGGATGATGAGCCTACCTTGACCTGAGCAGCTAGTCTGTTGGTTCTAGTGATTCTGTTTATATCTGAAGATCTTCTGTTTAGATGAAAGGTAGTTTCTCCCAGTGGTCAGCACTTGGCAGCTGAAGTGAATTGCGGATGAACATTGTTTTGTGCCCATTTGTCTTCTGTCTTCTTTGGAGGAAGTTGAGTGCTACTGTTAAAAGCCAACCTGTTTCAGTTTGTTATGAAATGTTCTTTTTTTAATAATTAATTATTTAAATGCCATATTCCCCAGATCTCTGAGCAGATGGGGGCTGTTTTTCAGGTGTAACTACAGTATAGAAACTGCCTGGAGAGTTGTGTCCAAGCTTGACTGCATTGGCTTGCAAGTTAACAAGTAAGATTTACACCCATAAAAAAAAAAAAAAAAAAAAAAAAANAAAAAAAAAAAAAAAAAACAGAAAGAAAGAAAAAAAACTGCTTGCAGTTAAAGGTTAATGGCAGAACTGACAATAATAGAGAACAGCTTAATATATTTTAAATAAGGGTTGGATTAAATGTAAAGTATTTTTATAAGACTTAAAAGTACATACCAGTTTAAAACTTGAGACTTATTGCTTTGTAGTCTGAAATGAAATACAATAAACAGACAATTATAACATTTAACTGTAAACATAGTTGCATTTAAATCACATGTATGCAACACATACACACAGTGAGCAGGAATTGAGTGAAGTAGATGCTCTTGGTGGGCCCTACCAAAGGCATGCCACTGTACAAAACACACATGTAACAGAGTTAGCAAGATGAATTTAAAGACAAAAACACAAGTAAACCAGTGGACCAGGCAAGGTATATTCAGTAAAGATGGCAAGACTTGGTCACCTGACCTGGCTCTCATTTAAAATGGCAGTAAAGTCACCTGACCTCGGTTAAGATGACAGTAAGGTCACCCGACCTCAGTCAAAATGGTAGTAAGGTCACCTATGTAACAGAGTTAACACCGGGGAACCAGGCAGGGAATACATCGGTAAAGATGGTAGAAATTGGTCGCCTGATCTGACTCTTAGTTAAGATGGCTGTGAAGTCACCTGAACTCAGTTAAGATGGTGGTAAGGTCACCTGACCTCAGTCAAAATGGCAGTGGCCACATGTTGTATAGAAGAGAGACCTAGAGGTTTGATATGTCCTGTTGTTGAGCTGCCTCACCACAAGCTGTGTTAGGGGAGCAAAGGTTGGAACTGATAACAGCCACTTCATGGATCCAACCAATCTTGTTGGCAGCAGCAGTGGTGGCAGAGACAGTTTGAGGAAAAATGGAGTTGTTGAGACACCAGCGGAGTGAGGGTTTATATCATATCTGAAAAAGTAAAACCCTGTGAGAACTCAAATGGCAGAAAACACTGCAGGGCATGTAGAAGAGCATGCTATTTATTTAGTGGGTTATGAAGGGTAAGGGTAAAGGGGAGAAGGGGAAATAGGGGGAGAGCAGAGAAAGAGGCAAGGAGAGGAGAGGAACCACAACAGCAGCTACCTCTTTAAGAGAGAGATGGAAAAGAAAGGACTCAGGCTGGATGTGAAGATCAGTTTCCCTCAGTTGGTGGACAGGGGAGGGAGTGGGCGGGGCTTTTTTCTTAAAGGGACAGGACAGTCCATTACAATTACAAATTACAACAACTTGCAAATCTATGTATCACACACAATCTCTTTTTTAGATTTCATCTCTACAGATCTGTGATGATTAATCAAGATCAAAGCAGTATCACTAATGGGAAATGATGATTGTATAGCCAATCCCAAGATGGACCTATCTAGTTTAGATAGTTCAAATAATCAGCATGGAATTTTCCTAAGTTCAAAGAGCCTATTCATCAATAGAGAGTGGAAGCCAAACTCTTTCTGAGAGAGTAACCGCAGGAAAGAAATTGATTGTGTTGAGTTTGACAGTAATGTTGATTACTATTCTTTGATGTGCTTCATATATTTTTGAGAAAAATATGTGGCAAAGAGCTCTTTATATCCATATTTAATTTTTTTATTGAGAAAAGGAAAAAAAAAGTTTCCGCCTCCTCCCAGCCTCCCATTTCCCTCCCCCTCCTCCCACCCTTCACCCCCTCCCCCACTCCTCTCCCCCTCCCTCTCCAGTCCAAAGAGCAGTCAGTGTTCCCTGCCCTGTGGAAAGTCCAAGGTCCTCCTCCCTCGGTCCATGTCTAGGAAGGTGAACATCCAAACTGGCTAGGCTCCCACCAAGCCAGAACATGAAGTAGGATCAAAACCCGGTGCCATAAGGCTTTCTTTATTGGTCACGTAAAGACTGGTTAGAAAATGTTTTATTATTTGAATATGTGTCACTTGACTTCAAACACAGATTTACTTGTACTTTTCAAAGGAATACTTCGGAATCTTCAGGTATACTTTGAGAGCAATGATTGGTATCCAGTGGACTAAGGCCCATGAAATGAGTGGTTTGGATCACAATTAGGTACTGAAGGTACAGTATAGATAAACTTCTTAAGATTAAGTAGCGTAATTTTCTGACTTATCATTGTACTTTGTACCTAAGAAAAAAAATCATAGAACTCAAAACTGTTGAAACACAAACAGGCTATAGTATGAAATGAAATGGATGTGAAATGCTGAAGTAATTGAATTCTAATTTAGTAGTCACATGTAATATGGTGAAAAAGCTTGTCAACTCTCTACTGTATTTTCAATAAAAAAAAAGCAAGTAGCTGAGGCAGGCAGCAGTCCAACACTTGGGAGGTAGATACAGATGGATCTCTGTGAGTTCAAGACCAACCTGGTCTACAAGAGCTACAAAACCTAGTTCTAGGACAGGCTCCAAAGCTACAGAGAAACCCTATTTTGAAATAAAATAAACAAACAAACAAAAAAAAACAACAACTGATAAATCATAATGGTCAACATCCTTAATCAATGACTCTACATAAATGTTTTAAAGTCCACTATTATTTTTCAAGAAAAATCTTAAATGTGTAAGAGGTAAGCTTCTGAGTACACATTAGAGACATAGAACAACTCAGATGATTTCAAATAAATAGCAATAGGATTGTGTGAAGATTGATTAAATTTCCTATTTTGGTTTTGGTATCTGTAAGTGAGCCTTACAGTGGCATACATTATGAACCAATGCTTCAGGCTCTTCTTACCATCAAATTTCTCCTCATGTTTTCATCCTTTTCTATTTGCCCCTTCCCATTCTTAGTCCTCCAAATAACATCTAGCATCTAGTATTTGGCATTGAGTTTCCTTTGTATTTCTGAAAGTTCAATAAATGCTTATTAAACATATGATTTCATAAAACAAGTGATGATGTAAAGTAATTGCATGGGGGGGTTCTATTTAAAAGTATTTCAAAACAATTGCAAAAAAAACCCAACAATTTTGGTAGCTCCCTATGCATTAAACTAATCAATGGGTTTCCGACTTCCAGGGAGAATGAATAGTATGTCTATTTCCAAGGACAGAGAGCTTCAGAGCTTTTTTAAAATTATTTTTTTTCTGATATTGAAGTGTATGATTTATTTAATTCAAACTAATGGCAAACACACAAATTAAGCACATTTTCAAACCTTACTGAAAGCAATGAATTATTGCATTAATCGACAAGCACAAATATTACTATATTCTGTGCAATTTTAACTTGTGTGCTCCCATCATACCTACAGTAAAACTTTGCTTCGTACTGTTTCAAATTCACCTGCCTCACATTCCCTCATTTTCTCAGTTTAGAGGCTCCCTAGGAAAATAACTTCCAAGTAAGAAAAGTGATGATAGCTCTACCCATCCCCATTAGTTTCTCTTACTCCTGAATATTTACCTAAAACTTTTATTTTGAAATCTTAAGACTCTTATGTCTCAGAATATGACTACCTTTGATGATATGGTCTTTATCAATTAATTCATAAAGAGGACATTAAAAAGACTGAAAACCATCATACTCTTACATGAGAAAACTATTATATAGATAGACACAAGGTCAGAAAACAATGTACATGCAGAGACATGGGGGGGGGGGGGGGAAGATAACTGCGAACAAACCACCTACAAGCCTAAATAAGAAGTCTCAGAAAACCAAAGAAACAAAAATCAGCCCTATCAACCTCTTGATCACAGACTGCAAAGTTTCAGAATTATGAGAAAATGCACTTCTTGCATGTTAACCTCCAGTCTTTGAGACTTTATTGCAGCTATGCAAATGTGTCTCCATGCTGCTTGCATTCTCTTTGTCCTGAGGTTTTTAAGTTAATGTGCATCAAATATTTTAGCTAAAGTTCTTTGGCTTTAAGCAATCAGAACTGATTTTTATCTAAGTATGCAGATTTTATTGGTGAGCTGAAAGAGGTCCTCAGATAAACTGAAAACTTAAAAAATCAGCTCCTGCAGGAGAAAATATAGAAAGCTGACAGGGTCTAGAAAGCAGGATTGCCAGAGAACAATCATTTTTTTCACTTTCCTCTTCCTGGAGTACATTCCAGTAACTGTTATATGACGAAATGCTGCCCTGATAGAAGTATAAGACTTTTGATTGGCAGCTCTACCACAACTCTACAGAATGCGGAAGTGTGGATCCATAGATGAAATCAGTTTGTTCTATTTGTTTTGACCAGAAAATGATCTAATGGAAGATGGTGTAAGACAACAGTATTGTGTCATACTTTAGATTTATTATTTGACATAGGTCATCATTGATCACATGATATACCATGTTTAAAATATTAAAATGTGACATTTATTATAATAAAAATATGTATTGTGTTAGTTAAAAAACAATTTGATCTTCATGACTTCAAATCTTCTGTAGTCAAATGAAGGTTTATAGTTTTTTTGTTTGCCTTTAGAATTAGTGCAGACAAATGTGTATAAAACAACTTCAACGCATTTAATTTAATTTATTTCTAAGATAGTTCAAGTTTGTAAACAGACATTCTCATTATCTTTATTACTTAGATTTCAACAAAGGAAGCAAAGCATGGGAGGATTAACGTCTGTTAAGGGGACGATGACAGATGAAATAGTTTTCCTAGTGTTGTAGAGGAAATTGTTATAATGATAACATCATCTATTTTAATGATTTCCATGCCCTAGAAAAAAAACAACATACCTCTTTTCCCAAAGGTACCATAAGCTGAAGAAGCCTTTATTTTCGCATTTGTTATCTAGGCTATTTTCAGCCTTAAACTAACAAGCAGTTTGGAGATTGTTAAAATATTTGGAACATAGTCACCTTTTGACATTTCAAATTTTTGGGAAACCAATGTCCAACAACCATTTCCCCATAGATTCGTTTTATCATAGATTCCAACTAACTGGAGACTGTACCATGCTAAGTGACCTAAAGATAAAATTCCAGTTTTCTAAGATTTCTATTTTAATGTCAAGAAAGACACATTCATGCAAACAACAGTATAATCAGCTAGATATTCCAATGATTCTAAGAGGCTAAATAGTTGTATTTGGTCTCTTTTTTTCTTTATAAATGGGAACAGAAAGGAAGAACAAAGTCACATGAGACAAAGTTGAAAATAATTTATAAAAGAGGACTAGGTCAACATGCTACCAGTTTAAAAATTTTTATACATTTAATTAAACTCCAAAGTGATTACTATAAATACTTAAAATGCCTCACTGTTGAGAAAAATCTTTGAATAATTAATTAAGTCTTTGTTTTATATAGGTCACCATGAAAGGACTACTAAAATGTTGAGAAACCAAGTTTGTTCATTTCAGTATACTAGGTTTGTAGCTCATTCTATAAGGCCTGCAAATTTCAGTTCCCAGAACTCTTTCCCTCCATCTTCCACCTTCTTCCAACCTGATCCCCTGCCCCATTCTCACATCCACTTGCTCCCTGCCCACCTGCAACATATATTCTATTTCCTATTCCTAGGGACATCCATGCATCCCCTGCTGAGCCTTCCTTGTTACTTACTTCACTCAGGACGACTTTTTCTAGGTCCCTTCATTTGCCTGCAAATTTCTTCATGCTATTGTTTTTAACAACTGAGTTATGCACCATTGTGTGAATGTACCACATTGATATACTGCTTATCTCTCTATCCCATTTCTAAATTGGGTTATTTGGTCTGTTGATGTCTAGTTTCTAGAGTTCTTTATATATTTTGGAAATTATCCCTCTGTCAAATGTGGAGTTGGTAAAGATATTTTTCCATTCTCTAGGTTGCAGATACATTTGCATTCTTCTACATGCTGACATCCAGTTAGTGCAACACCATTTGTTGAAGATGCTTTCTTTTTCCATGGTTTAATTCAGTCTTCTTTTTCAAAAATCAGGTGTCCATAGACGTGTGAATTTTTACCTGGGTCACTGCTTTGATTCCATTGATTGGTCTATCTGCTTTTATGCCAATACCATGTGGTATTTATTACTAAATGACAAATGGGATAAGTAAGAAATCAGGGAAACAGCAGCCTTTACAATAGCCACAAATTATAAAATATCTTGGGGTAATTCTATCCAAGGAATGAATGACATTTATGACAAAAAAATCAAGTCTTTGAAAAAGAAATTGAGGAAGATATCAGAAGATGGAAAATCTCCCATTCTCATTGATAGGATTAGGGGTAAAATGGTCATTCTATCAAAAGCAATGCCCATCAAATTTCTAATACAATTGTTTACAGACCTTGAAAGAACAATATTCAACTTCATATGGAAAAACAAAAAATTTAGAATAGTTAAAACAAACCTGTATACTAAAAGATCCTCTAGCAATATCTCCATCCCTGAATAGAAGCCCTGAGAACTACTTCAAAGAGAAGAAATTACTGCGTGAAATTTCGACACAAGAAGGCAAAGATAGAGGCTAATAAAGATAAGTTTTTAAAACAATATTATCGTATAAAGGCTTGAAGGATACAATGCTAATACTTACATGCATTTCCCCTTATGTAAACAGTTACATCAATCTCCGATTATTTTTATTTTAAATATGTGTAGAAAATATCTTTACTGTGGTTTGCACTAATGAGAATCTAAAGTAATACCAAATTCTTTGATCTCTTTTGATTAGCTTATCTTGGAGAAAATTGCAGTATTTTATGGGTTTTTTTTTTTTTAGGGGTAGGATGAGATTTTTTTTATTGTTTTGTTTTTATGGGGTTATTTGCATTTTGGGGGTTTTGGTTTCTTTGTTTTGTTTTATTTTGTTTGTTTTGCTTTGTTTTTTGGTGTTGGCATTGAAGATTAAAACTCAGGTTTTAACCATGCTGCATTAGTAGAAATGACTTTGTTGCTGACTCTATCCCAGCTTTAAAATTTTCTTGATGTACTTAGGAACATTCCCAGACTTCTAGAAATCGTTAGGACAAATTGATAATTGACACCTTAATTTAAAGAAATTTTATGCCTTTGACTTTGGTAATAAAATGTGTTTGAGGACAGCTAGTCATCTCAATGGTTGGTTAGCATGGTAGCAATGTTTTAAGTAAACATAAGATAAATCATAATAATTTTCCTTGAATCAACCAAATTCAAAGTGTACAAGGGTTGTATGATTTCAAGGACTACAGTTCTGCATTCATGTTAATGTCACTGAGCCCTTTACTGAGGTATCTGTGAAAAGAGAAGCCACAACATTATCTTATCTCAAGGTACCTCCGTTCAGTAGCTGTACAGAAAGACTCACAATTATGTAGTCTGTTTTAGTAAAGTAGACCCCATCTGCTATCTTATACTTATTTCTCAAGGAGAATTTGGAATAATCTAAATATATTATTTTTAATTGTAATGTTGTGAGTAGTGCTGCATATATTTCTAATATTTGGATGACACATGAAAAACTGTCCCATGCCATTACTTTTGATTAATCCTAAATAACATTTCATTTATGTATGTTATTTTTAGTCACTGTGGTGCTCTCTATGAGTGAAATGCTTTTCAAATACTTTCCAGAAACTTTGGCAAAATAGCATCATTTGATGATATCTCACTGAAGTAACAGTTTCATCTTTTACAGTTTCTCTGAAGTGGGAAAAGAAAAATGAAGTCATTGACTAACTCAGGAAGATAATTTACACCATAATCTTAAACAGTAAGGAGATCATAATTTATCATTTCTTTTTCAGACAAAGTCTCCTATAACTCAGACTTGCCTCATAGTGTAGCTCAATATGTTCTAGAACTTATGCTCCTCCTGTTGCCATCACTAAGTGCTTGTTTTATAGGCATTTGTCACCATGAACAATTTATGTAGCACTGTGAATTGAACTCACAACCACATCCATGCTCTACAAACTGTCCATCAAATGAGTAAGAGCTCTGACTCTTCCCTTTCTTCATTCAAAGTTATAAATTAAGTAATGTGTTAATGAGCTCAGACAGTTTGAACAAAATGCAATGGATGGAGTGAATTAAATAGCAGATATTCACTTTCAGTTTTGGAGGTCATTTAACTTACCATTAAGAGGCTGGCAGATTTGCTTTTGGTGAAGAGTTGTCCTCTATTGTATAAAAAACCTCCTACCTTTTTAGTTCACAACATGTCTTTATGTTGTGGGAGCTCTAGTTAGTCTTAAAGAGAACCTGTCCAACTATAAGAATTCCACTCTCAGGACTACCTCTCACCCTGATCATTTGATTATCAGTTGAAAGTACCTAGATACAAGCATGAAACAATAAGAAAAGCAAGCTGAATACCCAGAGCTTAGTTCAATAAGAAGAAACAGAACAGATGGATTCTACAGCAGTTTACATACACATTCAAGATGATCCTGGAACAGCAGTACTACCCAACAGCAAAGAAGCACTCTAATATTATTCATGAGATTTTGACAAAGAGATACAGGAAGCAAGAGTCAGAACCACTGATGTTTAATCACAAAACAGTGCTGGATTCTTGGTCAAACTCTACCATAAATGTCCAAGAGTCCATACTTCAGATGCAAATAATCCTGAAACTACACAAAAATAAGAGTCCAAGTGAATCTCCTCTTTAGAAGAATAGTTTTGAAATCATTCTTTAGGAAGTAGACTGTAGTCATCTCAGTTAAGATTTGTTTCCTGAACTAGGAGTCTACAGTGTAATTGGCGTATTTACCATCAACCACTTGTTTAATTTGCTTATTTAAGATGGAGACACTGGTATATTTAAAATTATCTCCAAAGTAAAGCAAAGTCAACAGATTGAGATGCCAAATGAAAATAACATAGCAGTAACATACTTGAAATTAAAACATATTTATATAATGAGAACCTAGTCTGTGATTAAAATCATGAATAGCAGTAATGATTGAACAACCTTTTGATCCCTCGGGCAAATAGCATCAACTTAACATCAACTTAATGAATTATCTTATTTTCTACAACATTTTCTTGTTCTGAAGATTATTGTGTGCCAAACAAATCATTCCATTTGTTATAATTTGTTAACATAGAAAAAAGTCCACAGAATATTTGCATATATTTATTTCATAAAAATACTATATTTTATAGCCAGGCACATAGTCCATGTCTTTGATTCTAATGCTTGATTGAAATGGACAGAGAGGCATACTTTGCGTTCAAGACTAGCTGGGTCTTTAAAGTGAGTTTGACATCAACCAGGACCACACAGTTGAGAACCTGTCCTAAAATAAGACAAATAAAACTTTAATATATAAGAAGTCAAAATGAATAGAGAAAAATATCTCAGAAAATCAAGAAGTTAAAATTGCATTTTGAGAAAATTAATGTTTTGATAAGGACAGAGCAGAGAAACATTGCATCTGCTTCTTCAGTTTTGAAAGTGCTATCTGGTGAAATGCACTTAATGTTGCACTGAGGATGATTCTGTAAACTTTGACTTATTTCTCTGAATTATCTTTTTCAATAGAATTAAATACAATTAGTAATTCTGTAGAGAAGAATGTATAGAATCTGAGATAGGAGAGATATTTACAAATCATGCTTTTGTGTGCTGTGCATGTGTGTGTTTCGTTATTCACACCAAATTAACATTTTACTTGTTTTTAACGTCTCTGTAAAAGTAGGCTGCCAAACATCAACTTTTGTGCAAATGTGCAGTTTATTTTGCTTTCTCTAGCTCAAGTTTTACTGGATAGTTGCAGCAAATAAAGGCCTGAAGTCATTTTGAAAAGTCTGTTTCCTTTTTAGGCGCACCATGCTTGCATTCTTATCATTCAGTAAAAGAGGACATCAATACTTTCTTCCTTACTCAAAGTCACCAGACATAATTAATACCATAGACCAAGGTATCAGTATTCAGAAGATTCCAGGTGTCTTAAAAAAAAGGTATTGACCACTTCTGTCCTTTCCCTGAAGGTTCACAGAAGCAAATGTTAAGCAAAGGGATACTTGGAATACTAGATGCAAGAAATTTGGCTTAACAGAAATCCATAACAACAAAACATGAGCATTTTAGACAAAGCCAAGCATTGGAGCTATTGACAGTTTGAAATGACACCACAGGGTCTGAGTAAAGCTATAGAACGAATAAACCACAGGGGAACAGATAGGACCTTGGGCTGGTCATGCAGTCTCTGGGCATTGTGGCTAAGTCTCAGGGCCTCTTAGAAATGATGTAACTTAAGCAAAATGCTGAGAAAAATTGGGAAGATTTTGATAAAGAATAAGGTCTTTTTTATTTCTTTTTAAAGGAGTTGTGGTGCTTACCAGCTAAACATTTTGTGCTTTGCAGAATGGAAATTGCAATTTTATGTAGAGAAAAGTAAAGACTTTGGTTAAATGAAGAAATAATGTTGTTCAGTTGGCCTTAAAATAATTCTAAAGTAGCCACGGCAACTTTGCACTCTAAGAAGATTAATTATATAGTGTTGTAGAGATTGTTTTTCTAGGCTGAAAAAACAACTAAAGGTCCAAAGGTCCTTTCCAGGTCCCTGCTCACTGGTTGCTCCTGTCCCCTTGGCTGTGATGAGAATATTCCTGAGCAGTCATGGTTCAGCAATACCAAAACAATCCATTATTACAGCCTGATGATTTGTCGTGTTTTAGTATATCATACAAATCTATGAAACTGGAGGCTAATTAGAGAAAAACAAACAAAATAAAACAAAACAATAAACAAAGACACCTTCTATGGGCCCTGGGGCTTGGTTATCAAACTAGAGAGATTGTCAATATATTCAAAGAAAAGGTAGAGCTGCGATAGGAATTAGGAGCTGAGCTGTGACATATCTTGTTAAAATTTGCCTAAACTCAGATTAAAGGAAGAAAAATGCTTTTCACAAACAGGCCTCTTAATAAAAATGTGCCTCCCATGAGGCCATTTCTTTTTAATTTTCAACATTGTCTTTGATTTTCCTATAAAACCATCATGTTTAAAGAATTCTTCTCTGTAAGTAATGTATGGTAAAATTGCTAATTTTATCACTTAAGTTGGTTCACTATATGCTAATTTTACTTAACAGAGAAATATATCATTAATCAGAGCAGCACTTTGAGAGTAGAAATAAGCAAAATAATGACCATAATGTTAGACACAGTGCACCATTGAGAAAAGAGAGTCACTTCATAGTCCTCCCTACAGCTGCTAGTTATGCACTATGTAATGCATGGATGCAGTCCCTTGATATACATTGATGCTGCAAAAGAAAAGGGGCAGATAAACTCACATGATAATTGAATACCTATGTCAGGCTGTGAATGTGTAAGGCTCCTTTGTCAGCATTGGTTTTCATCATTTTCACAGTAACACTGATAAGTATAATCACACACCCTCCACATACTGGATACATAACTTACAATAATAGTAATAATAATAATAATAATGTTGATGATTGATAAACCGGAATAAAAAGTAATGTGGTAAAGGGGAGTAGAAGTGAGGATTGAACAGACACTTGCAAGGAAGATGTGGGGAGAAGCAATTCTAAAAATGGAAATTTGAAAAATGACTTCCTTTAGGAAAAAAAGTCAACACCTTCTGTAAAACCTAACTAATTCTCAAACTCTTTAATCATGAGATTTCTCTTTTTAGCAGACAAATAGAAGTGAGGAATACTATTTTCAGTTCCCAAAGCAGGCTGAACTTAATGAGCTTCATTCCTGTGTTAATGAGACCCCTCCCCCCTTTTCTTTGCCTCTAAGATAAATTGAAACTTTAGGTGTTATCAGATATCAAATCAGTCTTGTAAGGAGCTAGGTGTTTGCCAGATATCTGCAATCAAAAAGCAAAAACAACAATAAAAGCTACTACAAGATAAAGTGGATTCTTAAGGTGAAGCACAGCTGCCCAGATAGGGCTGTGCATGCTGATAGCATCATGAGTATTGGGATTTCGTGGACAAGACAGAGCCATTGCATGGTTTTTCATAGGGGCTGTGACTACATTCACAAGAGATGCACAGGGTCCAGCAAGGCAATAATTCCTGCATCAATCAAGATTATAAAGCTTCACCCACTAACTAAAGAGTTATTGGCAATAGATGGTTGCTGGAGAAGGAGAAACAGATTTCTTCAGGGCTTTTGTCTAGGGAAAGCCTGCCTCAACACACATAGGCAACACTCAGTATTAAGTAGGCTAAGTGTGTTTTTAAAAAAAGGATATGTGAACATGGGGGGGGGGGATTAGGGGCAAGGCATAGAAGAGAAATAAGGAAGAGGATTGAATCAAAACATAGTATATACATGTATGAAATTCTCACTAAGAATGTTTATTTCTTTATTTTTTAAGAATTTTTAAATGAAATTAAAAATAAAGACTATGGGCAGTCTGAGTGAAAGGAAAGGACTTTTATCTTACAGTGTTGAGAAAGATCTCACATCTGATTTCCTACTTTACAAGATTGGTATGGGATTTGCCCCTGTATGCTGTGAATTCCATTTATTAATAAAGAAACAGCTTTGAACCTATATCAAGGTAGAACATAGTTAGGCTGGGAAAGCTAATCTAAAGCCTGGGAGAAAGGAGGCAGAGTCAAGGAGAAGCCAAGGAGCTGCTGGAGACAGATATGCTGGAATCTTGCTGGTAGGCCACAAACCTTGTAGTAAATTAAAAAATAATGGGCTGAGAACTGAAGAACAATGGCAATGGGTTTTTGATCCTATTGCATGTACTGGCTTTGTGGGAGCCTAGGCAGTTTGGATGTTCACCTTACTAGACCTGGATTGAGGTGGGTGGTCCTCGGACTTCCTACAGGTCAGGGAACCCTGATTGCTCTTTGGGCTGATGAGGAGGGGGACTTGATCAGGGGAGGGGGAGGGAAATGGGAGGCAGTGGCGAGGAAGAGACAGAAATCTTTAATAAATAAATAAATAAATTTAAAAAGAATAAAAAAATAATGGAAATGCGTTAAGTGAAAATGTAATAGTTAGTCAATAAGAAGTTAGAGCTAATGGGCCCAACAGTGATTTAATTGATATAGTTTCTGTCTGGTTATTTCTGGAGTCTGGGCAGCCGGGAACTGAACAAGTGAACGAGCAGCCTCCTACTACATGTTAATTGGTAATGTGCCCTCAGTCAGTTCAACTACTGGTGCAGGAGAATTATCTGTATTCTGTCAATCATGTTTTAAATAAATGCTGATTGGCCAGGCAGGAAGTATAGGCAGGTCAACCAGACAGGAAGTCGAGGCAGGGTGATGAGAAGAGGAGAATTCTAGGAAAAAAGAAGCTCTTCCACGAGTCCTGCCCAGATCAAGAAGCAAGATGTGAACTGCCCTGCTGAGAAAGGTACTGAGCCATTTGGCTAACATATACTAGAATAATGGGGTATTATAAGCTACAAGAGCTAATAAGCAGCCTGAGCTAATGAGCCAATCAGTTTTATAACTTTTGGATATCTTTGTGTGATTTTCTCTGGGGATTGTCAGCTGTGGGGTACTGGGCAGGACAGAAATCCCAACAAGCAGGCCCTGCATGTTACAAACTACTATTCCCTGTAATAAAAGAAAATAAAAAGAAAAAAGAAAAAGGAAAAGGAAAAGAGAGAGAGAGAAAGCAAAGAAAGACAGATGAGCAAATAAAAAGAAAGAGGGGGAGAAAAAATCAGATGAAGAAAGAACAAAGAAATGGTACACAGAAGAACAGAGCTCACACTGTTTTGTGGCTTTTGCAGTGTGGAGTGCAGCCTGCTTTCTCATCTCTTGCATACACTGTGGTCTTGTGGATTGATTAAGAACAACAACTTTTCATAAACCACCACGTAGCAGCTTCCAGAATATGAGCTTTAACATGTCTCTAGCAGTATTTGTTTTTATGTCTCCTGGATGTTTCTCTAGAGGGCTCTATGATGAAATGATACTGAGGTTCATTTTAAAGGGCCTTGAATCTTACCTGCAGACTAGCATTAATGCCAGATGATTTTTAGATATCTTAGATCACCTAGAACAAAAACCCTATATAGCATGTTTAGCCACATGGGCCACTATGGCAGCAAAATGCTCAAAAAATGAAGACTTATGTTCAGCCCCAATTTATTACACAACTATATGCAAGTATAATAAACAATTCTTTGTATTTATAAGTCCTTTGAAAGTAGTATTACAGCCAAGCGATTTATTGACATTTATAAGAATACTGATCATAATTTTCTCATAAATGTACATTTTATTACTTGCAGACTAGCTATTCTGTTGTTTTCTGAGCAATCAAATGTTTTAGACTGACTATAACAAAACTAATGTTAACAACAACTATTCAATTTCACTTGTTCGCTTTTATTTTAGAAATTACAAATAATTTTATAAATAACATTACTGCTTATCTGAGAAATTGCTACAGTGAAACTAAGTATTTTTAGGATACAATTTTACACATTGTAACACATTTGCAAATAATGTAAACATTACCACAGTGAGAATGCAGAATAGTCTCATTTCCACCACAATGTCACTTATCCATTTTCCGCAAAAGCCTGCTCCATGGAAATTACCAGTTTATTTTAAATCATTACAATATCTAGTTTTCATACAGAAGAAATGAAATCAGACAATAGAATGCCATTTGACACAGGAAATTGTGTTACACAGTATTTTGTTTATCATAAATAATAGGAAGGGAGACTCTCAGGTCACATTGTATGAATATTTTAAACTTCATAACAAACTTGCAAATTATTCTCCCACCTGACTGCATCAACTCATATCTATACTTAAATTGTTCGAGAATTTCTTTTGCTTAGCGCAGTAGATAGGGTTTTTGTGTGGTCAATATGGCTCATTTCAATCATAGTAGGTTTATCATAGTATATAATCTAATGAATTTCCAATCTTGAACATATTTTCTTTCAACTTTTGGATAATCTTAAAGACTTTTTAACATTTCTTTTTTTTCTCTCATAAAAAAAAACTTGAGAGGAAAGTGATTATAAAGGACAGAATTAGGAACATGTGACAACTCATTGCTAAAATGATACCAATAATTCCACCATCCTATTCACATCCTCAGAGGCAGATCTCTCACAATGTAGTCTGAGCTGTTTTGTGTGACTCATACACTATGCTGTGTCATGGTGGATGATTCTGGTTAAATTGGGAGATACTAGGTTATTAGTGCAACAATCTTGGCTCTGTCTATGAGACTAGTTACAGCTGAGGGGGAAAGATGGTTATCTTGAATGTGGATAGTACCTTCCAGTATGCCTGGAATGCAAATGCGGGAAAGAAGGTAACCAACCAGCCCATGCAAACTCCAGTATTCAGGTGAATATATTTGTTGCTAAGGTCATTGCCTGTGGAAACCTGCCACTTCTGCTTTTTAATGTAGACTCCCATCTTTAGTTCTTTGTGAATTTTCTGAGTCTCCAACTTCAGATGAGTGCTTCTCATCTGAACCAAGATTGTTTTCTTGGTTTGCAGTCTATGTGGACTGAACAAGGCAAAGTATTGTCTGGCTTCCAGGTGTGCAGCTGACCACTGTGGCATTATGCAATCACTATTCAAGTATTTTATCTAATAAACCCATTTTATAATCTAGACTCTCATATTTTTACCCATCCTAATCAATACTTACAAGATGTCTTGCTTTGGGTTTCTATTGCTGTGAAAAGACAACAGAATTATAGCAACTCTTATAAAAGAAAACTTTTCATTGGGGATTACTCACAATTTCAGAGGTTTAGTCCATTATCATCATGGTGGGACATGGCAGCATGCAGGCAGATGTGCTTCAGAAGGAGCTCAGAGTTCTAAATCTTGATAAGTAGGCAATAGGTAGTGAACTGAGTCATTCTTGTGTAGCTTGAGCACAGGATACCTCAAAGCCCACTGCCACAGTGGCACAATTCCTCCAGCAAAGCCTCACCTATTCCAACAAAGTCATACCTCCTAATAGTGCCACTCTCCTAGGGGACTATTTTCTTTCAACCTCCACACAAGACAAAGGAAAAAAATCAACACATTTTGTTATGGATGAGAGACACTTATATCCCATCACAGTATCTAAACTGCAGTTTCAAAACCATTCCAGTTCTACTTAACTCATTCCTGCTCATGGATTGCTATATTGTCAGCTCGAGACATGTATGCTGGTATATATGATAATTGAATTATGATTTTCTTTAACATTCTGAATAGGAACTAGTCCATATGCATACAGTTTGGATTGAGTGTAAAGTGTTACAGAAACATATAATGGGTGTTTTTTCAAACTCCTATCTTTCCTTAGCTTCCTCAGCCATTTCTCTTTCCTTGAATATACTAGGCTGGTTTTTGTTCTCTCTACAGAAAACAAAGATTTCATTTAGGTTGTTTTTTGAAGTAATTTGCCAAGTGATGGTACATCTCTGATCAAATAGCAAAGGAAAAAGAATAAAATCTTGAATGGTCAAACTCTGCCATTGGACTCAGAGCAGAAACCTTCCCAAAATTCAGGGAAAATTCCCCACAGCATGTAGTCAGCTGAAGTCTGGATTGTGGGGAAATTATAATAGCCAGACATAAGAGGATATGTTTCTATGTTCATCTGAGTGCTACAAGATTCTTTTCAAACACTGATTGAGCTGAAAATGGGAAGTTTTATCTGGATCTTTTTCTTCTCCTACCTCATTAGTGCTGCACTTATTTAAGTCAGAAGATAACAATAACAATTGAGATGAAGGCATGAACTCCTTGTACAATCCACGGCCATTGATAGTCCATATTTATCCTACCTGCCTGTTTTTCCTTCCTGAATCCTCAAATGGCTGTTATATGCATTCTGTTCACAGTAATATTGAGGGGGAAATTCAGAGTAGTATAGTTTACTCTGTCTCATTCAGAGCCTGAGCCTGGACTCCTTGAAAGCAGAGTAGATTTCGTGTGACAGGCCCCTATACTAAGTGATTTATAAAGATGATCTCTTTATCTCTGACAGCATGCTGCTGCGCTTGGTACAGCTTTACAAATGAAGACACTGAGTATTCAAGAGGCTAAATAACTTTCTCATAGTCAAACTGCTACTGAGAAGTCTCCCTGCTCAAGTGCTTAGGACTGTTGGGTGGTAGGACATACAGCACTTTCTTGGAATTAACTCAGCTTGAACAATGACCCAAACTTAGAACAGGAAAAGAAATTGGTATAAAAGCTCTTTGCCACAAAGCTTGAATTATATAAGTTATGCTGAGACCAATTTCCTTCTCTCATGATTCTGTTTGACTCTGTTCCTGCTGCCAAAGTCTTTTCCAAGGTCAGAGCTGGCATTTCTTTGCAGTCAGAAATGTGCTTGTAAAGCTTCTGAAAGCTCTAGGAATCTGAGGGTTTGGGGAGGAATATAAACACAGAAAATTGCACAGCAGAATGCTGAGAAACCATAGACTTTATTGATAATTCTCTGGACTTATAAAAACTATTTTAGCTTTCAGTGAGGCTGCATAATAAGCTTCAAGGATGGTTACTGGCATTTTAGCAATGCAGGAGTTTGTTTCAGCATTTTCTCTTCATGTTTCACATACAATATTTAAACATAGATGCTTTTTTACTGTTATCAAAATTTATCATCTGGAATTTTACTAAACTGGATGAGATGTCTTCAGACAAATTTTGTATTATTTGAAAGCCTGACCCCATATTAATGATTAACATAAATTGTAGGAAAATTAGCCCTTGACTTAGGACTTAGTTTCATTTTATCAACAATTTTCTTTAAAAATACAAAGTTTTATGCAGTGTTTTATAGTGTTATTTGTTTTTATAATTTTGGAGCTATTGCAAGGTTCATGTGTTTGCAGTAACAACACCTTGTCAGGCCTCTTCTTCATATGTTCATGGTAAACTTCTCCCCGTGTCTTCACCTGGTCCTCTTTACATGACTGTGTCATCATTTTATTAATTTTTAAAAGTTCTTATTTTTTATGAGTGTGTTTTTATGTGACTGTGTATGTCACATGTGTGTAGGTGCTTACAATAGCCAGAAGAGGGTATTGGATCCCCTCAATCAAGGCTAAAGGCAACTGTGAGCCATCAGACTTGGGTTTTAGAAACCAAACTCCAACCACTGAGTCATATCTCCATCCCTAAGTACCTGTGCATGCTTAATTTTTTTGGGCAAATATTCATTATAAAAAGACAATAGTGATGCACTTGTAAGAATGGCTAAGATCAAAACACCAATGATAGCTTATGTTGGAGAGAATGTGGAGTAAGGGGAACACTCCTCCATTGCTGGTGGACATGTCAACTTGTACAATTATTAAGTTGGGAGCATAACCCCAACCCCATGGCATCCATCCCAGGCCAGGAGTCAGGAATCTTAAGTTGGGAGTGTAGCTCCTGCTCCTGTCATCCACCTCAGTACCTTGGCCTGGGAATTGCATTGTTCTGGACTCCAAATCCAAGCATACCACTCCCACGGGGTATTTAAGTAGGTTCCCAGAGGAGAAACACATGGTTCAGGGTTTGCATGTGCTCCCCGCTTTCCTGTCTCCCTGCCATGTATTGTATTTAATAAAACAGTGGGCATTTTAATTTGGTTTAATCTGACATAATTGTATTTCTTTGCCTGGGCAGAGCCGCCCATTTTAGGATTTTTCCCTAACAACAATCACTTGGAAATCAGTATGGTGGTTTCTCAGAAAATTGGGCATTAACCAACCTCAGGATCAAGCAATAGCACTCTTGGGAATATTCCCAAAAGATGTTCAATCATACTACAAAGACATATGTTCAACTATGTTCATAGAAGCATTATTTGTAATAGCCAGAACTTGGAAACAACATAGATGCCCCTCAACTGAAGAATGGATAAAGAAAACATGACACATTTACACATTAGAGTACTACTCAGTGGTAAAAATCAATGATATCTTGAATTTTTCATGTAAATGGATGGAACTAGAAAACACCATCCTGAGTGAAGTAACCCAAATCCAAAAAGATGAATATGGTATGTACTCACTCATAAGCTATAACCACAAGATATTAAGCCTATAGATCAAGATCCTAGAGAAGTTAAGTAACAAGGTAAACTCTAAGAAATACATATATAGATGCACATGGAAAGTCAAAATAGACAAGATCACCTGACAAAATTGGAAACATAAGGGTGGGGAGAGAAGGGAAAGAGGGGAGGAAAAGGGGGGTGAAAAGAACTTGAGAGAATGGGATAGTTGAGATGGAGGAAAGAAAGAGCTGAGAGCAAGGAAAGATATATCTTGATTGAGGGAGCTATAATGGGATTAGCAAGAAACCTGGCTCTAGAGAAACTCTCAGGAATTTACAAGGATGACCCCAGCTAAGGCCCTAAGCAATAGAAGAGAAGGGGCCCAAACTGGCCTTGCCCTATAGTCAGATTGATGATTAGCTTAAATATGACCATAGAACCTTCATCCAGCAACTGATGGAAACAGAGGCAAAGACCCATATTGGAACACTGGACTGAGCTCCCAAAGTCCAGCTGAAGAGCTGGAGGAGTGAGAATATGAGCAAAGTGGTCAAGATCATTATGGTGACACCCAGTGAAACAGTCGGTCTGAGCTAATGGGACCTCACCAACACCAGTCGGACTTGGAAGGAATAAGCAGAGTACAAAACTAGTCCCTATGCATGTGGTTGACAGCTGCATGGCTTGGGCAGACTGAGGTGCCCTGCTGCTTGTATTGGCTTTTCAGAAACCTATTCTCTTTGTATGGATACCTTGATCAATCTAGATATAGTAGGAAGGGCCTTGGACCTTCCCCAATTAAAAAAATAGGGTACAGAACTAAACAGAGAATTCTCAATGAAAGAATCTCAAATGGTGGAAAGACACTTAAGGAAATGTTCAACATCCTTAGCCATCAGGGAAATGCAAATCAAAAAAAAAAAAGACTTCTTTAACACGACACAAATAACAACTCCAACAGTTAATTGCTTTAACACTTTGAGGTATCAAGTCATTAACATTCTGCTGTTTCGGCAGTGAAGCCAATTTAGGTCCTGAAGGCAGCCATTCCCCAGGTAAATTCATAATTACAAAAGAAGGAACAGGAGTACCTTTGCATATCCTGGCCATCTGTCAGGATGGAATGAATCTACTCCTCTACTCCTCATACGTAATCCCATCCTTAGTAAGGACCTGCAGCTATGCTTGTCAACTATTTTGAGCAACCTCCAAACTCTCTGACTGTCAGACAAGGTGGCAATAGGCTCACAATTTTGGGCCTCCACAGAAATTGTGGTACATTTACACAATGGAGTATTACTCAGCTGTTAAAAAATGATGACATCTTGAAATTTGCAGGCAAATAAATTGAACTAGAAATTAATCATCTTGAGTAAGATAATGCAAACCCAGAAAGACTAACATGGTATGTACTCACTTATACGTTGATAATAGTTGTAAAGAAAAGCATAATCATCCTACCATCCACAGACCCAGAGAGGGTAATTAACAGTGAGGGTTGGGGTTGGGGACTCATGGATCTCCCTGAAAAGGGGAAATAAAAAAGATTTCACAGGTGGACTGGGGATGCGTGGGAATGGCAACAGGAGAGGGATGGAGGCAGAGAATATTGGGATAGAAAAGTAGAGTTGGGGAGCATTTTAGGGCAAGGTCAACCCAGTGCAATGGAAACTCCTTGGAATCTATGAGGGTGACCCCAGCAAAGACTCTTTGGAATGGGGTACAAGGAGCCTGAATTGGTCATCTTCTGTAACCAAGAAAGGCCTCTAGAGGAGTGACAGAGACACCAACCCAGCCCCCGAAGCCTTTGACCTAAATTTATCCTTCATAAGATACTGGGTAAAGATGGTGAAAAAATTGTGGGAGTAGGCAGCCAATGACTGGCCTACCTTGAGACCTACACCATGAGAAGGAGCCCATGCCTGACACTGCCTGGATGGCCAGGAACAAGAGGCTGGATGGCTCAGAGACATAGAATAGAACAACAAAAGATGGTCAATGAAATGATACTAATGATATTCTATTATACTATATTGTCGTTAGGAATATTATTTCTATTAATATATTCAGCTACACAGAGCCTAGCATAATTGTCACCAGAGAGGCTTTATGCAGGAACTGAAAAGAGCAGATACAGAGACCTATAGCCAACCATCAGGTGGACCTCAGTGAATCCTGTGGAAGAGGGAGAAGAATTGTAAGAGCCATTGGGATCAAGGACACCACAAGAGTCAGGCCACAGACTCACTTAACTAGGACTCATAGGGACTTCCAGAGACTGAAGCAACAATTGGTGAATCTGTATGAGCCTGGCTTAGGGCCTCTACATATATGTTATTTATTTATTTATTTATTTATTTATTTGGCTTGGTGTTCTTGTGAAACTCCTAACTGTGGGACCAAGGTTGTTGACACTGACTCTTTTGCCTGCTTTTTTTCTCCTAATGGATTGCCTCGTCCAGGAAGGGTTTGATATGAGGGTTTGTCCCTAGTCTTATTGTAACTTGCTATGGCATGTCTGTTTGATATCCCTGGAAGGCCTGCCATTTTCTGAAGGCAAACAGAGGAGGAATGGATCTGAGGGAAAGGGGAAGTGGTAGGGAGGGAGTGGGAGAAAAGGAGGGAGGAGAAACTGCAGCCAATATGCAATATATAAGAGAAGATTAATTAATTAATTTAAAAATTAGTTGCAGAGTTTGAACTACTCTTTAAGACAAATTCATTATAGCATTCATAGGCTTCAGAGTCAGGCTAGAGACTTTGGACTATGTTATAATGTTGACAAGACTTGTAAACATAGTATTCCATGATTCCCCCTTAGCAAGACTATTGATTTGTTGATGTGTGTGTCCTAGTGGCAGTAGTTGGGTCACTGGCCCTTTATAGAGCTGTTTCTCACATCTGCGTATTCGGGCTACTTCATCATGTTATACGACATGCAAACAGAAGCCAGTTTCAAGGTAGTACCTTGTAGGCAAATTTCACGAATGTCAAAGATAACAACAGAAAGTAAATGACATTTTTCACTGATGATCTTTGGAGATTTCTTTTTCTCATTGATGGAAGCAATGAAGAAACCACAGTTAGCAACTGAGTCCCAGAAGTTCTTACACATGAGATAGACTTGGAAGTCTGTCCTTCTTACTCTGGAAATAGTTCACTGCTGTGTGCACCAGCCACAGCAGTTCTGTTAAGTGTGTAAGCCTCTCAGTGCTCTCCCGTGTGTTTGTCTCAAGACATCCAGGCCCACCATACTGACCTTTTATAATGAGAAGATGAAATATTCTATTAAATTCCTTTCCTTCACAACCAAAGCCCTGCTAAGGCTTAACCTGTATTTATAAGACAGAAACGATGGAAAGACGATTCTAAAACAGTCTTTAAACATTTTCCCCTCGGCTGTGGTATGTTTGTCTCCTGAAGCTACAGCATTTTAGGGAAGTCAAAGAAGCCCATGGCTCTGCTGTGCCCACGGGACAGTTGCCACCTGAATTACTGAGTTATTTTGCTTTCCTGTCTGGCCTTTAGGCATGTGAAAAAATATCCTGAGAACTCTGGAGCCATGCAAATTGCACCAATTGACATGACTTCAGGTTCCTCCTTCCCGGAAGGAAGGAATGATGTTTTTGATTTCTTCTTTAATACTATAATTTTCCGAGGAGCATGGCTTGGTTAGCAGCAGATAAGAAAGATTACTGGTTAGTTAACAGGTTACAGATTAGTATCAAATGAAAAGGATTCAATGTCTTTTTTTTTTTTGGTTTTTGTTTGTTTGTTTGTTTTTGTTTTGTATCTTCTGAAACTGGATCCGTGAATTTTTGACATGGTGACATCAGTTTGACTGTCAGTTCAAACCAGGTCTCTTAAAATAGGAAAGTAAAAATTTCCACACAACTATGATCTTTACATTAGATCCAGGAATTGTCTATTTCATTCATTTATGTTTTTAATAAGTTAACTACAGTTGTACACGTGACTAACTACACTTTTAGGAAAAAGAATACCAGTAAACATATTCAAACTTGTCTGTGATATCATTTTTCAAATGCTATTTAGATAACTGATGGACACTGCCATCCATTTTCACTGGATTAACTTGTTAGGGTGAACATGGCCATAGATAATGGTGCAGCAGCATGCACTCCATGAAAGCTAGAAGCCTGAGAATACATGAACACTCATGAATGGAAGCAGACTGCCACAAAATGATTTCAAAGTTCTAATGTATCACAGATATGATCAAGAATAAATGAATCACCCTAACCTCACAAAACATTTATTATGTGCCTGATGTGGGATTCTAGATTCAATATATTTTAAATGAATTCTACAAGGACAACATTTATTCTTCCGACAATTTTCACATCAGAATAGAATAGACCAAGGTTCTTGGTGTAATAAACTGTACCTTCTAAGCATTTAAACAGTGCACGCACAGTCATTGTGTTTCAGAGTTAGTGAGAAATAGATGTGCACTTTTATTTTTTTCTTGTCACTTTAATCAATTATTTTCAGTATTGCTTTATGATAATCATCTTTCAGCAACACTAGTTTTCCAATCACCATCTATTTCTCTACCATTCTGACCTCTACTCCTGCATGCTTCAATGTATATATGAAGGCTTATACTTTGACAGCATTCCTTTCCTTTAGCCAGGCTCTGTACTTTCACCATCATCTATCAGTACTTTTGACTTGGGAGAGCTTTCTCTCTCTCTCCAGTATTGCAGATTTACTTGGAAACTAAGATATAACGAGATAGGCAACCAAGTAAAACCTCTGATGAAGAATTCTTGTGATCCATGTTGTGCCTTAGGTGTTGTAGTTTTCCGAGGGTATATAGAGTGCTTTGAAGATGTCATTCTGCTCTACCCTGTGCTGATTGTCTTATTCACAGGGTCACCTCATTTCAAGCTTTAGCTCCGACACACCATCTTACCTTGTCATTGCCTCTGTGCACACATAAGAGTCATCTCAGGGCTTTGCTTTTATTTTCACTGAACAAGAAGCTACCAGCATAACTAAGCAATAGTGACTCCCTAAAGCCTGAGGACGATGATAGTGCGAAATGGGTCAAAGTGTAAGAAACAGCCCTTGGTTGAAAGAAAGCACTTCTTAATGATGCTGACATTGGCCCAGAGGCTCTGGCAAAGAACAGAAGTGTGACCTTCATGATTCACTGGACATGCTAGTACCTGTCTTGACATATTCTGAATAGATGCCCTGGAGAAGTATGAACCCTAAACCTCTCTGGAACAGTAGCAGGAAATAGAAGGTTTCACTTTGAGAATCTCTGTTCGGTGACCATTTATTTATAATTTTACTTAATTGCCAACTTGCTAAATATAATTTTAGTTACTGCTTTGTATTTGATTTCTCTTCCATTCCTCTAGAGTTTTACCACCCCACAAGTTCCTGCACTGGCTAACCTTTGCTTTTCTCAAGAATGGTGT
>NW_026067912.1:5238348-5260488 GCF_014885135.2 Alexandromys fortis | reverse complement strand
GGGGGGGGTGTTCCCTCCCAGACCCTGGAATAGGCACAAACCACACCCAAACACCTGTTTTCACAGAGAGCTCCTTTATCAATCTGAGAAGAAAAGAAAAGTTGCTGCTTTCAGACTGAGGCAGAAGCAGCAGTGAATGACCTTGCAGGCTTGAGTTTTAAGAGGGCTGAAGGCCTGGTCTGTGTTAGAAAGGGCTAGGATGTGGTGGAAAGTTTTGATTGGGCATGTTAATTAGTGTAGTCAAAAGGGGGGTTTTGATTGCTGACTTGAATGGTTTGGTAGTTGGACCTTGGGATTCAGCCTTGGGAATGAGTCTTCTGTGTAAGAAAGTAGCCAAATAAGGGAACAGACCTTGGTGACTAACTTTAAGAATGTTATTGGTTTTGCAAGGAAGATGGAGTGGGGAAGGGCAAGCCAGGCTTGCTATGCTGAGGTCTACTAAAGCCCTTTTTCACATTTCTTTATTAAATTTCTGTCTTTTTTGAGCAAGGTTTCTGTGTTGCTTTGGTGCCTGTCCTGGTACTAGTTTTTGTAGATCAGGCTGGCCTCGAACTCACAGAGATCTGCTTGCCTCTGCCTCCCGAGTGCTGGGATTAAAGGCGTGTGCCACCACTGCCTGGCTTTTATTAAAAATTTAATAATTTTTCTTGCTAAAACATTGGATCATAAAGTGTGAGTTCAGGAAACTTTCTCTCAGTGCAACTTGGTTAGTGCCAATCTTTGCTCTGCTAAGAGCCCATCTAATATTCTGATATTTGGGATTCCATAGAATAGTCCAAAAGAAGATTGACATGACATCTAATTTCGTAGCTGTAAATGTGCTAGAAAAAATAGCATAGAAAATTTCCATGGGGGTTTTATGATATTATTTTAAACAACAAGAAATCTGTATTGCTATATAGGGGTTTAATAATTGGTAGAAGTAAAACTCATTTTTTTCTGAAATTGAACATTTCTGAGTATTAGCACATGCACAGATTTAGGCAAAAGCAGGCATACTCCGGGAGCAGATGTGCAGAGCAATTTTAGCACCATATGAAAGTCCTTTTTCTCTTCTCTTGTTAATAAAAGTCAACAAGTACATAGGCTCTCAATTTAGATTGTTCTCTTTCTGTATTGTCTCTCTCTATATATATCCTGTGCTTCTCTCTGTCTCTCTCTATTTGTTTATCTGTCTCTCTTTCTCCGTCTCCATCTTTTTATATCTTTATTGTTATTTCTATCTTTATCTATCATGCACCTTTTCATACTATCTTTTTTTCACTTAGGTATTCTTTTTCTTTGGCACTTAGGCATTATTCTGCATTTATACATTACTTTTTTATTGCAGGGAAGTGCTCTTGTATATTTTGAATGAGGATTTATCTGTTCTCTCACTAAAGACCACTTGTTTTCTTTCTGGGCTGCAGTCACTATGAACAAAAGTATGTAACATTCATACTAAGGTTTGGTGATGCAATCAGAAGCCACACAAATGCTAATGATTCTACAAGACCAACGAAGTCTGATTCTTGAGGATGCTTTCCTTAGTTTCTTCAATGAACATCCCTTGCTCTTCTATGTTTAACCCAACATGCTTTTAAACTACTAGGTCAATCCTCTTTGGAATATACTAACAGAGCATCAGTTCCCATGAACTCAAAAGTTAAAAATACCCTCAGACAACGCATGAAGTATAGACAGACTTTTCTGCTTTACTTTAAGTTGTACATCCAATGCTTCCACCAACGTCTTTTGAAAGTGCTTTGATTGTGACAGCCTTTTGTCCTGTTCCTACACAAACTTCTTTAGACTGTGACCATGGTGAAACATGTTTTTCAAAGTGTCCTGAACCTGTGTGCTCAGGCTATGCTATCTCGAGCTTGGCTCTAGATTTAATTTCCCCTTACTGCCTCTGAAATGAAAACTGTATTTTTTGCATTAGGAGTGATAAAGGGTCATAAATTTCATACAACCTTACAGGAATGACTAAACTTCTAATTCTCAGTTTAGCAAATTAGGATTTTGGAAATTTCCACACTGTCCTAACAAGTGAAAATCTGAAGAAGGAGAACAAGTAATAGCTCTTCTTAGATCTGCCAGAAAAAATGCCGTTTAGACACAAACCAACTGAAACTGGAAATATAGACCAATAAAGGCAGTGCAAAGAAATGGCACCGAAATCCTGGAGCAGATGTCTGTGAGGTAACCTGCAACAGGGAACCTTAACTGTAATTCAGCTGCTGGAAGCTCAGTGAAGACTGTAGAGTATCAGTCACAAGACCCCCCCCCCCAGATTTTACTCACTGCCATGTTCTTGAAATGATTGTCAGAAACATCCCTTGTGTCTTGGCAGAGAATTGGTTAGAAGTATGTTAGGGAAGTCTGCACTTAACTAGATTTATTCTCAAGGAGAAACCAATTAGTCATAGCTGTACCTGCTAAAATATAACCAGAGGCTTACTGCCCTTGGGGAAGATAACTCCTTTACCCTGTAGCTGGCACATGTCAGAAACGGGGATGTGAACATTAACAGACAGTGGGGACATTTATAGTCTCAGGATATTAAAACAGTTCTTTTTCTACCCTACAACCTTACCTCTGTATCACATTCCTGAGCTTTTACCCTGTTCCTCTCAATCTTTGGACCATGTTCACCTTTCAACAAAGAATTTACAGGCACACCATGAAGCAAAGAAACACACTTAGAAGAAATTTAACAAGTTCTCAGCGTTATCTCTGCAAATGGAAAGCGCATTGGAATTATCCACCCAGAATTTTAAAAGAATCTGTGATTGACATCTCATGAAATGTAGTGGAAAAGCGAACAATATCCAAGAACCAATGGTGTGTTGGACTAAAGGATGAAATACTAAAGGAGTAAAAGGGAGATGGTAGAAATATAATTATGCAGCAAAGAATGGAATATCTTTGGTGGACTCACTAGCACACTGGACTCAGAATATATACCATTGTGTTGGCTAATTTTATGTCCTCTTGACACAAGTTAGAGGCGTTTGGAAGGAGGGAATCCCAACTGAGACAATGCCTCCACAAGATTGGGCAGTAGGCCAGACTGTATTGCATTTTCTTATTTAAGGATTGATGTGGGAGGGCCCTTGTGGCCTAGCACACCTCTACAGGTGGCCCTGGGTTTTATAAGAAAGCAAGATGAGTAAACCATAAGGAACAATCCAGTAAGCAACACTCCCTCCTGGTCTCTGTACCAATTCCTGCCTTCAGATTACTGCTCTGTTGGAATTCCTGATTTGACATCCTTCAGTGATGAACTGTGATATATACTCATAAGAAAAATAAACCATTAATTCCCCTAGTTGCTGTCTGGTTATGGTGTTTCATCACAATATTAACCCACATTAAGATAATGCAGCAAATACAAAAATGAAAAGCAAAGGCAGAAGTGACCAGACAAATCAAAATAAAATATCCTAGATATATAAGATGCTTGGAAAGATAATCATAGGCATAAAATCATTAAAGGACATGAGAAGAAAGGATATTTGAAGCAAATATGACAACTTTTCCAAAATTAAACATCAAACTATAACTCCCAAATGCTTAGAGGATATCAAGAAGGAACAAACAGAAAAATGTTAATCTATAAAATTCTTACAAAACAAAAAGAGAAATGTCTGTATCCTTGAATCTAGACAAGAACCTAATACTATTATTCTATTAAAGGAATATAGCTTTAGAATGCCTCCTAACAAGTCTGTTAATAATAAGTCAGCAAATGACTCAGCTCTCATCAGAGATGCTTCTCCTTGAAGTTGATGACAATTCGCATAGAGACAGTCAACTAGTCAACCTATAGAGAATAGGAGACTAAAGAATCTTCAATCCTGCAAGTTATAGACATATCATATACCCCATCCTTGACTCAGTGTTCTTCCTAGGAGAGGGGAAAGACATGTTTTAAAAGCCAGACACAGTGAACAACTTCAAGGGACAGTACTCTTCAGGCAGAATGTTGCAGTAGCACATAAGAACTCAGTATTTGTGGGAGCATTCACAAGACCTATTGAAGAGTACAAGGAAGACAAAATCTAAGCATGGGGTTGGGAGTATAAGAATTTATATTGCAATATGTATGGACTTACAGTTTTATGATCTTATACTGTAAAAGGTTTGCAGTACTTCTTAAATTGTTATTGATCCCTCTTTATCACAGAAACATCTTATTTTAGCACCTCTTGAAAATACATATTCATTTTTCCCTTTTCCTCAGAATTGTGAAATGTAAGTATGAACTGAGGCTTTAAGCAGAGACAGCTATGATGTCTCTATTATTGTTATTCATGTAGAGTCTAATTGAATTTGTTGTTGTCTGTGATCTTTTCTTATAGTATATTTTATGTTCTTGCTAAATGAAATGAAGACTTACCAGAGAAAACAGCAAACAAAAACCTAACCTGTCACAATTTGAATTTCAAACATCTTATTATATCTCATCAAGCATAGTTATTCTTGCCTTCCAAACATACCAAATCTCAGATAAAGTAGAAAAGACACAATGGGATGTTTCTCTCATTATGAAAGAAAGGGCCCAATTCTGTTATTTTCCAAACACAAATATCATACTTCTGTTGGGGAAATTCCTTGAGTTTGATTTTACAATACTTCCTCTTTCTGTGAATCTTCCAGATGAGCTGGAAAGTGTTGCCAGTTTTTAACGCAGAGGATATCCCCTAGTTTTAAACTTGACAGAACTATAGGATGCTGGTATCAGTTGAGAGGTTTAATAAGGAGACAGCATATGTGAATTTCTGTGTAGCAGATGTGTGTATAAATATGAGGGGATATACAAGGATCAATCCTTCAGAACATTTCTACAATTCCTTCAAGGAATGAAAAAGTGAATTTAAAAACAAAACACAAAGTCTGAATTAGTATAGCAAGCCACTAACATAGGCGGCCCAGCTTTCTCTACTGACATTTTGAGATGCTTTTAATTGAAAATCATATGGAAAATATTTTCCTCAACATTTTTTCTTCTATTACTATATGATATCAGTCATATCCATCTTTAATGGTTTTACTTTTAAAACAAATAAGCAAACAAACTATGAGTGGGGCTTGAACTATGGTTCAACAGTTCAGAGTGCATGTTGCTCTTGCAGAAGACTTAGTTTTGTTCTAAGCACTCACACTGGTGAGCTCACAGCTCCCCACAACTTCAGTTCCAGCCCAGCTCTGCCACCACTAGGCTCCGTAAGCACCTACATTCTCACAATGCATATATCCAGACAAATAAACGTGCACATAGTTAAAAATGATAAAGATAAATCTTTAAAATCCCTTTATCTTTTTATCTGCACGAGAATAAATGAAACATATAGAATCCAAGTAACATTATCTATATGAGGCCCCATCCGAATGATAGTAGTCTAGACCTGGAAGCAGTTTCCACTTTCTTTCCTATGTTGTTATAATGCACACTTCCTCTTCTTTAAAGACTTTGCTTTTATTATTTTAATTAGGTGAATGTGTTTGTGAGTGTGCGCACACTTGTATTTGTCTGCACACATGTGCTTGAATGCAGGTGCTAGGGTGTGGCCACAGGCTTTTGATCACCCTGGAGTTAGAGCTGAAGGCTGTTTTGAGCCATCCAAACTTGGTGCTGAGAACTCATGCCATATGAAAAACAGGGAAGTTTATTAACCATGAATCCACCTCTCTCACTCCTTATGTATATTTGAATAGCACATTGAGATTTAAAACATAACATTATTTATTATCACCATCATCATCACACACACACACACACACATATATATTAAAAACCCACACTATCATTTCATGTAATTTGCCTACATAGTTTGCAACTAGGTTTGTTTGTTATTTAGTGAACTGTTTGGTCAAGACTACAGCATATTTTGTATCACAATGAGAGATGGGAATGGAGGAAAAGGGTGTCCTTGTCATTTTCCTGAGAAGGCTCGGGGAATGCTTCTCCCTATGTATAATGCAGGGAACAGCCTTTCTCACCATGCCTAATAAAATGCAACACATGCCTAGCTGACAGATAGGATTTCTACCCATACAAAATTTTCCCATTTATCTTTATAATATCCTAGGGTTATTATTCTAAGCCCATTATAATAGATTAAAATTTGCTTCAGTCTAAAATTCTTACTTGACTGATTTGTTTATGTTGGGATCAAATAACTGTTCTGTAGTTCATGTGGGCTTCTTATTTTTATTTTCTCCTGTGTCTAGATTGTGAAATATCTATTTTTTGTTTGCAATTTGATTCACAGTCAAGTTTCTATAAAATTATAGTTATTACTATCTGATTGGCTTCAAAGTGATGCTGAAAACCTGACAAGAAATAGGAATCTGTTTCCCTCAGGAGAACTGTGTGCCACCAAGCAGGGAAATCCTGTATGCAGTGCAGGGTTCATGGGCTGTATGTCACTAGATGAACCATAGCAAATTGGAACTGAATTGGTTTTTTTTTTTGTGGAATGCAAATAGTAAGATTGGAGTTAGAACAACCACTGAAGAATTTATTCACCCAGTGTACAATTTTCATTTAAATGTGTTTTATAGTCTATGCGTTACAGCAAATAATTGAAATGAGCATCAATTTGAATAGAAAAATTAATTTATTGGACTTATTTTTTTTTTGTTTCAAAGAAGCAGTTGTGAACAATATGTCTCTTTGGAGTTAAAAATAAAATATTACAGGTAGACTGTTCACCTGATGGTTCACACCTGTAAATCACAGCACAGAAAAACTGATACAAGAGGGTCAGTGTGGGTTGAGGCTAGCCTGAACTACAGAGTGAATACCACTCTCAATCTGAAACACGAACGGGGGCCTGCTTGTTGTTGGGGTTTTTGTCCCACCTGGTACCCCACAACTGTTTAGCCCCAAAGAAAATCACACATAGGTCTCCATAAATTATAAGCTGATTGGCCCATTAGCTCTAGCCTCTCACTGGCTAACTCTCACATCTTGATTAATCCATTTTTCTGGTCTATGTTAGCCATGTGATTCAGTACCTTTTTCAGTGAGGCAGATCACATCCTGCTGCTAGGCAGGAGTGGGAGAAACCAACCTCCTCCTTCCCAGAATTCTCCTGTTCTCATTACATCATTTCTACTTTCTGTCTGGTTTTCCCACCTATACTTCCTGCCTGGCCAATCAGCGTTTTATTAAAACATGATTGACAGATTACAGACAATTCTCTGGCACCATTAAGTGAATCAATGAATCAAGAATATCACATTTATTTCCCCAAACATGAAGTATTCACACTTAAAAATTTACAATTGTTTCTGTGTATCTGTGCATTAAATTCAAACTATTAAGCCAAGAAAATAAATCACATGTGTACTATTAATTTCCCCAAATTACCCAATAAATAAAGCCATATTTGAGGGACATATCTATTTTGAGCTTTAATAGGACTGGGGCTGGAGAGATTGCTTACCACTTAAGAGCTTTTCTTCCAGAAAATCTGAGATCGTTTCTTGGTACCCATGTCAAGTTTCTCACAACAGTCATGTAATTTTAGCTCCAGATGATCCCACAACCTTTTCTGGCTTCTGAGAGAAACAGTTGTGTGCCAAGATGTCTAGTTGACGGAGTAATCAGTGGAAACACACACATGATAGTGTGTGTTTATATAAGAAGTTAAAGTAGAGGAAGGTTGAAAAGGCCAATTATTAGATGTTGATTTTTTATTTATTTAATGATTTAATTAACACACTTTTTGTTTTTATGTTTTGCTTTTAAATTAATTCATTCATTTATTTTAGATCACACCCACAGTTTTTCTTCCCTTCTCTTCTCCACTCCTCTCTTCCCATCTTCCAATCTGCTTTCCCTTCATTTCTGTTTAGGAAAGGGCAGGTTTCCCATGAGTATCAACAAACTATTATCAATGGTACATTAGTTATAGTAAGACTAAGCACTTCCCCATGTTTGAAAGCTGGGCAAGATGACCCAGTATGAAGAATAAGGTCCCAAACCTCAGTAAAAGAGTCAGAGATTGCCACTGTTCCCACTGTTAGAAATCCATAAAGAAGACAAACCTACAACTCTATCACATATACAAATTCCTGTGTCAGTCCCATACATGCTTCCTGGTTGTTGGTTCAGTCCCTCTGAGACCCTATGAGCCCAGGTTAGTTGATTCTATGATTTTCTTTTGCTGTTCTTGAACCCGCTGGCTCCTACAATCCTTTCTCCCACTCTTCTGCAGAATTTCCTGAACTCATCTTAATGTTTGGCTATGGGTCTGTATCTGTTTGCATCAATTGCTCCATTAAGCCTCTCTGATGACAACTGAACTAGGCACCAATCTGGTTACAGGAGATTACCAGTTCATTCTTTATATCAACTTTTGCTAGGAGTCATCCTTGTTGATTCCTGGGTGATTCCCTTGTACCAGGATTTTACTTCACCCTGAAATGCCACCCTTTCCCATAGTCTCTTTTAGTACCTGCACACATACCTAATGGGTCATGTTCTCATCCCCAGGTGCCCTCAGTCCACTGAGAAAAACTCTTCTATTTCCCTTTTCCAGGGAGATGCAGGAGGTCCCCCCCCCACCATGAAGTCTTTTTATTTCCTAATCTTCCTTGGTCTGTGTACTGTAGCATAGCTATTTGTTATTTTGCATCTAAAATCCAGTTATGGATAAGTACATAGTACGTTTGTCTTTCTCGGTCTGGGTTACCTCACTCAGCATGATGTTTTCTAGTTCCATCCTCTTGCCTTCAAATTTTCCAGTGTTCTTGTTTTTAACAGCTGGGTTAATACTTCATTGCATAAATGTACCACATTTTCTTTATTCATTTCTCAGTTGAGGGACATGTATGTTGATTCCAGGTTCTTAAACTTGAAGTTCTAGTCTTGCAAGTCTTTGACTTGCTTGGTTAAAGTTACACCAAGATTTTTTTTTTTATTATTTTAGATTATTACCTATTGTAAATGCTGTTGACTCTTTGATTTCTTTCTCATTCCATTTTTCATTTGTATATGGGACGGTTACTGATTTTTTTTGAGTTAGTATTGTATCTAGCCATTTGATTGATTAAAGGTGTTTATCATATGTAGGGGTTTCCTGGTAGAGTTTTTGGGATCACTTATACATACAATCATATCATCTGTGAATAATGATGCTTTGACTTCTTCCTTTCCAGTTTGTATGTCCTGAATTTCCTTTTGTTGTCTTATCTCTCTAACTAAAACTTCAAGTACTATATTGAATAGGCATGGAGACAGTAGAAAGCCATGTTTTGTTCCTGATTTTAGTGAATTGCTTTGAGTTTCTTCCCATTTAATTTGATGTTGGTAATTGGTTTTCTGCATATTACTTTTATTATATTTAGATATGTCCCTTGTGTCCTGATCTCTCCAAGACTTTTATCATGAAGTTGGGTTGATTTTTTTTCAGGTTTTTCAGCATCTTACTAGATGACCATGTATTTGTTTTTCTTTCAGTTTGTATATATGGTGGATTACAATGAAAGATCTTCAAGTGTTGAACCATCCTTTCATATCTGGGATGAAGCATACTTGGTCATCATGGATGATCTTTTTGATGCATTCTTAAGTTCAGTTTGCCATGTTCATGAACGAAATTGATCTATAATTCTCTTTCTTCTTTGAATATTTGTATGGTTTGGATATCATGGTGTCTGTGACACCAAAGAAAGAATTTGACAATGTTTCCTCAGTTTCTATGTTGTGGAACAATTTGAAGAGTATTGGTATGAGCTCTTCCTTGAATTTCCAGTAAAATTCTGCATTAAAACCATCTGGCTCTGTTTTTTTTTTTTTTTTTTTTTTTCCTGGGAAACTTTAAATGATTGCTTCTATTTCTTTGGGACTTTTGGTCTTTGTAAACAGTTTATCTAGGATAGCTACTCCAGCTTGCTTCTTAGGTCCATTTTATTGAAAAAACCTTTACAAACCTTTACTCTAAGGTAATGTCAATCTTTGATTTTCAGGTGGTGTTTCTTGTATGCAGCAGAATGATGAATACAAAATGAACACATTTTGTTTGTATATTTGTTTCTTGAGCCACCTTAACTGACAGAGGTTGCTACCTTGCTTAGCACTGTATTCTTTGTAGCCAACAGGGTAAGATCGGTCCATGTACCAAAATCACAGAAACTTCCTCTGACCTTCATCTCCCCTCACACTCAGCTCAAAGTCCAGATTGTGGAAGAAAATTCTTTTTATTTGATAATTTAATGTAGTTTCATTATGTTTTTTTTTTACTGGTGGTTTATTTATAACTCCTTGGCTATTGAACCCCCCTCTCTCCCCCCATCCTATGTGTGTGTGTGTGTGTGTGTGTGTGTGTGTGTGTGTGTGTGTGACTCTTACATGAACAGGATGTTGTCATTATGTTGATGAGTATGTGGCAGGACTACTTTGGTTAGGGGAAGAATTAAATATCCAACTTATACCCAGAATCAAGCCCTTTACACTATATCCTTAGCACCCTTCAAAGTGTGGGGCCATTGTTACCACTCACAGATTCAGTCATGGTTCATTCAGAACTCACACATTTCCATTTTAAATCCTCAGTCTGTCTATGTCTCTGGAGACTAGTATCCATGTCTCACTATCCCTTCGATGCTTTTATAAAATTGATAAGGGCAATGATCAAAGATTCTATTTATTGTTCCAGATCATTCTGTTTCAGGTAACAAGTAAAGTCATGCTGGGAAAACAGGCAGTACACACAATGCTTTAGACCTCACTTCCCTGGGCTCCACAGTGGGGTCCACAGCTCTGGCATCTTTACCAGAGGCTTGGCAGGAACTCAGAACTCCCGGTAAGACATACACACCCCAGAAACCTACCCTATAACCCCAGACACCCCCACCCCCGCACACGCAGGCTCCATAGTAGAGATCACAACCTGAACTGTTTTACCTGAAGCCAGAGTGATCCTAAAATTCCAAGTAAGACACTGCCCACTATCCAACCACTATCCAAAAAAAAAAAAAAAAAAAAAACTTTTAAACCTGACCAAAAACCACAGACTGCATCACCAACCCCAGCCCACCCGTGTCTCCATCCCCCTACCCTTCCTACCCCTAGTGACTCCATATCATGGTCTACAACTTCTGTAGATTTATGCTTTAACAGAGGCCAGGCCAGGTACAGGGACCTCAGATAAGACAACACCCAGGCCAATGTCCACTAACACTCCTTAAAGACCACCCAGCAGCCCCAGGCTGTACACCCTCTTCTGGGCTCCACATCAAGGATTAGACTATAAGAGATCAAATATCCCAGCCCAGACTACTATAAACAGCAAAATTGTCAACTGCCATAGATGGAGAAACAAATATTTTATGACTAAATCAAATTTAAACAATCTGTCCACAAATACAGCCCTACATAAGGTACTAGAAGGAAAACCAAAACACCAGGAAGCTAGTTATACCCACGAAAACACAGGGAATAGATAATCCTACATTTTGTTTGTCTTCAGCCCCCTTGCAGCCTCAAACGCATTGCAGCTAGGGAGCATTTTACTAAGTGGACATAAACTGTCTGTCTGTCTGCTAAATACTTACTTTTTTTTAAATACCCATATATTAGGGACATTCTTTTCTCTCATTAGACTGCTTCATTTGGCAGGGAAAAGCAGTTAATGCAGAAACTCATAAAAAGTGCAGAGAATAAGTCATGATTGATTGCTCATTCCTAAATGAAACATTTGTATTACTTATCAATTACTCTCTTCCTTCCAGGTGTTAGGAAACAGCGCCAAAGAGGAGGTAGGAGTATTTCAAGAGGCAGCACTTGGGGAACACTGCTGTGCACTAGTGTCTTCAGACACGCCAGAGTTTTGCACTTGTGAACTCTGAGCAGATATGATTGTCTGCACAAGACTTGAAAAGAAATCCAACTAGTCAGAAAAGCATCATACATGGAGGAGGGGCTTATGAGGCCTAGCCTGTGATTAAGGAGAGCTCTTTGCAGCATAGTTGCTGGAACTTGTTTCAGGAATGTGACCCTGCTCCAGTGAAAGTCCCTGTGCCCATGAATATACAAGCAGTGTTAATGAGATATGCATATACATACATATATGTGCATACACAATCATATGTATGCATATATATGTATATACACATATACATATATATGGAAATAGGGATACATGTGCATGGAAATGTTTTTAAATATGAATTTAAAGTTTTTAGATCCTATGTATTAAGGTCTTTGGTTTCCTTAGCTCACTTGATACAAAATAGTATAAGCATGAGAACACATATTCTCTCTCTCTCCCTCCCTCTCTCTCTCTCCTACTAACATACAGCATCTAGCACATAGTACATATTTTACTAATAGTAGGTTCTTATAGAATATGAGACAGTAAGAAAAAACATTATATATATTTTATCTTGTTTCCTTAGAAGAAATGTGGTTCCTTCTGGACAAGGTCAACATCTTTCTCCCATGTTAGAATCAGCCACAGATTGTTTATTTATCCGATATCTACCTAATTTGAAGGGCATGTAAATTAAAGGTGGGATGGGTGGAGTTAAAGGTGCTGGGAACACACACATCATCTCTGTGTTTGTCTCTGTATTGCCATGTAGACTCCCCAGGAAAGTCAATTCTGAGTGAGAAGAGGAAATACCCCATTAGTCATAATTAAACATTCTGTTGAGTGGTTGTGTTTGCTGGGGATACTTCTGCTGAGTTGAATGGACCATAGCTGCAGGCACAGAACTGCAGACTGCATCAACCTTAGCGTGGGATAAGGAACTGACTACAGAGACAGGAAAAGCAAAGCCATGTTAAGGCAGTCAAGGAGAACGTTATTAGAAGAAGTAAAGTTCACACACCAGAGCTGAAGAGCATCATGTGCACTTTAGAAGATTTTGGGTCTTTAAGAAGTGTAGAGCTTTGGTCTCTGTCTTTTACTTTTCGAGTCCTTGAGTTATTTCTTCCATGGTCTTTGGAAGCCTTTGATTGCAAACTTGTAGGAACACATTTTAACTTACTTCTAAGCTTTGGTCATTTCAACGCAACATTGTCATCTACAGCATACACATTTGAGACTCACATAACAAAGTTACAAAAAAGTAAACATGGGTCAAAAATTCCCTTTAATGTTTTAAGAAGGTTTAAGTAAGTATCTAACTCACAGTTATCCCGTGGTTCATGCCACCCATCTCAAGTTGGACATAGCTATACCCAAAAGGAAACATTTGTGTCTATTTTATAAGCAGTACAAAAGGAAGTCTATGACACACACAATCTCATCATCACACATTTAAACAGTGTCACAGGATTCTCTTTAAGTTTTTTTCTGCCCTTTCTACAAAATCAAATGGCCACATATAGACACTCCTTAAGGATTTGATCTAGAATGTAAGCATCACTGAGGGTCTTTATAACAAACGTTTCAGGACGTGGCCACCCTAGAAGCTGCAACAGTGTACAGAAGAATCGAATTTCTTAATAACCGAGTCTGGTGTACTTGACCTAAATTTGATTTTGGAGAAGAAAAGCCCAAAAGAAAAAAAAATAAGGAATGCAATCCATAGAGGCTGTGGGAGGTGTCATTGAAGAGACTATAGAAAGAATTTAAATTTGAGAGGAAGTAACACTGATTCAGGATAAGGCAAATTTCAAAAACAGTTTAGTAGAGGTAACATTCCCCAGTATAAAGAGCACATAAATACAAATACAAATGTGTACTTTGCATATAAACACTTCAATTACTTTTGACATATAGTCAAAAAAGACAATAGCAACATAGAAAAGACTCTACTTGTCATATCTGTGATTACTCTGAAGTGTCTGCCAGAGTTGCTTCATCCTATAGAGAGGAGGAAAACCATCTGCCTTTCTAGAATTAAGCCAAGGCTTGAGACAAGGTGCACGTGTCAATTGGTTATTATATCTTAATCTTATAATACACATTGGTATTTCCCCAATATTAAATCCTAGCAGTGATTCTCAACCTTCCTAATGGTATCACCCTTAAATGCAGTTCCTCTAACTATAAAATTACTTTTGTTGCTACTTTATCGTTGTAATTTTGCTATTGTTGTAAATAATATTGTAAATATCTGTGGTTTCTGATTGAAATAGGTGACCCCTGTAAAAGGGTTGTTTGACCCCTAAAGGGATCATGATCCAAATGTTGAGAACCATAGCCGTAAGGGCAGATATTCTTATAAAACCAGCTATCCACAGAAAGTACTTGGGGGGGGGGGTTCTACATCTAACAGATCATTTTCTTGAAGGATGTCCCAGACATCAGTGCTTTGGCCACCCAAACTTTCTCTTTGCTCTTATTGAAGCTGGAACAGTCCCTTCATAGGAGCACAACAACTAAGGTAGATCAAGAGCCTACTACAAGAAAAAGGACTTTTGAAGAAATTTATATGTTAATTCACCTAAACTCATAACAATGCAATCAGATAGATTTTTAGGTATAATTTGTAGACACAGAGATTCCAGCCAAGGTGGTTTGGCTCAAGTACCTAATCACTAGGCTTTGCATTTTCAAATTGAATTAACTAGCCTGTGGAATCTTGGCTACGCTAACTTAACACCATGTTTGAGAAGTTCTATTTTTCTTTAGGGAATGTGCTAGGCATGGTATTCAACTGCCTCCTCAGCTCTCATTCCTGTGTTGTTTTTTCTTTCCTATATATTCTACATCCTCCCAATTTCCCTGCCTCAAGTGCCACCTGCTCTCCTGAAAATGCAATGTGGCATTTGCCATTTATATTGCTATGCTCAGCGGTGTCCTGGAAAACAAATATAAAATGACAGCTCCAATCCACACTATCTCTGGCTTTCACACTTATGCTTCCCTTTGCAAATCTGGGGGAAAATTCAGAATTCCGGTGAGAAACGTTGTTGATAGAAGACATTGCTCCCATTTTCTGGCCTTTAGAAGAAACTTGGAGGACTTATCTTTATAATAGGAGAGAATTCCAAAAGCAAAATTATGAAAGCACACATTCCCCCAGAGGGAAAAAGGAGTATTATTATGCCTACTCTATCATCGTTGTCTTGATCAAATTGGTTTTTGAGCTTCCAGGAGCACAAGCCAGGGAGTTGACTAAACTGGCATCTCTTCTATCTCCCAAGAGATTATAGTTTAAATAGAAACAGAACACATCAAAGACGAACATATACAAGGTCAGGCTGAGATCAACACTAACACATTAACATAGTCATTAAGATAGAATAGAACTCATTGCAATTCAGCAACAATGGGAGGCAGCAAGAGGGAATATAAAAATGTGCTAAAGCAGGAGTCAAGAGACTGCTGCATGCTGAGCGAATGGCTTTGAGGGAAGCACCTCACCATCCCCATAGTTAAAATGCCCGATAGACTATGAAGGAGGCAGTTTGGGAAGGTGAACTAAACACACAGTATAGAGGTAAGAAAGCATACACTTTCTGGAAATATGATTGGGTGATCCATGCTTCATAGATCAAGTCACCATTTTTCAAAAACTAGAAGACTTTTAAAGATCCTTCAAAAGCTGAAAAATGAAGCCTTGGAAGATGTGTAAGTAATTAAAGCACAGGGAAGCAAGAGGTCTTGAGGCCAGGTCCCCATGACTCATTTGAATGTTGAATGGGCATTGGACTGATTTTGATAATAGAAATACAAGCAATATTAAGTGGATGGGTAATTGGATGTTGGTGGACCTACCTGGGGTTACAGGTAATTTGGATGACTTTCTCAACAGTGCAGCACATTAGCATGTCTGAAGTCAGGTTCTACATTTATCTCACTTGATACCTGAGTCTGGAAGCTGAAAAGGAAAAATGGAATGCCCTATATTAACATGAATTTATATGTCTAGTGAGCAAGTGATTAAACAAGGAGTTTCCAAGGTGGTATTGGAATGGGTGTAAAATACATTGGAAGGACAAGAAAGCCATGAGGAAGACTGAAACAACTTAACTCTCATCCTGACAGTGAACGAGTTGCTTACTATGCATCAGGAAATTGAACCCATTTTGCACCAAATGCTACAATTCTGAGCAGTCACCTTCCTGTTGGTGTATGAAAGTCATGTGTAGTAAAATTCTTCCTCCCACGGAATTGGAGCTGAGGGAGTCTTTGCTAGGAAGTGAAGAACACAAGTCCCTTGGTTTGGTAGAGGCACTCATTAGTGTTTAAGCTTCTGTTGGAGCTGATTAAATTATAGCCTGCTTCATTCTGCCTGAAGACCTCTGGTCTCAGAAACCCTGTGTCTGTTGAATCTAAGAGCTTGAGAGCTGTGCACTAAAATGCACTTCTCTTCAACAGGACTCTCATCTCCTTTTCAAATTAAGGGAGAAAAGCCTGTGTCAATAGTGTGAGGAATGTATATATGCAGACCCCTTCTCTATGGACGACGGTTAATATTAACAGCAATTCAAATGAGCGTTGCCAAAGAGTATGTCAAAATCAAGTCTGATGTGGACTTTCAAGAGAGTGTTCTATCCCTTGACAGGAATAACCATCAAGGTTCATTGGATTTTTGCTTGATATGTTCTAAAGAGTAAAATAGATATTTCTACACCACTGTTTAATTTAACACTCATGAAATAGGTATTTCCACAATTTAACATGGTAGAAAAAAAGTTCATAGAGGTAGAAAGTCACATTCTAAATTCCATGCCAAATATGGTTGTACCCAGAGCCATTCATTATATAGTAAGATCATGGAATAATTACATATTAAATTCACTTTTTTCTCCTCTGTCTCAGGAGTGAAGATTCTATTTCATTCGTTGAGTTTCTCTAATGGTAAAGAGACAAAATACAAGAACTAGAAAATATATCCTTTCAAACTTACTGAAAAAAAATCCATATGTGAATAGGTAGATATTACTCTCACTAAATGTATATATTTGATTTAAAATTGAAAAAGGCCACAACCATGGCAACTGGCCCAGCTTATGAAAAGTAAGAAAACTTTAATTAAATTCAAAGTCCTTAGGCTAAAGAGATGGCTCAGTCATTAAAGGCTAGGCTCACAATCAAAAATAAAAATTCACATTCCTTTCTTTAGCATGCCCCAGTCCCAGCTCAAGTTTTTGATGATGATGTCCTGTAAACCTTACCAGGTATTTGACCAGCAAAGATAATATAAACTTTATTGCCAGGACTTTATTAAGATGATAATATGGTTCATGAGGGATTTTAACCATAATTATTGAAAGACATTTATAGGTCTTACTGCTATATAATCTAATTCTTATACTCCATTTACCAGACACATAAGAATATTCATTTTACTTATGTAACTTGAATTATTCATTTGTGACTACCATTGATTTATTCTATTAATGTATGTTAATAATTATAATAAAGAATACAACCTTTCTCTTTCTACAACTTAAAATAGTTTTGTGACATGCACATACATAAAGGTATAAGTGAGTGTGTGATAATTATCAGTTACTACTTTAGATGCCTTCAACTCTCCCAGTCACTTCTAGCCTAATTCTTACTTAACAGACAAACTTGGAAACATTATTTCATCTTTACAAATGGCAGCTCCATATATCTCTCAGCATTGCTAAGAAAATGTAATAGCTCAAAAAGTATGAGACAGAACCAGCTCAGAATGCAGTAAACCCTGGAGAACTGTTATCATAAATACTTTTTCATGATTCTAAGCTAATGCAACATGTCAATCTCCAAGTAAGCCGAGGAAGTGATAAATATTGGGAAGTTTGAAAAATTGTAAAAGATTTAGATACATCTGAGCTATCCCTAAGTGTCTGGCCCAGGGCTTATGTATGATTAGAATAGGTGGGTGGTAACCGAGTGAGAGAGTCTAGTAAGGTGAAAGGTTCTTCCTGCCTGCTTTAGGTTATTAGATTAGCATTAAACAGCTCCCTTGTGGATGAATTGTTAACCCTCTCTTTGAAATCACAAACGTTGTACATGGTATCCCACCATGAACAACAATGTCCCAAAAGGAATCCAAAGCACCAGACTTTAAAAAACAACAACAATAAGACAGGTACACTTATGCCTAATTTTAAAATATTTTTAATATGAACATATTAGGGCTAGTAATGATGAAAATAAAAAATGAAAAAAATAAAGAGTGGCAGACAGCTGTAGTGATGAAACAAGAAAAGGTACAGAATGTATGTCCTTCCTTTTCTCTTGGAATAGAAAGGCTAGCCTTTTCACATTTAAGGCAAATTAATTCTATAACGAGTTTCTTCGATGCCCATCAACCTCTATGAGGTAATTGGTACTGCCAGAAGCAGACTTGTCTCACTGCTGAGAAAAGTTTAAGTTCTTAAAACCTTTTAAATGCCATATTGTGTAGGTCTTGAAGTGTTGAAGATGATTTATCTAACTGAAATATCTATCTGTATATCTAGAAAACCTGGCTTTACTCTGCTAAGCCACTGGCCAAAGCAGTGGCTTTTTTTTATTAACTAAAGGTAATAAAACATATTCACAGCATACAGAGGGGAATCCCACATCAGAATTCTTCTTCCCTTTACTCAGGGGAATCTTCACAGCTTTCTTTAGATTAAAAAAAAAATCGAAGGTTAAGAGAGAAAGAAAAGAATAAAGGGAGTGATGAAGGAAGGAAAGAAGAAAGAAAGAAATTTCCTGCACTTTCTCTCTTTTCCAAGGGTTTCTAGTTCTAAATAATCACCCAAAGTAGAGTATTTTGGGGTGGTATGCCTTAGGTTCCTTCAACACAGATGGAAAAATATGGCTAGAGCAAAAATTCTAACAATATTAGGTTTCTGTCAAATATATTAAAGAAAATGATTATGATGAGGTATCTTAAACTTTTCAGTGAAGGACATACTCAACCAGCTATTTCATCTTCTCATGGTGCTCATCTTAATTTTTTTCTTTCACTAAGGTATGCCATATTTTCCTTTGACAATTTTCATGTAATCATAGACAACTTCTCTGGTAAATGTTTTAGTGACATTTTGGCTCATGAAGTGAAAATCACTGGGGAGAAGCTTTGTCTTCAGAAGTAGCAAGTAGTTTAATAATATCTTGTTTTAGGTCAGGATACCTTACCTCCAAGGGGGGGGTGGAAGCTTTAGAAACATTAGAGGTTAAATCCAATATATCTTTCTTCTTTATTGAGTCTGGTTTTTGACCAGCTGAGCAAGTATTTAGGCAATTTTATTTTTCCCTTTTTGATGTAAAGTCCCACCCTCTAATTTTTTTTCTTTTTATACAACCTGTACTCACAAAATAATATACTCAGAATATGAAACTGTTATTGAGTTCAGTTTTTCCATAAAACTTTTGTTCCTACGTAGCTGAAATGTCTCTGAAGAAAGCAGGTGATTAGAAGTTCTCACATCACTTGAGCACAATTTAATAGAATGGTAAGATTCATTTAATACAGAATTCTCAGATAGAAAAAGATTGAAAGAGCTTTTGAAATATATTAAAAAGATCATAGAATGTACTGTTTAGTACTCTCTATGAGTTATGTTTGTATTTCTTTGTCTTTGGGCTATTCTGTAACTTTGTTCACTTCAGGAAAATCAATTATTGTGTAGAAATTTGTTCATAATAATGTGAATTGAGTTCACTGGGGTTCATATCGATTGTTACTCCATGGAGATAAAGTTTTGTCAGTTTTTCATCTATTAAGTAAGTTTATAAAATATTCCTGATGGATGCCTATGGCCATACAGTCTTAAAATTTTTATTTTGATAACCTAAGGGGTATATAACTCATCCCTTCATTGGTGAAATCAGTATCATTTTAACATGTAATTATTTTAAATGTATATAATCATGCTTATTTCTAAAATATTTTGTTACTTATTACTTAATATGTATAGGCATTTTGACTGCATGTATGTCTGGTTGCCCCCTGCATTATGTGTTTATGAAATTCAGCAGAGGACATCAGGTACTCTAGAACTGGAGTTATAAGCAATTAGGAGCTGTCATATGGGTGCTGCGAACTGAACCCAAGTCTTCTCTAAAGGTAATAATTGTTCTTAACCATTGAAGCATCTCTCTAACCCCTGAGCAAAAGTCTGCTAACACAAGTATTATATTCTAAAAGTTAATAAAATAGTCAGTGAGTGGCTTAGACAAAATGTCAAATCCTGTAGCTCGCAGACTATCAAGTCAGATAATTGCATAAAGGCACAGTTCTCAAGGGCTCACTAGATAAGTTTCGTTTACACTAGATAGTAAAGATTGTATCTATTTCTCCCATTCTTCTATGCGGGGTTAATTCTTTTCTCCTTGTTTCGTTGGTGACCTTGGATCGTAGGTCACCCCTGCCTCCTGTAGCTTTTCTTCCTGCTATTTCATACTTACTCTGCACTGAGATATTTCAACTACAGACAGGAAACACATTTCATGGGAGAGTAGATTCTTATCATTTGTTTGGTTGCGGATTCAACAACTTTCATCCATTCATTGATAAAAGAAGAGTAATTAAGTCAATTCCTATGGTGTGTACTAGTTTTGAGACAAGAAAGACAACATGTATGTTTGCTTTTCAGAATTATTTTAGCTTTGGGTATAGCCTACCCAGCCATTCCTATGGAGCTACTGTAGTAATTAGTGCTTTGTGAGGTGGGACATTTTTTGCTAAATGAGTTACCAAGTCAGTTTTAAATGATTTTAATCCAGTGTCAACTGATGGCCATGATAATGATCAATAACCCTGTCCTTGATTAGTTAAATAGGCAATGAGTTAGGCAAATATCTCTGGGGAGAATAAACTATACTTCCACAAAATATCTTAACTAGACTAATTGAGAATGATTGTAGTAATTAATAAGAATTTAAAATGGCAAAGGCTAAAAGGAAAATAAAATAGTTGTTTCAGAAAGGAAATTGTAAAAAAGAAATATTTAATATATTATGACTGAATAGTATCAGATATTTAATAATATCATTTTTATACACTCTCTTCTTACTAACTGTAGATTTTAGCAAAGTTCATTACGTGATTATTTTGTACATATTTAAAAATACTTCAAGAGCTGGAAAGGTGTATCATCTAGTAAATGTCTTAGGGGGCAAGCCTGGGTGCCTGACTTCAATTGCTAGGAGTCGCATTGTGGAAGAAAAGAACTGACTTCCAACTGACTTTCAAGATGTTCTCCAACTTTCCCATACATGTTTAGACACAGGAGAAACCAACCAGGGGTTGGAATGGAATTAAGTTTACACCAGTCACCATCCCAGGGTAATCTGTGCATTAAAAAAAGCTAACAACAACAAACCCCTACAAATGTTATATGTCTCGCCTCATATACAAATTCCAGCCTCTAACTATTAATTATGCTTATAAAGGTGGGCACAGATACAGTTAAAAGCCAAGAAACTCTAAAGAGAACCATATACAAATGAAAAAATAAAGGTTTGAGTGAAAGTATACTAAGATAGCAAAACAATGTTAAACTAGAGAATAATAAGGGTACAGAGGGAAGGAGGGGGCAGAGATTAGTGAAGGGTTAGAAAATGTGAGGAATGAACCAAAATGATATACACATATATGTACATTGGAAACCCATTACTTTTTTAGAGAAGTTAATAATTTTTAGTAAGTCAACCAAAGAATATTTTTTATTCATCTCTCATATTACACATCCTGACTGCTTTTTCTCCTCTAACTGTTGAAATAGGAGTGGCGGGGCTGCATCCCCAGCACCCCAGCTGCCTGCTAGCTCATGCCTAAAATAACAACACACAAACTGTATTCATTTAAACACTGCTTGACCCATTTCTATCTAGCCTCTTCTGGGCTAATTCTCACATATTAATTTAGCCCATTTCTAATCATCTGTGTAAGCACCCCAAGGTGCACTTAACAGGAAGATTCTAGCCTACGTCCATCCTGGGTTTGATGGAGGTGGGTCTTGTATCTTATCTGTTGATTTCATTGGTTAATAATAAAGAAACTGCCTCGGCCCTCATAGGACAGAAAATTAGGTAGGCGGAGTAGACAGAGGAGAATGCTGGGAAAAAGAAGCTGAGTGAGTGAGTCGCCATGATGCTCCCACTCCAGACAGACGCAGGTTAAGATCCTCTCTGGTAAGCCAGCTCATGGGCTACACAGAATATTAGAAATGGGTTAGAACAATATGTAAGAGCTAGCCAATAAGAAACTGGACCTAGCCGGGCCAGGCAGTGTTTGAAAGAATACAGTTTC
>NW_026067912.1:5083657-5238141 GCF_014885135.2 Alexandromys fortis | reverse complement strand
GAAAATAGATCCATATATATCCCCATGCACAAAACTCAAGTCCAAATGGATTAAAGACCTCAATATAAATCCAACCAAACTGAATCTGATAGAAGAGAAAGTAGGAAGTAGCCTTCAAAGCATAGGCACAGGAGACCACTACCTACATATAATCCCAATAGCACAGACACTGAGAGCAACAATAAATAAATGGGATCTTCTGAAACTGAGAAGCTTCTATAAAGCAAAAGACTCAGTCAATAAGACAAAAAGGCAACCTACTGAACAGGAAAATATCTTCACCCACCCCACACCAGACAAAAGACTGATTTCCAAAATATATAAGGAACTCCAGAACTTAGACATCAAAATTCTAAATAACCCAATTGAAAAATGTGGTACAATACTAAACAAAAAAAAAAAAATTCTCAACAGAAGAATCTCAAATGGCCAAAAATACTTAAGGAAATGTTCAACATACTTAGCCATTAGAGAAATGCAAATCAAAACAGCTCTGAGATAGCATCTTACACAGCTAAGACCAAAAACACCACTGATAGGTTATGCTCCAGAGGATATGGAGTAGCATGGACTGACAAAATTGGGTGCATGGTGGTGGGGGGAGAGGAGAAGGCAAGGTGGAAGGGGAAGAGGAGGGAAGAAGGGGAGGGTTGAGGAAAACTTGAGGGAATGGGGTAGTCAAGATGGAGGAAGGACAGAGATGGGAGCAAGGAAAGAGGATTGAGGGAGCCATTATAGGGTCAGCAGAAACCTGGCTCTAGAGAAATTCCCAGGTATCCACAAGGATGACCCCAGCTAGGACCCTAAGCAATATAGGAGAGGGGGCCCAATCTTGATTTGCCCTTAAAGACAGTTGAATATCTTAAATATCACCATAGAACTTTCATCCAGCAACTGATGGAAACAGAGGCAGAGACGCACATCAGAACACTGGTCTGAGATCCCAAAATCCAGTTGAAGAGTGGGAGGAATGAGAATATGAGCAAAGAGGTTAAGACCATGATGGGTTCATCCACTGAAACAGTCTACCTGAGCTAGTGGGAGCTCACCAACACCAGCTAGACTGGGAAGGAACAAGCATAGGACCAAACTAGTCCCTCTGATTCTGGTTGACAGTTGCATGGCTGGGGCAGACTTGGGGACCTACTGCATTTATTGACTTTTTGGGACCCTATTCCCTTTTGGATGATACCTTGTTCAGCCTATATACAGGAGAGAGGTCCTTGGATCTTGCCCAAAGCAATGTGCCTTACCCTCTCTGAGGATTGGATCGGTGTGGGGTGGGAGGGTATGTGGAGGGAATAGGCAGAGGAGAGGAAGTAGGAACTTGGATTGGCATATATAATCAAAAAAAGATAGCTTATTTTCTTNGAAATCTTTAATAAATAAATAAATAAATAAATAAATAAATAAATAAATTTAAAAAAAAGAAAAAGCATTAGAGTACTCTTAGAAAAAAAAAGAAATTAAAAAATCAAAAATATAAAAGAATGAATAGGAAAAAAGTTTTCAAGAAGACAGTAATAAGAATAAGAAACAAACAAAAGAGGAGAAACAAACCAAATTCAAAGAATGCCTGTTTTTTGAATGAAAAATTGACACTGGCAAAGAAAAGAATAATTGGTTAAATTATCAAACCAGAAATTGAAGCCCATTTTGTGGTTAATAAAGAAATTCCTTGGGCAAATAAATTGTATCCACTACAACAGAGGGTTAATTTACTGTAAACCCTATCGAATGATTTTTCTGATAATGATCTATCTGAATACATGAGTAGAATTTTAAATGGACTGCTAGCAAGTCAGAAGAGGTTAAATATGAAAACATGTTGAAAGAACCAGCAGTCCGCATCATAAAAACAATTGATTAAATAATTGGTCTTTTATATGACGAAAAGATCCAAAGTAATGAGATATCTATCTCTAACCTGAAAAGCCGTGATGAATAAAAGCTTGCTGTCCTTAAATGTTATCTTTAGAGTTAATTATGAAGCATGTATATTAACCACACACAATCAAATTTCTAAGAATAAATATCTACCACTGCAATAAGCACACCTGGAATTTATTAGTTTTCTTTGTATCAAAGAGACTCAAATATAGGAGGGACCAACATGAATGTGGACATTGAGGATAAATTTTAATGTAGCTTCCAATTACAATAGTCTACATTCCTAAATTGTAACTGTGTTTATAATCTGGCAGAATTTCAGAGTTCCTTGGTGGGTTTTGCACGTACAAAAAAGGTGCAAACCCTTTTATGAACTTGCAGCTTGTATCTCTTTCATACAACAAAATTATAGCCAAAATTATATCTGCCCCACCTGCCTCCTGTCTCATGCTAGCATGAAACTGGAGAAAGTGTGTGTCTACCACAGTGTGATTTTCATTTCTGAAAGTTTCTTGTCCCACTATTTTCCATTCTGAATATTAAAAATCTTATTTAGATAGAGAAAAGAAAAACTTTTCTTTATCCATATGACAACTGTTTTCCTTTACTTATTATTAGTTTTCCCAGAGATAATCACCCAAATCATTGCTAACATATCTTTTACCTGATTTCTATGTGTAGTATTTGGGTTTCTTTGTATAATTGAAGTCCAATTATGAATGTTTCTGAGTTTTGGTAACAAAGGAAAATTATCAAAGAACTATTTTGTAAATAATACAATTGAAATTTTAGGCACTTGGTAACATTGGGAATAGAGCCCTGACTCTACCTGTCTAAGAAATTTAGTATTGGGAACCTCCATTGTCCACACTCTTTTCTCTATCACACAGCTATCTCTATCTTGTTTTATTAATGAGTAGATTAATTCTTAAATGAGATAACATATTTGCAAAGTTTTTGTGAAGTATAGTTATTTCTGAAATATATAGGAAGTAAAAATTATGATGGTTTGAAACTACCACATACATTTATATTTGAGTACTGTAGTGTTAATTCACTATAAGTCAACATTATTGGCTTAATGGTTTTGTTGCATTTTTAACTTCAGACTTCTTATGTTTTAACCTTAGGGAAAATGCCTCACTCCCAGCCCTGCTTCTCTATGATGGAGGCAGGTCCCTTAGCCTTCATGACTGTTAGCTTTCTTACCTGTGTCGAGGAAAGATTTGTTGGGATCATATAGATGTTTTGTAAATGTTGAATCAGTCAGTAATGCAATAGTATTGAGCCCAGTGCCTGGCAAATGATTAATAGTCTTAAGATGCTTGTTAAACTTTAATTTAAAGATTTAGCAAATAGATTCAATTTTTTAATGTTAGATTTTTAAAGTCCTCTTACAAATTCATTCCTTTTTCACTTAAATAGAGCCAGAATAAATTGGTAGTTCCTCAACTCTTCCTCCCTGAAGTCCTGGGAGCCTGCTGTTTCTGCTGCTAAATTTTCACCTAGCTGGATAAATGATGAACCAGACCCTTGAAAGCCTATTATTCCCCCAGGTAGCTTATTCTTTAATAAATTTCGGAAGCCCGGGTGCTCTCTCTTCCCCTAGCCATCATTTATGACACCAAAAACTCAGCTAGTCCTTTCCTCTTCTACTACTCAATAAGTCTGGTTGGGGGAAGGCTCTGGCCAGCATCAGGCTGCAAAGGAAGTGATAATAAGCTACCAAGCCAATCAAAACACCTACAGGAATTAAAACTACATGCTGCCTAGGGGAGGAGAGTGTGGCAGAAGCAGCTTGTGAATCTTTCAAAGACTATCACAAGTTGAATTTCAGTGTTAATCATAATTGTGTTTTATTCCCTTAAAATGTTTCAGTCCCTGTGATATCTTTATCATTTATGGACTCATTAGCTAAAACAGCAAGCCTACTCATTTCCTTTCTTTGTTCTATTATTAGTTTTGAACCCTCCTTGAAATATACTTCATGTTTAATGCTGGTATAAATTAATTGGGTAATAGTTTGCTCAAAAGCAAATATTTTGAAAAGCAGAAGTGCTGTTACCAAGGAGCCCTGATAGCTTCTCCAGTCCACAGCAGTTTCAATCCTTGCGGGATTTCCTTTCAAATTCAGCTGTTGAAGAAAAATGTGGGCCCACAGAAAATATGACATTCCGAAGAATCGGACAGAATGCTTATACAATAACAATAATTATTAGAAACAGGGAAATCTAGGAGGCCTGTGAAGTGAAAGTAAGGCTATATGATTTGCTGAAATCTATAATAAGAAAAGTGCATTGGATGAACACGTTACAAGATTAGAAACCAGGGCAAAGAAAACCAAGCAAATGCAAAAGATTAAAAGAAGATTTCATAAGATAATAATAATATTAAAATAAATTAGAACACAAGATGTTTTTATTTAAATTATCACCAATATGCAAATACACAGCTTTTTTTAAAAAAAATACTAGGGATAAAAAAAGGGGGGGAAAGCCTGTATCTGTAATAAACGTCTCATGCTGAAAATACTGAAACTATCTAAAAAATAAATGGAAAATCTTCAAAGTCACATTATACAGATTCTTTATTTTCTCTTGTTGGCAATGCTCCATGAAGCCTCTTTATCAAATTTTGCATTAAAAACCGGAATCCTCTCTAGATGTTAAGTGTTTGAAGTTCAGAGGAGAATGGAACACAACTCTTCATGTCAACTTTGATTTTAAACCACCTTCATCAAAATTTTCAGAAGTCTGCACTTAGTGAGTTAAAACATGGCTCCAGATCAATACAGTAAACTTCATTGTGTTCATTTCCATGCTGAGCATTATACTCACTGAATATATCATCCCCAATTGGAAAGGGGTGGAATGCTGGTTCCCTTAGCTGATTGACATAGCCTGTTGTTTGGGGATCATTAAAACACTATCCTGACTGTGTGAGATCCTTCTCTGCTTTACTATCAGTAATGAGATTAAGCTGTTGTTTTCCCTAAAACTGCATTTCAGTGCACGCATCTATAAACTGTAGTCATCCCTGCCACTGTGACACTAAGTGTCTTGTTGCTTAGGCTCTTTCAAAGTGCAAATAGCACACACAGAGCTAGGTCACTATAGATGATGAAAAGGAGTCGAAACTTCTCCAAGTGTTTAGTTAGTATTCAGGGACATTTTCCACTAGGTGATAGAGTGTCGGATTTCAATATTCCTTTGTTGTGTTAAGAGATTTCTCATTGTTGTCAAGAGCTAAATAAATAACCGGAGGTACACTTATTTCGGGATCCTGAAAGAAGCAATTACTGCAAGGCTTCTGGCTTTAGAAGAATTGCTTTTTGGTATAAAGGAGAAAGATTCTGGAAAGTAAAGGCAGAGATAGTAATGTTGAAAAAACAAAGGGAAACCTTATTTATGAAGATATATATATGTGCATGTATTAGATACAATAACAAACACATATATGTAATTTATTACTTGACTATTTAGAATTTGAAATTGTCACACAAACATTTCACTGGGATTGTTTTTTTCTAATGGTAAACTATATGATTCATGTTGCCACTTTTTGTGGAAAGTTGAATGTTTTGATCTATCTTTCATCCTCAAATCTACATTCTTAACTTATTTTTTTAATGAGAAAGTATGTATTTATGATATATAACATGATATTTGAATATGTATATAGGAAATAGATAAATTGAACTAATGAACAAATATATTACCTCACACCATCTTCATTTTTCATATGGGTGAATGTGGTGGAGCACCTTTTAATACCAGCACTCGGGGAGCAGAGGCAGGTGGATTTCTGTGAGTTACAGCCAAGCCTGGTCTACATAGAGTTCCAGGCTGTCACAGCTATATACTGATACCCTTCTTAAAAAAACAAATAAACAAAACAACAAAAAGACCTTACAAGCCTATCTACTAGCAATCTTAATGTATAAAATATTGTTTAATAGATACCTTGAACTTTTTCTCTTTTGTTAAAATTTTGTAGTTTTTGAATTCACCACCCCCACCAAGGTGCTTCCTGTTACCATCACTCTAATTTTTTGTTCTCTAAGTTTGCTCATGACACAAAAGGGATATCATGCTTCTATATCTTTACTCATGGAGAATATATTCCAAGGCCCTAGGGAATAATACTAAACTGTACTTGGGTTTGATAATCATACATATATGTTGTAATAGTTCACCTAAAATGACATACAACGTTAATAGTTAATTATTAATATAGTCAATAAAAATGGAATAATTTTGTTTTTCTATATGAAGTTGAGTATTCTTTCAAGTTCTGTAAAGACTTATGTTGGGATTTTAAAGGGAACCCGTAGATTGCTTTTGGTAGAACGGCCATTTTTATTGTGATAAGCAAACAGATCCATGAGTATGAGAGATCTTTCCGTCTTCTGGTATTTTTTCCAATTTTTCTCTTCGAAGATTTGCAAAACAGGCCTTTTATTATTTGGTTAGAGTTACACCAAGTTATTTTATATTATTTGAAGTTATTGTAAAGAGTATTGATTCCCTGATTTATTTTTCAGTGCATTTATCAATTTTATATAGAAGGGCTACTGATTATTTTTTGAGGTAACTTTTCTTTTATCCAGCTTCTTTATTAAAAGTTTTTATCAGCTATAGGAGTTCCCTGGTAGAGTTTTTGGGAACACTTATGTATAGTATCATATCATCTGCAAATGATGATACTTTGACTGCTTCCTTACAGATTTATATACCCTTGATTTCTTTTAGTTGTCTTATTGCTCTAGGCAGAACTTCAAGTATTATATTGAATAGGCATGAAGAGAGAGGGAAGCCTGATATTTTTCCTGGTTTTAGTGGAATTGCTTTGAGTTTCTCTCTGTTTAATTTGATGTTGGCTATAGGCTTGCTGTATATTGATATTATTATATTTAGGTATGTCCCTTGTATCCCTGATCTCTCCAAGACTTTTTTCATGAAGGGGTGTTACATTTTGTCAAAGGCTTTTCCATCATCTAATGAAATGATCATACATTCATTTTTTCTTTCAGTTTGTTTATATGGTGATTTTCATAGATTAGCCCAAATGTCATCAGAAAGGCTTCATCTAGCAATAGATACAGATATAGACCCACAATCAAAGATTTGGCAGAGCTCAGAGAATCCTGCAGAAGAGGGGGGGAAAGACTGGAAGAGCCAAACAAGTCAAGAACACCACAAGAAACCTACAGAATCAATTAATCTGAGCTAACAGGGCCCACAGAGACTGACCTCACAACCAGGGAGCCTGCATGGGACTGACTTAGTTATTTTGCATATATGTTGCAGTTGTGTAGCTTCGTGTTCTTGTGGAACTTTTTACCATTGGAGCAGAGACTGTCTCTGACTTTTTTTTTGGGGGGGCGGGGGTTAGGACTGTTCTCCTCATACTGGGTTGCCTCGCCTACCCTTAATATATGGGGATGTACTTACTCTTTCTGCAACTTGATATGCCACATTTGTTGGTATCCAGTGGGTTATGGGGGGATAGGTACAAAGGATGGGTGAGTTAGAGAGACTGGGGTATAAAGTCTGTGGCCATGATATAAAATAAGTAAATACATAAAATTTTAAAATGAAAAATAGAATCATTACAATTATACACTCAAATAAATGTCATATGACTATAGTTTCTCTTGAACTCTTAAAAAATTTTGTTATTCCTTTATACTGTCTTTACATCTTACTAGAATTTTAGGATTTTCCTTTGTATTTTTGAATTGATAGTGACCACTATTCTTGTGCTTTAGGGCTGTTGATGAATAAAATAAAGTCAAATAAAATGCAATTGAATGAAATTATGCAATACTTTAACAGTCACTTTGATAACCAAAACAGTTTCTGAATAGCTAGTGGACAGGTATCATATACAGTCCAAATATACAGATTCATTTTCCAAGTGGGGCAGAGTGGAGTGTTACCAGGCATATTCACGTGATTAAAAATGGCTCAGTTTTAAAAACATTATTTATTTCTAACACTGTCCACAGATATTTGGGCTTTGTAGGTCAGTGAAGTGACAATACAGAAAATGAAACTCTAAGGAAAAGAAGACCACTATGCTCTTTCTACATGTTTAATCCAACATGTAGAAAGGGCATAGTGTTATGCAGACTAAACATATTGTTAGGAATATTTCTTAGAGGAGCCTTGAATGCAAATAATTCCAATAGACCAAATCAGACTGAATAAAAGAAGATGCCCATGTTTAACACAATGCTCCTAGGTGTCACCTGGAAAGATTGGAGAGGGAGAGAGAGAGAGTAGATGATGCAAAACCCGGAGACCATGTGTCAGTTCTCTGGGGAGGCAGTTTATGTAGCCTGTGGGAGTGGTCTTGACCTACTCTGGGGAGGGGTTATCATTTGTCCAGCCTTCTTGGCCCTGCCTGGGGAGGGGTCACCATTTGGTGGGCTTTCTCAGAGGTGGAGTTTGGACTAAGGCAACTCCCAGGGGAGAGGGCTTGAAATGGAGTTTCCTGTCCAGCATTCCGGAGATGGATGCCAGGGATCGGATGTGGCCCCAACTATAATATTCCTGACTCTTTCTATAAAGGGGTGTTAGGGAACTGAGGCAATGCTTTTGACCAAACACATATTGTCAATCACTTGCTTCTATTTTAAACCTGAGTAGAATGAATAAATGAAATGAAACTTATGCCCTGGCAATGTTGAAGCATGCATAGGTAGCCCATATATGGCAGTTCTGTTGAACTTGTCAGTGTTGGATTTTGTGGTCCAAGTTGATGAGGATAACTGACCAAATCTCTTTCTCAAGAGGGAACCAGATCTCATTATAGATGTTTGCTGGGAATTGATCTCAGGACCTTTGAAAGAGCAGGCAGTGCTCTTAACCACTGAGCTGTCAGTGTGTGTATTTCATGTTTTACTATCCATTCATCAATTGCTATACTCAAGTGAATTCTAAATATCAGCTTCTGTGAATATTGCTGCAATACAGACAAATTTCATCATACCGATTTCATGTGCATTATCTATATACTCAGCAATGTGATAGATATATTAATGTCTTATAACATTATCGATACTTAATCTATGTCACTCTGTATTCTTCCCCATAAATATGGCTTTTACGTAAGTGTGACAACAAAAATTAGTTGAACAGGATACAGCTAACAAAGGAATTAAACTATTATTACATTTTGCTTCATGTATTTAATGTTGTTAGCTTTAAAGGGGTCTTGAGAATCTCTGTAGGCTTTCTTATAAACTAGGTTATTGCTTTCTAATTCTGTCCTCTCACATCTGCTAAATTTAATTGAAGTATTAGATACAGAGCTTCTTGAAAAATGATCTTGACACATTTCAACCTTGTATCTCACTAGCAGAAAAGTTCAATAACGAATGTTTATCATGATTTTCTTAGGTAATTAATCTAATTTTTCCTTCACACATAAAAACTATAACCACCTCTTAAAGTGCATAGCATATCCTTCTTTTCTTGGGAACCGTGTCTTGTTTCCTCATCATCTGACACTTACACATTCTGTTTTGCAGATGTTAGGATGAAATAATTTAGCAATTAACTTAGCTCCCATTATCCCTTTATCCTCAATTTTAATTCAGTCTTGAAGACTTTTCAGTTGTGTAATTGGGCAAGCAACTTTATCTGCATAACGTTTCATTTCCTTTTCTGGCTGGTCTTGTCTAGTTTTTCCCCTGAAATATACACATTTGGACACATATTGCGTCAAGTCCAGCACTTGCTCCCAAATGTGTTGATTTCTTTCCCCTTTCCCTGTTATTTCTTCTGTTTTCTATTATCTTGAGTAAACAAAGATATTAATTCATATAGCTTAGTGTGACATGAATTGGCTCTTAACAGATGGCTGAAATATATTTGCAGATTGAAAGCTGACTGAGTATAAAAGAGGAATGACATTTTCTCTAGAACATTAGATCCTTACAAAGAAATAAGAAAGGGAAATTATACTATTTTCACAATAGTTTTATTAAATAGAAAAGGGGAGATAAATTGTTATGTTTAATTAATATCTTTTTGTTTCATCAGAAATAGAATTTTATGAAACTAAGGTGCCTATTCCTACACTATGCCCAGTCAATCAAGCATACTAAATTCATCAATGCATTCCAGTTTAATCCAAAAGTCATAGGAAATCAGCATGACTAACAATACATTTTAAAATTTAAGGATTAAAGTAGCTTTAAATTTTTTAATTTTTACTGTTTTATTACATTCAATTGTTAGACATAAAAGCTTGAAATAAACCTTCTCTTGGTATTGGAATAGGTTTTGCTTTCTCTTCCATCGAATGTCTTGTTTTCGGGAAATAAATAATTTGCTTAAATGCTGTTAGTGAGAAGAAGGACCCTGAGGGGACTTGCTGAAATAATGATGGATGGTCACCCAATCCCCTTTGATACAGAGTGACAAACTACAGGGCCAGAGCCCTGCCTAATAGCGGCTGCCATCAGGCAACAGAGCAAGCTTGCCTGAAGCAATAAAGGAGGCTTATTTGCCATGTGGAAATAAAAAAGTAAAGAGAACAATATCATGGCTGAGGACAAGAAGAATAATATAAAGTAAATGAAGATATCTCTTCTATATTCTGTATAGAATTCTGTAATCTATATTCTCTATCCTATCCCTCTCTTATGCAATCATTGTGCTAACAAATCTATCATCATTTGGTATTAACCAAATCTCTGTCATCGAGATTTGATGCTTATATTGAACTGGTAACTAATATAGAGGAAAATTATAGCTGTCATAAGCCTTCATACCATCTGTGCTTTGATGGTGTAACAAAGTAGTAAGTAATACAGCTTCAAAGAATTGAGACAAAGTAAAAGATGAAAGGTTGGTGGTAATAATGGTTTTCTCAAGGCCAAGGGAAAACCACAACTGAAAACTCCCTTAAGAAAAATTTTCACTAATGATCCCATCTGTACCTCTGTCTGGTTACTGTCTGGTTACTGGTATTCTCTCATATGATTATTCAGCTATGGTGATTATTATAAAAATCACTGCTATAATCACTTTCTATTTTATGACAATCGTCTTTGGACTTCCCACAGATATTAAAATCTAAAAATACATGTCCTGGTGAAAAATGACAGAATTTGTGTGTAACCTATACACAATGCATAGTCTCTAGACTGCTTATAATATTGATTACATGTTCATTTTTAGCAAGTACTTGCTAGGCTACATTGTTAAAAGAGAAATGAGACCCATGGACACATGCCTGCAATATATTTGGAACTAACAGACCTGTGTTGGAATGTCTTTACCTGTGGGTCACTAAATCAGCAGACAACTAAATCATATCTATGAATGGCAGACTCTACCTACTCTGCTGTAGTTATTTTTCAATGTGCTATGCATATTGAATATTCAATATGTATCATTCTTTCTTCTGTGCTGAGAATGTGTCTTGAGTTTCATCTTATACTACTACTGTATACATCAACCAGAACCCAGTAAAACACAGACTTAAACACTTCTTAAAGACAGCTACTTATTCCTGAACAATTCATAGAAATGTCTGTGATAAATATCTCAGTGAGCTTCCACACCTCAGGTTCTGTAGACAAACTGGGTTTCTGAGAAATTCGGCAATTTTTCAGGAAATTAAAGTCCTGGAAGTTAGAGTTGCAGATAAAGTATTAGATAACAGATGATATAGAAAAAAAAACCTCTTATTTTAATTTTAGTAACTATAGCTGTAAAAGTTCATGTCTATGTACAGCTAAACGCTAAATTTATCCCCAATGACAGCACACATTCCAGATTTAAAATAAAATGTATCAATTTTTTTCCATCTTTAAGGACTTTTAGTGGCTTGTTTAGCAAATATTTTCCATAGTTTTAAGTACATTCACTGATATAAAACAATAAATTGAAAATATTTTAGTGGGAATAGTAGCTAGGTAGCTAATGAGTGTTGACTCTAATTTAATTTAGTTTTGGGTACAGAAAAAAAAAAGAAAAAACTGTGTCCTCAGATGAATTTTATTCATTTCTTCATGATACATGAATACAAGATATGTATAAACTACAGAATGTAAGACAGCTACTTATATGAGCTCTGTTATTTACAGTTCCTGATATGTGTAAACAGTAGATGGCTGGTTGTTGCATGTATTGTTTATATCACTGACACTTAAGAATAGAAAAGAAGAGCCGGGCGGTGGTGGTGCTCACCTTTAATCCCAGCACTCGGGAGGCAGAGGCAGGCAGATCTCTGTGAGTTCGAGGCCAGCCTGGTCTACAATAGCTAGTGCCAGGACAGGCTCCAAAGCTACAGAGAAACCCTGTATCGAAAAACTAAAAAAAAAAAAGAAAAAGAATAGAAAAGAATAAAGAACTGCAATGCCCGTTTTTTCCCCTATTTATTACACATCAAATACAATACACAAGAACTGACTTCAAATTTAGACAGGAACTAAGTCTTCAGCTCTAGCCATGGAAAACACTAGATAATTCTCTTGCTCCAGCCAAAGTAAAATTTCAAAGTTAGATCATATGTCTAGGTTTGCCTGGAATCAAAAGTGGAAACATATATCCTATTTTCCTTTTGTATCTGTCACTGGCAATTTCACATAGGACTGGAAACATACACTTGAAATCCCACTAAAAATAAGTGGATGGGAATTAAGCTTAGGAGTTAGCCAAGACAAAATTGTTCCTGGATCAAGGCAAGTATCTTTGTTGGTGTCTCCTTCTCCTTCTTCTCCTTCTTCTCCTTCTTCTCCTTCTTCTCCTTCTTCTCCTTCTTCTCCTTCTTCTCCTTCTTCTCCTTCTTCTCCTTCTTCTCCTTCTTCTCCTTCTTCTCCTTCTTCTCCTTCTTCTCCTTCTTCTCCTTCTTCTCCTTCTTCTCCTTCTTCTCCTTCTTCTCCTTCTTCTCCTTCTTCTCCTTCTTCTCCTTCTTCTCCTTCTTCTCCTTCTTCTCCTTCTTCTCCTTCTTCTCCTTCTTCTCCTTCTTCTCCTTCTTCTCCTTCTTCTCCTTCTTCTCCTTCTTCTCCTTCTTCTCCTTCTTCTCCTTCTTCTCCTTCTTCTCCTTCTTCTCCTTCTTCTCCTTCTTCTCCTTCTTCTCCTTCTTCTCCTTCTTCTCCTTCTTCTCCTTCTTCTCCTTCTTCTCCTTCTTCTCCTTCTTCTCCTTCTTCTCCTTCTTCTCCTTCTTCTCCTTCTTCTCCTTCTTCTCCTTCTTCTCCTTCTTCTCCTTCTTCTCCTTCTTCTCCTTCTTCTCCTTCTTCTCCTTCTTCTCCTTCTTCTCCTTCTTCTTCTTCTTCTTCTTCTTCTTCTTCTTCTTCTTCTTCTTCTTCTTCTTCTTCTTCTTCTTCTTCTTCTTCTTCTTCTTCTTCTTCTTCTCCTTCTCCTCCTCCTCCTCCTCCTTTTTCTCTCTCTCTCTCCCTCTCCCTCTCCTACTCCTCCTCTTCCTTTTTCTCTCTCTCCCTCTCCTTCTCCTTCTTTTCTCTGAGACAGGGTGTCTCTGTATATCTCTGGCTGTCCTTGAACACACTATTTGCAAGGCTGGCCTCAAACTCACAGAGATCTGCCTACCTCTGCCTCCCTGAGTGCTGGAATTAAAGGTGTGTGCCACTAATACCTAACTGGTGGTTATTTAACAACTGCATATCATTTAAAAGTGCCCTACTTTAGTTTTCAAATATTGTTTTTTAATGTGTAGTAGTAGCATTACTGCTAATTGTACTGAATAAGATGGAGAGAACTATAAAGCATTTCCTCTTGGCTCGTTGTATTGTTCAGTGAGATCTACTGTAATCTTTTGCAAAAAGATATCAACATTTATCCCATTCATAAAATCAAGTTCTTGATGAGTAGGTCACCCAAGATGGGAGAAGTAAAAGGTACAAGAATTTATTACCCTTTTACCAACACAGACACAAAGACAGACAGACAGACAGACACACACACACACACACACACACTCACACAGAAAAGAGAGAGAGACTATGCACATTTGATGTACAATTTCTAACATAAGATTTATTTTGTAAAGAATATCATATCCAGCACAATTTGAAAGTTTGAGAGGTAATGTTTGTGCCTATGCTTTTTGACCTATAGCTCATCAGTTACACTGGGATGGATTGTTTTTTTCATAACCTAAAGATTATCTTTTATCACTTCCTGCTATGTATCCTAGCCTATTTCACCAAAAAGCCTGGTTTTCTGGCAATAGTTTTCCTTATGAAAAGAAGGGGTGATGGGAGAGGGAAAAGGAGAGGTAGAGAGTAAATGAGAGGGAGAGGGAAAGGGAAGGAAGATCAAGGCCTTTATGCTTCTAGCACCTGTGATTTCTCCTTGGCCTGGCCACATTTCTAAAGTGTAAGGTCATCTTTCCCTGTGGTTGTGTTCACATGATTCTCCTTAAGAATTTCTACAAATTATGTGCCCAGTCACCCTTTCAAGGGTTGCAGAGAATACCAAAGTTCACCTTGCCACATCTTTGTAAGTAGTTCTTTTATTAAACTCCCTAGAGTAATCCTAATTTGAATGTGCCATCTGTTTCCCGCTGGTACCCTGACTAATACACCCATGATCAGATCTCAAAAGTTAGTAACACCACGTAGCTTCTAATGATTTGAATAGTCTGAGAAATGAATTGCAATATGGTCCTAATAGTTTACAAGTCACAAGTCCAATAAAAATATATCAATCTAGTTCAGCAAAAATATATCAAACACTCTTCTGGTTTGGTGAACACTCTGAAACTAGGCAGGTGGGCTCCATTGGGAATTATCATTGTACCTCAGAAGAACAAACAACTTCTTATAGGTATTCAAGAATTTGATAAGTTATGAGGATAAAGATAAGGAGGTAGGACAAATGGGTCATTAAATCAAAAGACTTGTCAACAGCTCCAGTCCATAGAAAAGCCTTAAACTACTGATAAAAATAAAAAAGATCAGAAAATATTTCCATTCAACAGAGAAACTCTCTTAAATTTAAAGGAGAAAGTCATATTCATGCCTTTTATAGTTCTGTTGACGTCACCCTTTGCATTTTTTTTGTCCCTTCTTCTTTTTTCAGAATTTAGTTTTACTTTTCCAAGCTCTCAGGATTGTGTAATACTGAGATGTGTAATATTGAATTATGTTTATTTATTTATGTTTATCTATTTGTTTATTTACTTGTATTTCTTTACTATTTTATGTTAACCACATGTATTTAAAATATTTAGTTAGGGTATTAATTTGTTGATTTCATATACAATACAATATCTCTGAAGGCATACATTCTTCCTAGTTGTTTATCCACCTGTTATATCTCCTTCAGTGCCTGGCACAGAAGGAGCACTCAGCATTATGGGGCAAGGACTTGAAGGGGATCAGATCAGGCTGTGCATACATAGTGTCTTAGTCAGGATTACTATTGCTGTGATGAAATACCACGAACAAAATCAACTTGGAGTGGGTGTCAGTTCATATTTTCACTTTACTATTCATCATCAAAGAAAGTCAGAACAGGAACTCCAGGCAGAAACCTGGAGACAGGAGCTGATGCAGCAGTCACGGAAGAGTGCTGCTTACTTGCTTACTCTTCGTGACTTACTCAGCCCACTTTCTCATGGAACTCATGACAACCTGCCCACCAGTGGGTCTTCGCACATCAGTCAGTAATTTTAAAAACATCCCACATGCTTGCCTACAGCCCATTCTTATGGAGATATTTTCTCATTTAAGACTTACTTCTCTACAATAATTCTAGCTTGTGTCAAGTTGACATAAAAATAGCATTACATGAACATTCCAAAGTCTTTTTCTATATTTAAGATAACACAACAGGAGATAAAATGCAGCCATATTCTTGATGAAGCAACTTCTCAGACTATCTATGACTTCTTTGATGACCAAATAGTACAATATATACTATTGTGTCGATGTGTTTGAGGGTATGAAGTGAATGTCTATAGACGTAAGAATCAAGAGAAAGTGGCATGGGGGCATGTGAAAGAGGAGACTAATAAAGGGGCTTTAAAGAAGAGTGAATAGTGATAAATACATAAGGAATATAAAAGTAGAGAAAATCAGAATACTAGGCATGGAAAGTTTTAAACAGAAGTGTGAGAGAAGGAAGGGAGGAGGGGAAATATTTAGTCAAAAGAAACTTTATAGATTTTAAAAGCTATATATAAAAATATTGATTTATAAACTGACTAAAAAAGCATATGTACCACATTTTTCTCATTTATTTATCTGTTGATAAGCATCTAAGTTGGTTTCATCACTTAGCTATTGTGATTATAGCAGCAATGAACACAGGTGTGGCAATATCTCTATAGGAAGATATTATGTTACTGTTGTAGTTACTGTTCTACTGCTGCAAAGACATACCATGACCAAGACAAGTCTTGCAGAAGAAACCAGTTAGTTGGGGGCTTGCTTAACAGTTTTAGTCCATGATCATCATGGCAGAATGCAGAAAGGTATGGTGCTGGAGGCAGTAGCTGAGAGCTTTACATCCTGATCCATATGGAGTAGGCAGAGAGAGAGAGAGGGGACATTTGTGGGCTTTTGAAACCCCAGAATCAACCCCCAGTGGCATACCTGCTCCAACAAAGGAACATAATTTAATCTTTCCTACACAGTTCACCAACTGGGAACAATGCATAAAATATATGAGCCTATGAGGGACAATCTTATTCAAACCACAGTCTCCTTTGGGTGAATGACAGTAGTGTATAGTTGGGTTACAGAGGCTTGATTTCTGACTTGGTTATTTGTTTGTTTGAGAAACCTCCAACCTGATTTTCAGAGTGGCTGAACTTTTTGACATTACAACCAACAATTTTTGAGTCATTTTCATTCATAGTCCTGACGCTAAGCTTTCTGACCTGGACTATTAAAATAGTTTTAATTTGCAATGTTCTGATGGCTAAGGATGCTAATTACTTTTTAAAAGTCTTTCTTGGGCATTTGCATTCCTTTTGAGAATTTTCTGTTCGGTTCCATGGACTATTTTGAAATACCATTGTTTATTTTCAGATTGTTTAAGGTTTTGCTTGTTTCTAGTTTTGTATATTCTAAGCCCTAATTCTCTATCAGTAATACATCGGCAACAATTTTCTTTCTTTCTGTAATCTGTTTATCCATTCACTTTACAGGTTCTTTTGCTCTACAAGAGCTTTTAAGTTTCATGAGAGTCCACTTCTTGACTGTGGTTTTGTTTTCTGTGCTACTGGAGTCCTATTCACAAGGTTCTTACCTAAGTCAATAAATTGAAGTGCACTTCTGGCTTTTTCTCCAGCAGCATATCAGGTCTCATGTTCAGGTCATTGAGCCATTTTGAGTTGAGTTTTATGCACACAAAAAGCAATCTAGTATCACTTTTCTGCATGTCAAAACTCAGTGGTCCCAGAACCACTTGTAGAAGATGTTATCTTATTAAAATTCTATAATTTGTACCAATCCCAGCATAAGTTGGGGTTCCTGATCTCTTAGCACCACCCCTTACTAAGGAGCAATTGGCAGCTGGGATAGTTGCTGGGAGAGAAAGAATCTCTTTTTTTTTTTTTTTTTTGAGAGGATGTGGCGACTGGTAGGTTTCCATCATGTGCTCCTGTAGATGAGCCCAGACCTGTGTATATTCAGACAACACTAACTAGACTTAGTGAGTTATAAAATTACTAAGGGATATGGGCAGAAACTTGGGGGGGAAACAGTTTGGGGAGATGAAGGATTTGTAAAGGGAAATAGAGGTAAATATCACTATATTTCATTACATAAATGCATGTAGTCACAAAGCCTGCAGAAAAATAGGTGTACTTAGAATACATAATATCAAGTAGGACATACAACCTCAGAGAGAAAAGAAACATGTTATTCTTCATATGTGGAATATAGTCAATAATAAGGATACATATATGTGTAGAAATTTACATGTGAATACAATATAACATGTCTGAAAGAGAAAACCAAATGGTGAATACTAGGGGATGAAAATGGACTGGATGCAGGTCATGGCCATGAGTTATGATAGATGTTGTAAAACTGACTAGTTTTCTAGTTCTAATTCAGGCATGAATTTTTCATTTTTGATGATAGATAAGTACTTAAAAACATATTCAATATTGACAGTGTATACGCCAGTATGAAGCTTCACAGTTTCAATATAGTTATTCCAACTGTATGAAATCTCATTGGGCTGTATGGCTTTTGATTCTATTTATGGTCAGCATGCGATATTTTATTTGTGTGTCTTTTAATAAACAGTTTAATTTAAAATGTAAAGAAAAAACAATTCAAAAATTGTTTTTGTGAGGTTTCCTGCTTGGATGGATAATGCTCCTGTCAGAAATCATTGGATGTGAAATAAATAATCCAGTGCCAGATGTGGAGTAATTTCCCATGAGATATTCATCAAAAAGGTTCCAGAGTCTCCCCAAACAATTCAGGCTAGTGTCATTGCTCACTAGACTAGATAGCTAGACAATACAGCTGAAGATATCACATGTGCTGGATACAGAACATAGAAAAACCAAGCTGGAGTTGAGCTGGAAGCTTCTTGCCTACTGGCTACTATTCATCAAACTAGAAAGTGTTATTCAGCTACCGTATTGATACTAGGCCCTCTCTGGGGCTCCTCCTGGATATCCTATAGTTGTTCTCTGTCATGGAGATCCTGTAGCTTTGGATCTGCAGATCCAGCCCCTTCACACACTCTAGCAGTGCATAGAAGAGGTGAATGTTGGGGTGGGTCAACTCACAGTTCTGGTTTGGGCCTGGATGGTAGTTGGGTTGGTCAGCCTGCCAGTTTTCCCTCATCTTTACCACTAGAGTGATCTCCACAGTGCTGCCCCAGTTAATTCCCCCAGTGTCACAGGCAGCAAGGAGAATGACCAGATTTCTTCATCTCAAGCCCTCAGCCCAGGATCCATTGCAAAGAGCACTTACAAGTAAAGATGTATTGACTAAGGGGTATACTGTGTGACTCACCAGGCCCGCACAACAGTTTCCACACCAAGAATTTTTGTTTTGTTTATTAAATACACTTTTAATTTTTTTTTCTTTTTATGTTTGTGGGAGATGAGAAGTCACAAGGGCAGAGAAAAGTTGATAGAGAGATGAGTGAGATCGGGAAGCATGATGTGAAATCCACAAAGGATCAATAAAAATTATATATATATATGCATATATATATTAACTAAATAAGTAAAAAAGGAGTTTTTCAGACTGCTCAGGGAGAAAAGTTATCAATGGTTTCTGCCTGTTGTGGACCATGCGTATAGTATCATATGGCTCTAACTGGCAAAATATGCCCACTAGAGGCATGACTGTTCAGAGAGGTAACCAATCACTTCATGCATGGATCTGAGATTCATATCATAGAAGGAAATCGATGCTTGGTTTTACTAACATGATCAAATGTTCACTGCTGAAGTTTTTCTGAATAAACTGTATAATGCTACCTTCTCAGCATTTGCACTCATGGAAGAGGGCTGCTTTTATTCTTGGTTGTAGATATTTGCTTTTGCAGTGAGTAGTGAGTGGTTAAGGAAAGATTTCTTACTGGCCCATGTGCTGTCTGCCTAAGTGCCTTTGGAGTGTTCAGTCCTCCGTCTGACATCTATACCAGCTCTAGGAACATTATCGTATTGGTTTTTTTTCTGTTTGTTTTATAAACTTCCATGATAAGAGCAATCTAAAGAAAAAGAGTTATTTTGGCTCATAGTTCCAAGACACAGTCTACATTAGTGGTTATGTTAGTGGGAATGTTAGTGCTCGGCTGTTCTTTTTCTTTTTTAATTCAGTTCATTATTGTAGAGGTGGAATGGTTCTCTACAATTAAATGTGTGGGTGGAACTTTTTTCTTCAAGGAATCCAACATTAACAATGCCATACAGACATTCCAACAGCTTGCTTCTAGAGTGATTCTGGATATGTTTGCAATATACAATTGCACACACACAAAAAAATCCATCCCAACAGAGAATGGGAGCTTCACAAGAATTTATCAGATCAAAGCAAGACTGAAGCACAACAGGGCAAAACCCAAATCCCCCCCGCTAATAGATGCAGCTGAGTAGCAGAAGCATGATGTCACACACACTTATGAAGACATCATTGTGAAAACTGTTATTCCTTAGTCTAAACTTCAAAGGGAGAGAGAAAATTTGTCATGATCTCCATTTAGTACAACAGTGGGACTACCTCTTTTACAGAAATAGAAAGAGTGGAAATCTTGACTTCTCTCTTTTGCCCAATTTGTTTATTAACATTTCTTAAACTTTCCTTGCATATACTAAATATGTAGGACTGGCAGACTTTAAAATGTTCACCCTAAAATAATACAAGCAGAATAGTTACCAAATCTTCTTATTCTAAAAATAAGCAAAAGATTCCAATGTCCCTATTCATCAGGCATTAGTTCTGCACCTATGTATCTGGACCTGCTCATTGGTCCTGTGAAAGTCCAGATATCTCTCATCCACGGAGTTTCTAGTACACTGTATGTTCAGCAGAGCTTGGTGAATTTCATTACTCAGAATTTCCAGCTGTGGTAGACATTGCTGCTCCTCACACTACATAATGCAAGTTGTTAATTCAGCATAGGTAGGAAACGCTTTTATTTCCACAATAATGGCAGAACTAGCAGAGTTTAATGATTAATACATCCTCGAGTTATGTGATGCTGCTTGGGTTACTTCTAAGTGGTGGGATATTCTTTCCCTGCACTCCAGAAAAAGGCCTGGTATACCACACATCCACTTAAAAGATGCTCATGAGCTGGGTAGTGGTGGCATATGGCTTTAATCCCAGCACTCCAGAGGCAGAGGCTGGCAGATCTCTATGACTTTGAGGCCAACCTGGTCTACAGAGCGAGTTCCTGAACAGGCACCAATACTACACAGAGAAACCCGGTCTCAGAAAAAAAAAAAAAAATAGGGAGAGAGTGAGGAAGAAGCTAATGAAAATGACAGTTTTGCAAAAGAGGTACTTGTCAATGTCTCAGGATTAATTTTTTCCTCTTGTATTCAAAAACTCTACAAATTACCTGGGGCTTTAATCTGAACACTGGCTTACCCAACAGAATAACGTTTTCTGATCTCAAATATGTGCCAGTCATAGCAAATCACACACATAGCCCAGATACTTCAAGATTAAATAAATAAACAGAACAGCATTGTCACTGGCAAGATTCAGTCTGTCGCACATGTGTGACGGACTGTGCACAGAAGAGGAAGCTAATGCAATTGATGGCATTTGGCTAAGAGCTGCCAAGATTCATTTGTCACTTTCCTGTGAATGAATTGTGAATTTGTTTTTAGAATTTATTGAAGCCTACTTGAATGCTTCATAATTACTCTCATACTCTTGGGAAAAGGAAGACTACACTGAGTCACTCAAATTTCTAGAAAACATGTTAACTCAGAAAGAAGAATCTGATGATTTCTGAAAGTGCAGTTTGCATGAGCCAAAATCGTTACACGAAAAATCCCGAGAAGCAATGTTACTTCACACTTTTAGCCAGTATTTTTCTAGCCTTGTAGTGCAATTCTTTGTGTATTGAAAGGTACCCTTTGGTGGCAGTGTTTATATCTTTAGAAAGAAAGGGATGATCCTCTAGTGTCCATGATTTGATGTTCCATAATAATAAGTCATTTTTTACATTTGCTTTATAATATTTAAAGCTGGTAGATGTCAACACACAGTTCCTGTTTACTGTGGCCCCAGTTTCTCCTTTTAACATTCTATATTGGTATATTGTATTTGTTACAATGAGAATAACAGTACTTACATAGCAGTACATAAATAATTAATTAATCAGTTTTACTCACTGTCCCCATTCCAGGATTGTCCCCACCCTGTCATCAGTAAGAACATCTCTCTAGGTATCTTCCATGTGGAAGATTCTCAGAATCTTCTGGCTTTCATAATCCTGATAATTCTAGGGAGAGCTGGTCACATATTTTCTAGAATATGTTTTTATTGTTATTTGATAATTTTTTTTCTCATAATCATGCTTGGATTATGATTTTTTATCACAAAACCACAGCGTTAATGTCACTCTCCTCAGTATATCATTGCATTTCTTGTGTTTACTGATATTGATCTCAATCAGTGGGCCCAGGCTATCATCTTGTCAGTTTTTTACTGTGGAGAATTAGTGGAACACACCTTATTTTTACATCTGCTTATTGAAGAAGACTTGATAGCTTCCAGGTTTGGACAATTATGAAAAAAAAAATGTTTCCTAAGTGCTCTTGTGTGTGCTTGTGTGACATAGTTTTTAAATCAATTGGGTAGATATCACCAAGAGTGGGCACTTCATCTTATGGTAGATCAATGTTTGCATTGAATAGAGATCCACAACTACCTTTGAAAATATTTTTGCATCTTTCTGATATTAGAGTTTCTTTTACTCCATTTCTCCATAACAACTGGATGTTGTGTTTTATAGTAAACACCTGAGTAATCAAGTACTCTTATGTGATATTTTAATGCTCACGGGGCCTGGGGATCTTTGCCATGCTTATGGTTCATTTTGTGGCCATCTGGTTTTCATTTGCTTGTTTCTGTTTTCCGGGGTGTAGCCTTCAAACTTACAGGACACCACTGAATATGTGATCTGTCTGCTGCAGTTACCCCCATGCTCGAATGATAGGCAGATGCTACCACACCAGGCTAATTTGTTTTGATAAACTGGCTATTAAGAATACTTTGGCCATTTTATTGTTTTGTTATATTACTTTTTATCTAGAATCCCTGTATAGTTTGCATAAGGTACTTAATTATATATGGGTTTTACATGTTTTCTCTGTGCTTGTGACTTGTCCCTTGAACCTCTCCAAAGAAACTTGCATAGAATAGATAGATTATTTCAATAAATTAAAAAAATCACTTGTCAGTTATTTCTTTTGTCTACAGTGCTTAAGGATCATGGCAAAAATCATGAAAGCTAAAAGACCTTTTTTTTTTTTTCTATTTTGCAAAGCTTTACAATTTTAAAGAATATATGCAGATATGTTCAGAGTTTGGGTTAATCATTTGGGTATGTGTCTGTGTGTGTCGGTGTCAGTGCCCGTGTGTGTGTGTTTGTGTGTGTGTGTGTGTGTGTTAATATATATATGAAACCAGGACCCCAAGCATGCTGGAAAAGTGTTCTGCTTGTGATCCGGAACTTCAGACCTTTGAGTTTATGTGGAACTAAATAACAATTAAACCCTTTCCTCCACAAGTTGCTTTGGGTCATTGTGTTTTACCACAGCAATAAGAACCCTAACTAAGACAGTTAACTTTATCCATATTTACTTCTCTCAGAAGAACTCGATACCTTTAGGGCAAAGAACTGATTATATTTTTAACATCCCAAGTATGAAATATTGTTCTTCTGAGACAAGAGATATTCTGTTTTGATCTTCATTGTGTTTCCTGAATAGATTTTATTTGTGGATATTCTTTTTCTTCCAAGAGGTTCAAAATCAATGCTTCATCATAACCTATGACCTAAAGATGAAATGGTACATGTTTGTATTATGTCTTGTCTCCCACAGATCTTCAGGTCCATAATATCTTGTTTTATATTTGATATAGATTGTAAAGGGCAGAGAACTTTCTTTATGTCCTATTAAGTTGTGCCCTAGAAATTTTACTTTCCATTTCAAAACGGGCCTATTTCATGGTCTTCTAGAGGTCTTGACTCACAGGTCTGGTATAACATCATCCAGGATATCTAAGTACTGTTTTTCATCCCTTGTTCACCATCAAATGCTGTGAAGAACTGGAGAAACTTGACTATTGACTCTTCAAATCAGTTAGATTTGGTTTTCTTTTATATAATGGAGTTTCACTGATTCACGAAGCTTAACCAGTATCACTCTCGAACTTCTGTCCAATAGGATGCTAACACTTGTGCAATTAAACAAAAAAAAAAAAAAAAGGGAAGGAAGACAGAAGAAAATACTTAGGTAATTTTCTTCATCCAATAAGGAGATAAATTTCTGGTTTCACTGTGTCTGGGACCTTCTGTAAAATGGTGATGATGAGCTAGGAGCTTTCTGTGAAGATCTTTAGGTCCCTCTGAACCAATTCTATAACCTTTATATTTGCTCTACTCCTGGTGTCATTTTTGTTTCCAGATTTCAATCAGCATAGAGGATGAAACATCTCTTTGTATTTTACACTCGTACTCCAATGAATCTAAGATGTTGGAAGACATGTAAGTAGAACGTTGAAGTTGGCTTAAGATGGGCCAGTCTCACACAGATTCTTAGGATATGGGCAGAAAGTAGATTCTTTTCCAGATTGTTGCAAAAATGACCTTGAGATCAGATTCTAACAGAATCCTTGTTCCCTTCTGAAACCTTATTAGCCAAAGTCTTGCTAGCCTTATTTCTCAACATTCTGATCATTAAAATTCTTATGATAATTCACCATTGTTCTCATTTCAATAAACTATTGCTTTTCTTATTCACTGTTTCAAAGTTGTCTATATTCCTCTTAGATTGGGCTAATATAATTGGGTTGGCCCACACTAAATATGAATTGGTATCTCAGATTGCTTTAAAGGGGGAAAGATACCTGAACATCAGCTTCTTGACTGGAAGACAATGTAGCAAATGGTCCTTCTCACCATGCCAGATTTACTTTTGAGTCCTCCTCGATTACCACTATAAGCTGCTTGTAAGATCCTAATTTTGAGGGGGGGGGATTAATCTTTTTCAAAAAATCTAAGAACAGAAAGCATGAGTTTTATTTTCTGAAAATTTCAAGTAGTTTCAAACTTATAAGAGTTTAAGAGTATAAAAAATAGTAAAGACCATTTTTTCCCTAATATTGCTTGACCATTAGTTATGGTTATGTTGAATTTTATCTAAAGCCTTAGATTTGTAGCTGTCTTCTCTGGCTTATTATACTTTCAGGAAGACTTTCAATGGTAAAGCTCTTTAGTAACACCCTGTTGTCTCTGGCATTATAATTTCTGGGTTGGTAGTGGTATTGGATGGTTGTAAGACGAAGGATGCATGAAAACATTTCTCAGAATTCATACAAAGACCCGTGCCAAAAGGAGGCCACCAAAGTGATATAAGGAGCTATAAAAACAGCCCATCAATATGATTCTTCAAAAATGTCAACATTGTGAGAGGTAAGGAAAGCTACAGAAGTCATTTGAATTAGAAGACTAGAGAAGCATTCCAGCTGAATATGTGACAATAGCCTATTCTGTACTGTAAGAAATATAAGGTAGTGATCTATTTTCTGAATCTAATAAAATTCATCTGGTATGCTATAGTTCTGAACAAATAGTTAATAAAAGGAACTTGATAATTATACCATGGTTAAAGTTGCATTATTGTAGACATACTCTTAAATAATGTAAAGATAAAGTGTCAAGCCATATTCAACTTGCCTTGTCACTTAAGGAAAATATGATACACATTTTATAGGCAGAGTTCTGTTCTCAGACTCAACATTTGGCAGTTCATAATCTACTTTAAGTCCAGCTGGAACACCTATTTCTAGCTTTGTGGGTACACAGATCCAGAGACAAAGAGACACACAGAGACACATAAGAATATTTTTAAGTCAGTAAATAATAAATAAATGAATAAACTAAGAACACATGCCTAGCTATTATCTTATTTTTATATGTATAAATTGTAGATTATTTTTGCATTTACATTAAGTTTTTATGTCAATATTTTAAAATACTTTAATTAACATTTCTTTAAACTTTTGCATAGCTTTTCATTTACTTTCCATATATGACTTGCCAAGAATTAGTGCTTAGTGCTGAAACATCTTATTTCTGATGTTTTTTTCTTGCTTCAGTGATTTCATGACATCTTGCTTTCAGGTTTACATAAATGAACATGTAATCCTAATGTGTTTCTAATAGTAATTTTAGAGACTTCCTTTAATGCTATTCAGTAATTCATTCCTACATTAAAAGGAACCATGACTATTTCTTCATATTCTCATTAAGATTCATTGAATCTTTGTGTTGTGTTATCAAACAGTCAGCAGAAAATGTCAATTAAAGATTTAAATTTGTATTATCTATATTTTTAATTAGTTTGAATATGTTCTAAAAGTTTTGGAAAATTAATATTGTTTTCATTTTTGTCACTATTTACTATGAGATTTTCTTGCTGCCCTGAAATAGCTGTAAACACATCAAGAAAATAGGCTACTTCTCTGTAATATTGGATTTAAACTGTTTTCTCCAAGTTTGTCTCCAGCCTGTGTTTATTGAATTTTTATTGGTGTGCACATATGTTTCTTGTTTTATTTGTATGCATTGATCGCTTTGCTTAAAATATAATGCAATATTTTTGAGGCTCTGTTTTTTAACTTATTGATTTAGCTTGAAGACAAATCATGTACCCAAAATTAAGTACAAAGATTACATAGAACAAATGATGACAAAATAAACTAAATAAAAAACAATACTGTGCTTACAAGTTGGATATTATACTTTGCATCAGAAATGAAACAATGCCTGGATTTTGTAAATACTATCAATTTTCTAGATCACTCAGAGAAAAAAAAATTAATTAGAGATTATACTCTATAACTTCTACAGTAAATTCATATTAGAAAATTGATATAGAGAACAAATTTAACATAATAATCAGAAATAGAAAATATGTAATTTTTCTTCATCACTCTGGACATGAAGCATCCCCTCAGGTTTAAGATTAAGATCTTGGTAAGGCTTTGATCATTAGCAAGAATCCTGTTTGTACGTGGTAGAGTGGCAACTGATTTTGGGCATTTTCTAAGACAAAATCATGATCATCTAAATTTATCTGTATAGCTGTTGCTTGAATTTTTGTCATCAAACGCTGAATTCTTAAATGTTTGGTCATCCAGTGTGGTGTTCCTGAAAGCTGATGAACACCAGAATCATTAATCCAGCAGGAAAGAGGTGGGTCTCTTGTACCCTCATTTAGACTCACACACTCTCTGTCTCTTTCCACACCGAAGCCCCACTCCCCATGTGTGCATGCGTGTGATTTTGTGTATGTGTGTGTCTGTATTTGATTAGAATTATTGTTTGAGGCACATGGAATAAATCAACTTCCAGACAACCAGCATAACATTCAAGCTAGATAGGACCTGAAAACCTCCTTTTTTGTGCTCTGCCATCTATGGTTCTAGAAAGTTCTATGCAAGCAGCCTAGGGAGAGAAACTGTTACCCAGCTGCAACACCTATAAACCATGGCAATTATCAGCATGGTGAAATATTCATAATGATGCAGTAAGTGGCACTCACATGTTGGCAGCAGTGAATGATTGTCTCATTGGACTTAAGTCCATGCAATAATATGAAAATTATGCCTGATACTGTAAATATAGCCAATTCTCTGGTACTAGTGAGGTTATGACCATAGGAAGTGAATCTATTACCAACTCTTTATTAGACCAGCCTGATCTCTTAATATTTTCTAAGTCTTTTCCTATACACAGAGATGCAGCAACTGAAGACCATCACAGAAAAAAAAAAGAAATAAAAACTCACCAAACAAACTATGCACACTGCAGAGATCAACGGATGGTTAGGAGTCACAACATATGCCTACACTAAAGCTACTGCACCTATATCTCAGGGAAGATTGTGGAAGAGGGAACGGAAAGAATGTAAGAGCCACGACTATCAAACAAGTCTGTCCTAGAAATGGCTGCACAGACATGACAGAAACAATGGCAATATCAATGGATATGCTGATGTGGAAATGGCAGAGAATTAGAGGGGTAGTTCCCTGGACAAAGAACGACAGTTCACTACTGACTGCTGGGAGAATCAGCCTCTCCCAGACTGAATGCCCTTGTTGGTTATCATCGGTATCTGACAATCCTCTTCCTCTCTGAAATTTATGTGTAATGCCCAGGACTTTCACACCACTGCAGGTGTTTATGGAGCTGAAAACAATACTGAGTAAAATAGAATACCTGCTCCTATTTAGAACTGAAAAACGTGACTTTCAGCCTCCTTAGCCTATCTCTCATAGTGTCTACAGGTTCAGGTTAAAGATCTACTTGGTGTCATGATTTTCTTTGCCATTTTTGCCTTTGTTGCCTCCTTTTAGTGTTTAAAAGTACTATGTCAAACCACAGGACGTAAGTGCTGTGTAGCATTAAGTTTAAGGGAGGTCATGATTCATGATGTTTCCTATGAAGAAAGTGTGTATTATGCAAGTTTTGCTGCATTATCAGGAAAATAGTACTAGTGGCTACGACTTCAATGTCATACCAGTGTCTGAGGGTCATTAAACATGGAATCTTTAAAGAAGAGCACATAATGTAAGATTATATACTAATTAGTTAGCAAATATTTGTCTAATCACATCTTATATTGCAGCTAAAAGCAAGAGGTACTGTTGTTGCTCACCCAGTACTCACAATGATATGATAATCTCATAGCTATTATGTGAAGAGTCTTTGTCTATGCCCCTGTGTTTTTTTTTTTAATCCAAATGTTGTTGAACTAAGTTACCAGGTTTCTGAGCCAGAATAAGCAGTTGTTAAACATGCGTGTAGAATTCTTTGAGCTTCAGTTCTCTGATCTACAAACATGAATGACCATGCTACAATGGTAAACTATTTGACGATTCTCCGCCACCTCAGAAAATAATCACTACAATTCTCTAATAGATTTGTTTTGAGAACCAGTAGAGTTAATGTAAAGTGTTCTCAGTGCCTTGCAAAGAGAACAAATGCCCAATATCCTATTCATGCCAAGTGATTTTTTTTAATTCTATATAAATAGTGGCACAGTAAATTGTGTTTTCTATTAGGATTCAAGATAGATCAGACTGGAAAAGCTGCCCAAGATGACTGTTATTCTTGTATTCACTTCTGATCCTTGAAGAGGAGTAGTTTGCTTATTCTGTTTTTGAGATACCATCTCATCCAGACTGGCTGCTAAATCTTGCCAATCATCCTCCCCCTGCCTCTGCTACCCAAGGGTTCTGATTTCCAGTGAGTGTCTTCACACTAGGCTAAGGGTACGGTATTTTAAAGTCATTTTGCATTCCCATTCTACATCCTGACTTTTCTGTGTTCTCAAAAGTCTCCCAATATTCTCTTAACTCTTGACTATGACATCACCTGTCCTTTTTTCCCTGCTCCCACTGTCTGGGCTCTGTTGTTTAGTTTGCTATGCTGCCTGGTGGTTTAAGAATTATGTCAAAAAACTGTAGTCAACTTCTCACTTTTAGAAAAAATGCAAAGTTTTGTTTGTTTGTTTGTTTTTCCCTGCTCCCACTGTCTGGGCTCTGTTGTTTAGTTTGCTATGCTGCCTGGTGGTTTAAGAATTATGTCAAAAAACTGTAGTCAACTTCTCACTTTTAGAAAAAATGCAAAGTTTTGTTTGTTTGTTTGTTTGTTTTTACAGTGATCTCCAAAGTGGTTGCACAAATTTGCATTCTCACCAGCAATGGATGAGTGTTCCACATCGGGGCAATCATTGGTGTTTTTGATTTTAGCCATTCTGACAGGTGTAAGATGGTATCTCCAAGTTATTTTGATTTGTATTTCCCTGATCGCTAAGGAGGTTGAACATGACCTTAAGTGTCTTTTGGCCAGGAACTTCGTCTGATAAGAATTCTCTTTTCAGTTCAGTACCCCATTTTTTAATTGGGTTAATTGGAATTTTTTCATGTCCAGCTTCTTAAGGTCTTTATATTTTGGAGATCAGACCTTTGTCTGATGCGGGGTTGGTGAAGATCTCCCATTCAGTAGGATGTCTTTTTGTCCTAATGACAGTGTCTTTTGCTTTACAGAAGCTTCTCAGTTTCAGGAGGTCCCATTTATTCACTGGCTCTTGTTGTCTGCGCTACAGGGGTTATATGTAGGAGGTGGTCTCCTGTGCTCATGTGGGCAGTCTACTTCCCACTTTCTCTTCTATCAGGTTCAGTGTGGTCGGATTTATATTGAGGTCTTTAATCCATTTGGACTTGAGTTTTGTGATAGAAATGGGTCTATTTTCATTCTTCTGCAGGTTGACATCCAGTTATGCCAGCACCATTTTTTTTGTTTTGTTTTGTTTGGTTTTTGATTTTTCGAGACAGGGTTTCTCCGTAGCTTTTTGCCAGCATCATTTTTTGAAGATGCTGTCTTTCTTCCATTGTATACTTTTAGCTCCCTTGTCGAAAATCAGGTGTTCATAGGTTTGTGGGTTAAAATCGGGTCTTTGATTCGATTCCATTGGTCATGAAAAAGCATTTTACCTATATATTTACTTTTAAGAAAACACTTAGAAGGTACCTAGTACATTCTAAGAAAAATTTGGGTAACATGAATGTCTGCTCTCTTATTTTCTGTGAACAATGCTTCAGGAAGTCCCGGCTCACTTAAGCTTTAATTTTGAAGGGGCCTCTGGCCGTTTTTCAGACTTCATGAGAAGAGTATTCTCTTTAATCAACAGCACAGTGCTGCATTATTATGTTGCTCATGGTGTGCTTGAGAAGCAAGGCCTCTGGGGTGAGCAAGAAACTGGAGTTTTTTAGCCTTGCCTCTATTTGCCATTAGGGACTATTTTTCTTGTTAGCGATGAGGCCTGAATGCCTGAGTGAGTGCTTACTTTTAGATTCCAACTTATTTGCTGAAAACAGCATGACTTGTGGTTACATGAGGCTTCTTAAAAGTGTGACTTTATTTTATTTTATTTGTATACATTGTATCTTCAATTCTGTGGCATTTAAAGGTATCTGTAACCTACATTACCAAATGTCCAAGACCTGTTCCCAGCATGTCTCCCAACCTCTCACTCCTATTATCACAATATTCTTTTCTCAACTTCTTTTCTTTAAAATTTTCCCTACCCCTATCAAAATATAATTAACACAATAACAGACATATCAAAGATTTACAATGGAACGTTATTGTACAAAAATGTGTTGTGAGATGATTTTCATAATCAAACCATTCATACATGCATTCAGGAACTCTCTTTAGATAGATTTAGGACATTTTAATAGCAACTCTGAATGTTAACAGGCTTGATTCCCCAATCAACAGACATAGACTAACACTTTGGGGATCCATCGAAACAATACCGCTCCTTTTGTTACCTCTAAGAAGCATGCGCTGCCACCAAAGGCAGACAGCACTATAGCATACAAAGCAGCACTATTGAAAGCAAATGTAACAAGGAAGCAAGCAGAAATTTGTTTTTGTGGTCTGATAAAACACTTTTCAAACCAATACAGACTAGAAGAGATGAAGATCCTGTTACAGAGATTAAGGAAAAATTGTGTAACCATCTTTTACTTTTTTTTTTTAATTTTAAATTTTCTACTTTACAAGCCAAGGACAGTTTCTCCTCTCTTCCCTCTTCCTGCTTTTCCCAACCTCCCCCTAGTCCTTCATCCATCTACTTCTTAAAAAGAGCAAGTCCTCCCATGGAAAGTCAACAAAGCCTGGCACTTCAAGTTGAAGCAGGACCATGCCCCTCTCTCCTACATCAAGACTGAGCAAGGCATCCTACCATAGGGAATGGGCTCCAAAAAGCCAGCCTACGCACCAGGGATAGATTCTGGTCCCACTGCCAGGGGTCCCATAAGCATACCCAGCTACACAACTATCACTTTCGAACTATTTACCATAGTAGTTATGTCAATTTATATTTCTACCAACAGTGCATAAATACTCTCTTTCTCCATGTCTAGACGTCATTTTATTTTTTTTATAACCATGCTAAGGGGCCTGAGTGCATATTCCATTTCAGGGTCTGTTCTTGATAACTAATGAGTTTCCTAGCTTGTGGGAATCGCCACATTGATGGGTATTTGTGAGACTAGAGTGTCTTTGTCTGTGCATCACATTGTAGACGTAATTACAAACTAGGAGGAAAAGTTTTGCTATCGTTTGCCTTGCTCCCCTGTCAGTCTTATCCCTGTTTTCAGGTATAGAAAGAGCTGCATGCATCATGAGAGAGGGAACGAGGTAATCTTTTCTGCATTTTAACCTTAAAATCATGCACAGGAAAGTCCCCGATACAATTTTGTTCAGAGGAGAATGAGGAACGTGATTTCAAAAACACTCTGTTCTGATTTGCTTCTGGAAATGCTATTAATGTATATTTCATAATTTTTGAAATGTGACATTTTAGCAATTCTAAAGTATTCAGGGTGGTAAGGTGGTATGTGTCAAACAAAAACAAAACAGTAGGGACAGGAAACTTCTGGCACTTGTCATGACCCACAGAACTTAAGAGGACAGCACAAGAAACCGTGAGTTGAAGCTAGCTGGGCTGCCCATCAATTCTTTACCTAATAAACAAGCAAACAGAAGCAAAGCTTTGACTGTTCAGGATGGTTATGAAAAAAGCTTAAACTTCCCCAACTGCACCATGGTTAAGGGTGAATTTGCGTGGCTAAACAGTGACTCTCTGCAGGCTCATCCCTTCCCTCACACACCAGTAAGCACACATCAATGACAAGTGACTTAGGATAGAGCTGCAGACATAAACTTTGGTGTACACATGGGTGTAAAAGCAGAAGCTTTTCTTGCTGTCTTTTCTTAGGTTTAGACATTGATTTCAACATCGTACCCCAAGAAATCTTGTCAGGCTGCATTCTCTAAGCGACTACCCTATTACTCTCTCACGGCAGCCTGCAGTTCCTTGCATGAGTATGCTTTGCTAGAGTTCATTTAAGATGCCTCTCTATCCAAAATGACATTGTATCAAACCTCTGCTTTGAAAACATAAACCTAATTTCCATGAAGTAAGTGTATCTGCATGGCATCCATGTACTTTTTACAGTCAATAAATATTTATTGAATACATCCCAGATGTCAGTCACAAAGAACGTAGTACTAAAATTTCAGAGAGCAAAGTCAATTTCAAAGATTAGAGTCTTGGATGTCCCTCGGAAGAACAATAATTTCCTAGGTGGCGTAAGTCCTTATTTTGGTATCTAACACCACAAAAACAAAATGAAACAAACATAATATTGAATACCAAATACATCTAACATCAAGTATCCTGGCAAATGAATGCAATTTTCTCGTGGCAAGAAACTTGAATCTGAAAAATATTTAGTTTTAAATTATCCTGTTTCAAAGTAAAAACTAAGCAAAACAAAATAAAACAACAACAATAGCAAGAAAAGCATTAAGGCTTAAAAATACACTGAAGGCTGTAGAAAAGTCTCAATAGTTAAGAATATGCACTTCTCTTGCAGAGGACCCAAATTTGATTCTGAGCATCCTTCCCAGGCAGCTTGGTACTGCCTATAACTCCAGATCAATTGGGGTCTTCACCCCAGCCCCTTGGCATACATTTTTGGAATGTTGAGTGGAAAGCTCCGTTTCAAAGCTCCCTCCCCTGGGAGTTGCCACAGGCCAGACTCCACCTCTAAGAAAGTCCCTCCCCCAAATAGTGACCTCTTCCCAGGGAAAGTCAAGACCACTCCCACAGGCTATTTAAACTGCCCCCCAGAGAATGAACAAATGGTCTCCCCTTTCCCTCTCCAAAGGTCATTCTGGTCTTCCTCCCCCACCTCCGTGTTTTCCCAGGGCCACCAGCGAGTGCTGGCACCCATTAATTCTGGGTATCTTTTAATTCTCTCTGATTTGGTTTGTTTGGGATTGTTTGCATTGGCGGAGAGGTTTGTTGGCCAGGAAATACTTAATAAGTAGATCCTATGCCATCTTTGGAATTCCTAGGGTGGGCATGTTGTGGACGATTCTTTTACTTATGTAAAAATGTGTTTTATTTCTTTATATTGAAGAATATTACTTTAACTATGTAAAGGTGTGTTGCATTTGTTTTATGCTGTGTTTGTTTAACTGTGTGAAGATGCATCACTTTTGTTTTACCTTTTCTGCTTAAGTTACCTGATTGGTCTAATAAAAAAGATGAATGGCCAATAGCTAGCTAGGCAGTGGGAGGATAGGTGGGGCTGGAAAACAGAGAAAATAAGTAGTAGAAGGAATATTGGTGTGGGAAGTCCTTCTCTATATGTGTTCCTTTTATTGGTTAATGAATAAAGAAGCTTGCTTGGCCTGTGATAGGGCAAAGTAGAGCTAGGCAGGAAAAACTAAACTGAATGCTGGGAGAAAGAAGGCAGTAAACCATGAAACAATCCCACACCAGTTTGGACTTATTATTAAAAGGGATATTTATTTGAGGGGAAAAAAAACTTACAGAACACCATCACGTGGCTGGCTAGGACTTAAAGTCAGCCTCGTGAGATTCTGTCATATTATATAATGCCTGTTCTTGGAAAGCTCAAAGTACACATATAAAACATGTTTTTTTTTTTTTTTTAGGGAATATGGAGTCCTTTTATACCACCACAAGGTCAGATCTACCTCAAATGATCTTTTTTCTTAAGTCAATGCCTATATTTACCTGTGTGAAGCAGTAAATTTGCATTTCGCCTTTTTAGGAAAGACATTCTGTGCCACTCTAAGTGAAAGCACCCAATGAAACCACAATTGCTTCCAATTCATCTCATTTGTTCCTCCCCACAGAAAAGGGGTTCACTGGGAGCATGGAGGACACAGGTTAGCTTTACTGAGAGCTGCTCAACATCAGACCTTTCCATCACCATGTCTGCATTCACCCAGTAAGTCTCTCTCACCTTCCTCCCCCCCCCATTGCACACTGACATCCACACTGGATATTTACATATCCAGTCACAAACAGAGATAAAAGTAGTACACATCACCTAAACTTCCAGTGTCAAAAATGGACTATAAAATACTAATCCATTGTTTGCCCACCATCCACATTCCAGTGAGTGTCTTCATAGAAACTTGGATCTTATTTTAAGATGAGACATTTATCACTATTTACCAAGTCTGATGTTACTATACAAACTCTATAAAAGCTAATAATTAGATTTGTGTTTATTGTAGTAATTACAGATATTTCTATAGATAAAGTGGAAGTGGGTTGCTAACAATACACAAGGGAACCTCTGGCATGGGAAATGGAACACAACAGGAACTGTAGCTATTGCAGCCCTTGTAGCCACAGCTTGTCCCATGAGTCTTAAAGTGTGTTAGGAGCATAGTCTGTAGAATCAGCAACAATGACTTAGAGGTTAACATACAGGACTTTTTAAAGATGAATGCTTATGACTTAAAAAAAAAAGCAAATTTGAGAGAGGAGACATTGAGCCGTGATATATCTAGTTCGTGAACTCTCCTAGAGCTAGAGTGACCCTTTGAAGTTACCCCAGGTTGGAGCAAAAGAATCATATGTCCATAATTCATTGGTAAAAGTTGCCCTCTGAGGAATCCTGATTTTTAAAACCACCAGCCTATTATAACAATCTTCCAGGAGGGCTGAAAAGTAACACTTCAGTTAACAGATTATTAAATAAATGCATCCTTTAATCCTCAGAGAATGCACAAAGATATGACAGGAGCAAAATATTACACCTAATCTTTAACTTTTCCCTGTATACCAGGAAATAGGGAAGCTAATCACAATTTTGTCAACAAAGTAGTCAGGACTAACACAAGTTAAATAATGTATCCAGGGAAACTCATGTTTCCTCATATCAAACTCAATACACATATTTACATAGCCATTAGTGATGGAGAATGCTTTGTGATATCATGGATTAGATATTTGCTTTCTCTCTCAAAGTGTCTTAACCAATCTAGGTGCTAAATTAAAACGTTACTCTAAGTAAAGTCAATATTGAAACCATCAAGAGTTGTTAAATATAACCTAGCTATCAAGGCAAGGTAAGGGGCCAAGGCCAGTAGCCACAAAAAATAGAGACTTATAGGCTTGGGGTCTACTCCTCAGTGCAGCATCTTTCCCTGAGAGTGGCAAGATCAGCACCACTTCAGATCTTGCTAGAATATAAGTCATTCAGTCCTAAAATCTTTTTATTTATTTATTTATTAAAGATTTCTGTCTCTTCCCCAACGCCGCCTCCCCTTTCCCTCCCCTTCCCCCAATCAAGTCCCCCTCCCTCATCAGCCCAAAGAGCAATCAGGGTTCCCTGCCCTGTGGGAAGTCCAAGAACCACCCACCTCCATCCAGGTCTAGTAAGGTGAGCATCCAAACTGCCTAGGCTCCCACGAAACCAATAGGTACAGTAGGATCAAAAACCCATTGCCATTGTTCTTCAGTTCTCAGTAGTCTTCCTTGTCCGCTATGTTCAGTGAGACCGGTTTTAACCTAGGCTTTTTCAGACCCAGGCCAGTTGGCCTTGGTGAGTTCCCGATAGAACATCCCCATTGTCTCAGTGTTTGGGTGCACCCCTTGTGGTCCTGAGTTCCTTGCTTGTGCTCTCTCTCCTTCTGCTTCTGATTTGGACCTTGAGATTTCAGTCTGGTGCTCCAATGTGGGTCTCTGTCTTCACCAACCCCGCAACTGACAAAGGTCTCATCTCCAAAATATATAAAGAACTCAAGAAATTAGACTGTAAAAGACTAATCAACCCAATTATAAAATGGGGCACTGAGCTGAACAGAGATCTCTCAACAGAAGAAGTTCAAATGGTCAGTCCCCCAATCTTGAAAAGAACAGGGTAGGTATTTTGTATTTGAGGAAGCTTCAGGTCAGTAGAAGCTTTCCTAACTTTAGAGTCACTGAGAAAATTCCTCCACTACATTTAGAAAAATTGCTGGTTCTTGTATTCCCTGCCCATCTTTCTGCCTTTGATTCGCTTTTGCAATGATTTTTTCTACTGCAATAAAGGATGGTTGGTTTCACAGCAATCACAGAATGAAATGAAAGTTTTAAGGTTCAATGCTTTCCACAGTTCTGTGACTTACCAAGCTTCCAATATCTTCCTGATTTCTTCCTGTTGTTATTAACATTGAGAGTCAGCTGTATTTTCTCAAGAGTCCTGTTTCTAGAGGTACCTGCCGTGCGCAGTGATGGTATATGCTTTGAATCCTGCCCCACTCGATTCTGAGTTTCTCTTTCCTTCTCTCCTCCTCTTTCTTTCACCCCTCCAATCTATTTTAAATCCAATCTCACATTTATATTTATATAACAGCAATAGCATCGTAAAACCTGTGTGTCTCCATTCGTGTCTATAGTGATGAGATTAATACCAATTTTACTTTTTCTAGAGTTTCTTTATGAAGAGCAAATGAAATCGGGAGTGCAGGGTTATTTATAAATTATGATGTGCAGTCACAAGACAGGATAGCAGCAGCGTCATTCTAACCTAGCGTTAGCATCCAGGAAGCACACGTTGTACTTGATTCATTCGCATGTCATTTTGATAAAGCAACCTTGTTAAATAATAGTTTTGCTGTGATTGTTTTCACAGCAGAGGAGAGAATGGGAAAATAGTATGTTCAAAACAAAACAAAACAAATGTGAACAAACACACAAAAAGAATCCTCTTTTTTCTTACCTAACATTTAGAGTTCCCTCTGGCTGTGAGAGCAGAAGCTAAAGCTTTTACAAGTATTTAGTGTGAAAATATATCTTCTGGTATGTGTTGGCTTTCTCAGGGGCACTCAAAGCACTAGTTGGAGAATGCAGAGATGAACAAATCGACGGCATGGGGATAACCTCATTATAACTATAAATTTTCATGAATGTTATTGAAACCATCCATAAAATGGAAACTCATCTCTGTGGGCTCATAGACAATCTCGGCATTCAGCAGGGCCTTCACAGAGACATCCATGGATCTAGTTCAGTGCTATCAGCTGATACAGAATAGACTATCTTATACCTGGTGATAGGAGCAGGTGAATAGCTTTTACACCTTGATGACAGTTGAATCCGATTGTGATGAGTCGAAAGGTCCATTTGTTGGTTCTCTGATAGTCATCATTGGAGCCCGAATAGGCAGTGTAGAAACAGCTTTACTTTTAACAAGTAGGGCATAGTGTAATGATTAGGATGTGACTCTCAGGTGTTCCATTAATACACTGTGACCGTTCTATCTTCCCCCCCCTTCTTCCTCCTCCCACAACCACCCCCTCCCTTATTCTGAAAGAAGTTTGCAGGATATAAGCAAGCTTATAAGAGTCACATGTGAAGGAACTGAAGCTTCCAGGGTGCAAAGAGAAAAGACTGTGTGCAAGAGATGAGTGCAGCCCCAGCCCAGTGTAGAGAGCAGCCATGAACAGGAGCTGTTCCAATAAGCTAACTCTAGACTGCTGGCGTTCAGAGGCCTGTGACATTTTTAAGCTTTCTGTATTAAAGGACTGTGTTTTGGGGGAAATGTTTTATGTACAAATGGAGATTATTAAAAAGATCTTGTCACAGGTATATGACTGTCTATATTAAAGTCACAGTAAAGGAAGCCAGAAGAAGTCATCACATCATAGTCATATGTCAACATATCTACTGAATGCATCCCTCTCCCAGAGATAGACTTTTGTAATTTCCACCAGTGTCTGACAACTAACTCATTGCACAAAAGGGTTCTGATATGAGTAGATAACAACATTCCTTATCCATATGTAGTAACATAATTCAAAGAGAAAGAAAATAACTTACTATCTTTGGTTTTTAATAGACATGGGATCAAAACCCACCATAATCCTGGTAGATGTGGTCTTCTATGAGAAGGAACATGCTATCTTTGAGAAGAAACAGTGCTTTCCAGGTAACTGCACGCATGCAGCATGCAGACTCTGGGGACAAGAATGGAATTGCACTGTTGCCCCAGATTTCACTAGCAGCATTGCAAAGCAGAGTGAAGTCTTCCTAGAAGCAAACTGGGAAACAGTGAGAGGAATTCTTTTGCAGCCATATATGCGTGTCCTCTGAGAACATGCGATGTGTTTCATTTCAATGATGTTGTCTACAGGTGTCCTATAGCAGGAAAACTTTGACTTCCCAATGTTTACTTGACAAAAACAAAATGATTTCCGGAATCATCCCAGTGCTGCTTGCTCAGTCACTCATCTGTTCCCAGCAGAACGTCGGTCAGAACTTGTCATTTTTATTTAAGAAAGGCTTTGGCACAGAGAAATCCTATTCTAATCATTCTTGTGTCTGCTTTGACAGTTTTAGAATATCTCATCCTGTGTCCACTACATGAGCTTGCAGAGATCACTTGTCAGCAGCGATTTTTCCCCTTAGCCAACTTAGAAAGATTCTTACCTCCTTTTAGTCAAATTTCTAGAGAACTGAAAAGTGTGTATTAAAAATATCACAGTTTTTGAAGTCTCTGAGGCTTGTGTGAGAAAACATATTACAGAAACAAATGTAATTTATTCCTGGGAAGGAAAAAATGTCAATGTAAAGTAACACAAAGAGACACAGAATCACAGAGAACTGGATCTTGAATGACTTATTTTTCTCTTTGAATACTATATTGTCTAAGAAATAAGTAGAATTCATTCAGCTTTCCCCACATTTACACACCACACTACAATGCAAATTAAATATTATATGGATGATTATATACAAATTGGATCGCCTCACTTAATCTAACATAATCTCCATTTATAACAAATGCCTGTCATTTGTGATCCAAGGGAATGCTGTTTTAACAATCTTGTCAACATTTCTCATTCATCACAATGTGTATGTGGTTCAAAGACTTGACTTATTTTCTATACATTACTACATATGACACATTCAGCAACATTGAGATGAGTAAGGAACATGTCTCAAATCAAACATCTCATTCAAATTTATATTAAACAAGTTGTCTCAGGAAGCTAGTCATTTATAAGAGAAGAAGGTAGCTATGAACATGTCTTTGGGTTATGAAAACAAAGCAATATGCTTCCATAGTAAATAATTATGACAAGAGAAATAATACAGATGAGCATCACCTCAAAAAGTCCCAATGAACTGCATTCTCAGTAAACAAAGAAAGATGAAATAAATTGACACCAAAGTGTAGAAATACCTACACATAGTTTACACAGGTTCTTAATACCTGGATACATGGACACTTTGAAAAAATTAAATTTATTATAACCATCTTAAAATGTATAGGTAGATGTCATTTGATTTCAACACATATTCATGGTCTCACCTCATTTTCTATTCTTATTTATAATTCTGAGATGGAGACATATTAACTTCAATCCAAGAGAGTTATAGCAAAGGTCATCAGTGACCAAATTGGATTTTTCTAGTACTTGCTTTGCTTTAATTGATAATAGCATGCTGATGTAACTTCTCTGTAATGCTGACTGCACAGAGCTGTCAAAGAGCAAAGGGGGAATTCCTTATGAATTTTCAGCTTTCCTGTATGTTTGAAATTGACTCAAAAAAAGTTCAAAAGCAAATAGAGTGTTTACTTTCTCCATCCACTTTCATAACGGCAAAACTACACGATACGGAAAAGGCCCCACTGTGCATAAAAGACTTCCAGAGAAGAAGAACTTATGTAGTGTTAAGATACAGAATTCAGAACTTAGGATCAAACACTAATTGCTCTAGTATAGGTGGAAGATAGAATATCATTTCCTTATTACAGTGGGCCTCCATTTGTCATCCCCATGTTAATGTGACCAATGGGCATCCTGATTTCTTTCATGTGTGTGGCATCACGCCTGATCCTAATGTGATGGAAAATGACTCACACTGAACAGCTAGAAGTAGAGGTAATTGTCTTGTATTCCTTAGAACCAGTGATTCACAACTGCTGTCCCCACACACTCTCCCCAGTTACAGGTCATTAGTCAATGTCTAGAGCTGTTTCAGGTTTCATAACAGAAAAAATACCAAAAAGGATTCCTCTTGCTAAACAAACTTCAATGCAGGGGCAGCCATTCAGCAAGATTGTTCAGCTGAAAACATTGGTAGTGCAGAGGTTAAGGAATTTTGATTTTTTTTAAATGATGACATGTCAGATATAAAATATTGACCTGTATCCTATGTCAAGGAGCCCAAAAGTGTCACTAAGACTAAGAGTGGAATAAAAATGACACAGGAAAAAAATGGGTTCCCTTACAAATATATTTTTTCTTTATTCTTGAGAATTTCATATATATGAAATATGTGTCTTATCCACCCTCACTTCACACTGCCAACTCCTTAACTGTCCTCCCTAGTACATCTTCCTCCCAAGCTTTAAGCACAAGGTGGCATGCTGTGGGATAAAAGGATTCTTGATGTATCTCAGGTTGTTCTTCAGACTTCTCGTTTTATAGTTGGGAAAGCCTGTGAAAGTATGGAGTTAGTAGTTAGAAAAACTGTCTTTATATTTTTAATTATAAACATATGATAATATCAGTATTAGAATGATAGTAGTGATCATTAGTGCTTGGTTGGCAGTGGCAGCTTGTGTGTGTTTTCAGACAGCAAACACAACACAGAATTGATGGTTTTCTACTTCAGCGTCAATACTATGATGTGGGGTGACTTGGAATCTCTGAGAAGCTTTTCATTGCCTTAAGTATAAGATCGTAAGACTTTCAGTGGACCATGCTAACTCTCTAAAGGGGCTGGTACCGTGTGTGAATCGTAGTAAGACTGAGTTTCTGTACACCGTCTTAGTGTTCTGTTGCTTGCTTGTCTTGAACTTATTGATTTGGGTAAAATGAAGCTTCTTTATCTCATTTTTTGAATGAGTAAGTTGATTAAAGTTTAAGCTTTCTTACAGAATTAAGTCCTACATAATTATAAATTAAGTTCTAATGTTATGTTGTTCAAAAATATGATCACAGTGTGTGTGTGTGTGTGGTGACTGTCTGTCTTTCTGTGAGGGGAGTGGCCAAGAGTGACTGTATTTGTGACCACATGCTTTATAAGGTAGCAACTACTATGTATACTAAATCCATGACTGTTACTAAAAATTTTATTTTTTGATTGATTGGAGCAGTGAGAGTATTTGTAAAACATAATATTTTTTATGAAAATTTACCAAAATAATGAAATTCTATGAAGTCGTTGGCAGCATCTGAATCGTACTAAAACTAAGTATTACAATGGTGCCTTGATCAGAAATAATATCAATATTGTCATCTTGATATATAAGCTTTACTGCATAATCTTTGTATTTTACTTAAGTGTGTCCTCTTCGAATTTTTGGCTCCCTGGAAGTAAAGACCTATAAATAGATGACAAAGTCACTCTGAATAGCCATATCCTTAGATAACATACATGAAAATGCATTTTTGTGATTTTTTTAATTTATTTTGGGTAAATATATATATAAAATACAAATAATAAATATATGCTTATATTTATTATTTATTTGAGATCCACCCCAAAGACACTTAAAATAGAATCAATATTATGATTTTAAAATGTTGCAAAGATAAAAATTAAGACTTCAGTTGTTGCATTAGTTAAATATCACATATTTTACTAAGAAGGTACCGGGCATCCTTTAGTTTCTCAGAATTCCAGGTGATGATCTTGTAGAGATAAATTGTAAGAAACAGACAAAATGCACTAAATCGTTAGAAAACTTAATGTGCAAATAAGTACCCAAGAGTTGTGAGTTTTTGCTGTCCCTTTAAAGTGACAGGCAATGACACATCAGATACAAATATTGACCTTCTGTTTCTGAGGGCAAAGAGCCCAGAACTGGTACCAAGATTAAGACTGGCAGAAAGAGGTGAAGCTAAACTAGCAGAAATGTTTACAATGTGCCCACATATTCAGCAGTGAAGGAGCTTTTGACATTGAAGTATTCTTTAAAACTCCAGTTAATTTTATATTTTATTAGATTAAAACTATTTCTTTATTGCAGTTTTTTTATTTTCATTGAGACTCTACATGAAAACATTTTTTAGAAAGAAAACTGTTGTGTCCTTATACTACTTTCTTGAAACCATTCAGAAGGCTATTATGTACACAGAAATGATGCAATATTAAATAATGTCTCACTATATAACCATAACTTGCCTAGAATTTTATATATAGATCAGGTTGAACTGAATTCACAGACCTATGCTTCCTAAATGCTGGAATTGAAGGCACGTAAAATGCTTCCTGGCTTATATAATGTTCATTGTTAATTTTTTAAAATCAACATATTAGTTGCACTATTCTCCTTTCCCTTTTCTCTCCACAACCCTTTTCATGTTACTCCCTCTTGCTCTTTCTCTCAAATTTACAACCTTCATTGTTTAATTTTTTACTAACTAGTCAACCCTGAAATAATCAATATACAATAACAAACACACTGAGCATGTTATATTTATATATTTAGAAATATATGTATATATATATGCATTTCTATATTTCTTAAACAAATGTCTCATTGAAAAGCATTTAATATTGGCACAAGGTAGGAATCTCAACTTGAAGAAGTAGAGATATTTTTAATAATACCTTCAAAGTTGGGCAATGTGTGCACTATGATTTTTATAAGGTACAGTTCAGGAATTCTTAGGCCACCGAATCACTGCTGTTGCATGAGGTATAATTCCAGTTAAAAGAACTCTTTCAACATAGTGGTAAAAAGATTAAAAAAAAAGCAGAGTAGTAAGCAGAAACATTCTCACACTTATTTTTCTAACATTGTTGATATATCCAGGTTTATTAATAAGAGATAAAGATGTGTGTTCTGGTTAAATGAAAACCAATAGCATTAACTCTAATGAAAGCAGTTGAAATGTGATTTCACTCCTGAACTCTTCTCTGAAATGGCTTTACTCAGTGGAATTGTATTTAATCAACAGTTTAATGTCTCGGACCATCTGGCATTGCATTATATGTACTAGAACAAATTCAGTCATCTTCCAGCAGTTAGCCTTTGGTGCAACACTCGATTAAAAGAATAGTTCTCTTAAGTAGGTAGTTCATGGAGACTTGACAAGTATAAAACAGAAACAAAACACCAGTCCTAGCATATCCTCACAGGAGTTTCAATTCCATTTAGGCATTTTTTAAAAATTAAGTAATTGAAACCAAACATAGTAAAACTCATCTATCTAGGTGACTAAGGTAAACAGAAATAAGAATGGAAATTGTTTGATGGATATGTAGTAACTGGAGTGATTACACATTCTATTGGGTTGTAAAATTCCATAGTATAATAAGCTGAGCTCTAGTGGTTTACTGTCAAATCAGAGGCCCAAGCCAGCAACCTATGCCAGAGCAGGCCCGAGCCAGTGAACTCAACAGGAGCAAGTTGGAGGGAACAGTCTTCATGTGATCAGGCCTGAGCCAGTGACCTCCCCCAGAGCAGGCATAGCCAGCGACTACCACAGAAACAGGCCCATGCCAACCACCTCTGCAGAACCAGGCCTGAGCCAGCGAATTGTGCAAGAATGTTGAGTGACATCCAGGGTGACAAGAACTGTGGCCCTGACTCCACCATGAGGAGCAACAATCTGAACTTTGGATACACTATCACCTGGAACATTGATCACCAGAGACCCAGCTCTAACTACAACAATCAGAGGAAAAGATGGGTAGACAAGGTAAGAACACATTCAACATCACAAAAAGCAACACGACACCAGCAAAAGCCATTGGCTCTATAACTGCAAGACTTGAACACCTCAAAAGATATGAAGCAGAAGAAAATGACCTAAAAATATCCTTAGAAGAATATTTGAGGACCTTAAAGTAGAAATTAAAAATTCTCTCAAAGAAATGGAGAAAAATACAAACAAAAAAAAATGGAAGAAGTAAAAAAATTCCATAAAGGTTACTAAGAAAACACAATCAAACAAGTAAAATAAACTGTTCAAATCTTGAAATCTGAAATAGAGACAATAAAGAAAACACAAACAAAGGGAATTCTAGAAATAGAAAATATGGAAAAACAATCAGGCATAAACAGCAGAATACAAGAGATGAAAAAGAGAATCTCAAGCACTGAATTGAAATACAGTAGAAAAAAATAGACTCATCAGTCAAAGAAAATGTTAAACCTAACAAGAGCTTAACACAAAATATCCAGGAAATATGGACCATGAAAAGACCAAACGTAAGAATAATATTAATAGAAGAATGAGAAGTCTAACTCAAATGAACAGAAAATATATTCAACAAAATCATAAAAGAAAACTTTCCCAACCTAAAGAAAAACATGCATATGAAGACACAAGAGGGCTACAGAACATCAAATAGACTGGACCAAAATAAAAAAAAAGAGTCCTCTTACTGCATAATAATCAAAACACTAAGCATACAGAATAAAGAAAGAATACTAAGAGCTGCAATGGAAAAAGGCCAAGTAACATATACAGGCAGACTTATCAGAATTATACCCAACTTCTCAATGGAAAAAATAAAAGCCAGAAGTTCTTGGGCAAAATTGTGCAGACATTATGAGGCCATGGATGCCAGGTCAGACTACTCTACCCAGCAAAACTTTCAAACAACATAGATGGATAAAACAAGATATTCCAAGACAGAACCAGATTTAACCAATACCTAGCCACAAATCCAGTCCTACACAAAGTACTAGAAGGAAAAATGCAACCCAAGGAAGTAAGCAACATCCACAAGAACACAGATAATTGATGATCTTACAGCAGCAAATTCCAAAGAAAGGAAAAACACACACAATAACATCACCAGCAATGTAAACTAAAATAACAGAAAATAACACTCACTGTTCATTAATGTTATTTAATATAAATAAACTTAACTCACCTATAAAAAGAAACACTAATAGATTGGATATAAAAACAGTCTATTCTTCTGGTTTCATGCAAGAAACAAACCTCAACAGATACAAAAAAAAATTGGAATAACCCCAAGTATCTTATTGGATCACCATGACTTAAAATTAGAATTCAATAGCAACACTAATTTCAGAAAGTTCACAAACACATGGAAATTAAATAATGTTCACCTGAATCACCATTGAGTCGAGGAAGAAATAAAAGAAGACTTTCAATGCATATGATCACACAACATATCCAAATTTATGAGACAAAAAGAAAGCAGTGTTAAGAGGAAAGTTCATAGCACTAAATGCCTACATAAATAAGTTGGAAAAAAATCTGTGAGTTAACAGAACACCTGGAAGCTGTAGAACAAAAAGAATGAAACAAAACATGCCTTTATTGTATGACCAAAAGTTCCATCATTAGCTACCTATCTAAGATACCTAAAATGATATACCCCAAATGACATGAAAATAAATACTTACAGCTGTTTCTTAGTAAATAAAACCTTAAAATAGAAAAAAAACCCTTAAAATATAAAAAAAGTTTCAATCATAGCAACACAAATTCAATAAACAGAATTTGCTTATTCATGAGCATTTTATTCAGAAATATAAAGGGAAATGTTCATAGCAATATAGTCAAATATCATATGTATTGTACCTTGTAAAGAAAATTTGAAACAAAGAATTTATGTTTCCATTCAAGAGGACATTCTAGAACAGATGTCACTTACTGATGCACAAACATTCAGAACAATGATTGCATTAGGGGGAGGAGATGAGAAGTTGCTGTGAAGATTCAGGGGCAAAGTTTATGGGAGCAATTTTAAATGGTTTTGTTAGTTCACATTTATTTGAGAAACAAGAATTTCACTGCTTAAACTTGCCTCTACTCTTCCTTTACTCTTTGTTGACTTCTTCATATACTCCTGGTGCTCATTTACAATTTAATTTAGATTTTGTCAAGTTTGTTTTTCTTTTCATACACATGTACAGAATTAAAAATAAAATTTCTGAAAAAATGATAAGTAAACTGAGATTTTAACTTTTTTAATAAATCATTCAGTAGATGGTTTTAGAATCCAAGTGACTGAAGTCCCCGTTCAATGTAGTCAACCACCTACTATACCATAAAGTGTCAACTAATAAACAAGAATAAAGCTTCACTACAAAATTTGAAGTAAAGAGCTGTCAGCTGACATACCCTTCTGATTTGCTATTGAATGGTCTTCCAACTCTGGAATAATACACTCACTTAAAACTTTGGGCATTTTCTTTTACAAACTCTCTGAAATAAAGCACAACTCTAGTACCGTCTGCCTTTTAATAACACAAGAATACAGTCCTTTTCCCCCATCTCTAATGTTCACAACTCTTGCTCTCTGATTGCCTGTAGCACTTGCTTAACTGGTGTTCCTCTTTCAGGTCATGGCCTCTCCAATCCATTTCACAATTCAGTCTCAGTGATTTTCAGAAGTCAAATCTGATCATGTCATTTTTTGGCTTATTTAAAGCCTGTCAATATCTTTCCACTGCCTTGAGGATAAAGTCCTACTCCTTAGCAGGGCATACAAGGTCATTCATGAGAGATAATCTGCTTAAATTCCTGGCTGCTTCTACCTAAAGCATTTCACTTCATTCTGTTTCAAAGACAGGATACTGGATTTCACAAATCATGCTGCATTTCATTTCAGTTTTTTTTTTTTAAATTTAAAGATAGTAATTTTTTATTCTATTTCTTTGCTATCTCCTATCCTGGAAGATACATGTGTTTCCTTCTTCCCCTACTTTAATCCATTCTTGTTATTTAGCATCTGTGTCTGTGAATTGTAACATAATTATCCTTTACTTAATAGCTAATATCTATTTATAAATGAAAATATAGCAGTGGACTGGAGGTGAATAGGGACTGGAAGAATAGAGATAAAGGGGATAGAAGAAGGGCATGCTGGGAGAGTCCACTAGAATTAGAGGGCACTTGGAGAGCAATGTGCAAACCTAGTGCAGTGGCAACTCCATGGAATCCACCAAGATGATCCTAGCAAGGACTGTATGTAATGAGGGATATGGAATCTGAAGCAGCATTGTTTTAAAACCCAATCTGTCCTGTCTGCAAGAGATGCTGGGGTAATGGTGTCGAGCTTTTGTCAGTGAGCCACTAATGACTGTTCTAACATGAGCCCTGTACCACATGAGGAGGAGCTTATGTCCAAGACTACCTGGATGTCCAGGAACCAAAATCTGGATGGCCCAAAGACCTAGGTAGAGTAGAACCAGATGCAACGAGAGAGAGACAGAGAGAGAGAGAGAGAGAGAGAAAGAGAGAGAGTCAATGAAATGATATTCTGTTATACTTCGATATCAATGCCTAGTCCAATTATCATCAGAGAGGCTTACTCTGACAGCTAATGGAAACAGCCACAGAGATGCACAGGCAAACATTAGGCAGAGCTTGAGGAACCTTACAGAAGACGGGGAGATAGGATTGTAGGAGCTAGTGCGGTCAAGGATACCAGGAGAACACAGCCCACAGAATCAACTAAGCAGGGCTCATAGGGGTTCACAGAGACTGAAGTGGTAATCAGGGAGCCTACATGAGTCTGTGCTAGGTCCTCTGCAAACACATTGTGGTTGTTTAGATTGGGACTTTTTATGGCACTCCTAACAGTGGGAATGGGGGTGTCACTGACTCTGTTCCCTGTTCTTCATGCCCTTTTCCTCATACTAGTTTTATTGTCCAACCATGATATGATGGTTTCTGCTTAGTCTTATTTCATAATATTATGCCATGTTATGTTGATATCCCTGGGAATCCTTCTCTTTTCTGAAGGGAAACAAAGGAACTAGGGGAGAGCAAAAGTAGGGAGTAGACTGAGAGGAGTGAAGAGAGAGGAGCCTGAAGTCAGTATATATTGTATGAGAAAAGAATACATAAAAAGGAAAAGATGAGGGAAGAGTGGGCAATTTTCTCCTGTCTAACAATTTTTCCTTTTTCCCATACTTAATCTTATCTTTCACAATTTGGCTCAGGGATAAGTTCCATATATGGTCTTCTCCCACAACAAGAATTCCTTCCCTTTTGTTCAAAACATGGGCATTTCCATAGTCATAGAATTCACTGGAAGCTTTCTTGTTTGATTTATTAACACAATTTCTACCCCTTTAAAGTTACATGACTTGGCTTTCTTTAAGTTTAGGTTTCTTTAGAACAAAAATCTAAGGGATGGGTTTAATGTAAATCATTTTGAATGTGATTACAGTAACCACTAACTAGAGTATAGTGCCAGAGAGGAGATAATTGCCAATAAAGATGTGTTTGTATATTTTGCCACCCTAGGTATGTGAAGCTTTGTATATTGGGTCTTGATAGGAATACATATAAAATCTGTGTCTCATAGTCACTACAACTTAGGAAGGGTTAAAACTTAAAAATTGCCTATTTAAACAACTTTCTGTACCTAACATCAACTCCTTTAGCTACTGGTTGAAAACAAGTCAACCGTAAAGGTGAATAGTTGTTAACTTTTGGACCCTTGAAGCTTAGGGTCCAAAAAGCAGATAGATATGAGCGCCTGTTGTATGAGCAGCAGGCTTGTTCACTGTGCTAGTTTGTATCATTATAGGTATTCAGAAACATTTATGAAATGAGTGAAAATTTAAAGAAAAAAAGCAAAAACCAAATTTTATGGTTTTGTATTATTATTCTCACTAGCAAGCCTTATCTCTGGCACCTGATGCTATATAGATATTTTCAAGGGAATAATTCAGAGGTGGCATCACTGAATAAAACAGATGAACATAAAAGTTCCTAGATACTATGATATCTATAATGTATTTGTATATATATCATACAAGCACACACATATATACACAGAAACACAAACACACACTCCTTACTGAGTATCCTTCTCAGATGTATGGCCTTGATTATCTCCCAGGGGTACTTTGGTGAGTAAGGACTGAATTTAATCCTTCTTAGCTAGCCCACATTAGTGAAGAGCCCTTTTGTAACCTTTCTTCTGCACCACAACAGGGAGACTGTGGGTAATCACAAGAGAGCTACCCTGATGGGCTTTGGGGGCACTGTCACTTAGGAACATTTAAAATCACACCGCGGGGTGGTGGAGCACAGATTAGTTGCTGCCTCATGGGATCCACTGATGACGGAAATGAAACACATCTCCACTCTCCAGAGCTATTATCCTCTGTATTCCCAAACGTTCTTTCTATATTTTTAAAAAGAACAGAAACTAAAAATAGAGGTTTGGGTGTGGGAGAAGTTGAGTCTTCAAATAGTTTCTTGAAATGTCATGTAAAATGAGAAGGACTCCTGGGGTAAGACAAAGGGGATGTGTTCAAACATCAGAAGAAAGCAAATGCATACAACTTGGAAAATTTAAAACATTTGTCAAAACCAAAAAAAAAAAAAAAAAAAAGATTTAACTTTTCTTACTTTAGTGAATTTATATGAGGTCTAATGTTTTAGTTCCATTTTTTTGTTAGAATTTCCATTTCTCTAAAGTTTATTTCTATATTGACCGTTTATATAACATAATTTTAGATAATTTTTCTCATAGGAATTTCTAACCTGGTTGCACACCTCTTTTTTAAAGATAAGATAAAAATTTATTTCTACGAATCACAATAACACATATTTGTAAACCCATTAAGGCTTATGCTGGCTGGTTAAATGAAGCCTAAGGTAAGAATCAGTCTCAAATAATAACATTATTCTTTTTTATTTTTTATTGCTTTATAAATAATACCATTCAAAATTTCCACTTCCACCCCTCCTCCCATTTCCCTGCCGCTCCCCCACTCACTCTTCCCCCATCCAGTCTTAAGAGAGGGCAGGGTAACCTGCCCTGTCAGAAGTCCAAGGCCCTCCTTCCTCCATTCAGGCTTAGGAAGGTGTGCATCCAAATAGAATAGGATCCCAAAAAGCCAGTACATGCAGTAGAGATAAATCCCAGTGCCATTATCCTTGGCTTCTCAGTCTGCCCCAATTTTTAGCCACATTCAGAGGGTCCAGTTTGAATCCCATGCTTCTTCAGTCCCAGTCCAGCTGGATTTGGTGAGCTCCCATTAGATCAGGCACACTGTCTCAGTGGGTGGACCAACCCTTCGAGGTCCTGACTTCCTTGCTCATGTTCTCTGTCCTTCTGCTCCTCGTTTGGACCTTGGGAGCTCAGCCCAGTGCTCCAATGTGAGTCTCTGCATTTATATCCATCTGTCACTGGATGAAGGTTCTATGGTGATATTCAAGATAGTCATTGGTCTGACTACTGGAAAAGGCCAGTTCAGGCACCCTTTCCTCCACTGCCAAGGGTCCTAGCTGGGGACATCTCCGTGGACATCTGGGAACCCCTCTAGAGCCAAGCCTCTTGCCAACCTCAAAATGGCTCCCTTAGTTAAGATATCTTTTTCCCTGCTCCCATATTCGTCCTTTCTCCATCTCACCTATCTTACTCCCCCCAGCTCTCCCCAACCCTCCCCTTCTCCCTTCTCTTCCCCCTCTCCTCTTCCCCCCACCCCACAACCACCCCATGAGCCCAACTTTTGGAGCCAGTGGAAGGAACAGAAACCTCTGGCAACAAATTGGCATACTAACGTGGGGCTGACTAAATCCATGTAAAACAAGAAAAAGTCTGGAAAGGAATTCTAGACACTAAAACACAAAGTTTAGCCGCAGATTTTTTTTTTCCAGATGGGCTCTCCTTGCTGGCAGGATGCTGCAGTTCCTTTGAAAGAGGCTTCCTGACTCAGCTTTAGATGCAAAAACCTTGCAGCTGTTTTAAGAGGAACCACCAGCAAACACTTAAATGGTGTTTATGAATTGTCAATAGCATGCTGCTTGGTGGTGTCAGGGACCTTGACAGTTGTGGCAATAAACATGTTTCCAGCTGGTACCTCTGCCATGAGACTAGACTCTTAGAAAGCTAAGAAATGGGGGTGAATCCAGCCAGAGCTTTAATTTTGGCCATATTGCTTGGTAAATTAAAAAAAAAAAGATACACAGTAAAGATAGATTCAGATGAAGAAAACCTCTAAATGGTTTACAGTGTCTCAAAAATATATGTAGACTTGGGAGAAAAATAGAAAGGATAAAGTCCTTAAAATATAAAAAAAGAAAGAAAGGAAATAGTTTGGTGTGGTGGTACATACCTTTAATTCCAGCACTTAGGAAGCAGAGGCAGGCAGGTATGTCTTTGTGATTCGAGTACAATCCAGTCTACAGAGTGAGTGTCAGGATTGTCAAAGATACACAGAGAAACCTTCTCTCAAAAACTCAAAATTAAAAATAAAAGAAATACAGTTTAAAATAAAGCCACATAAAGATGGAAAATACACAGGGAGTCTGGATACTGCAATTTATTGTGTTGTCTTTGAATTTTTTAATCGCTGAAGAAGAAGCAACAGCTGCTAAAATATATTTGGATATAAATGTTGCTAGATTAATCCAACATATGTATTTTGAAATGTCTTGACTTCAAAATTTAAGTCAAAAGGTATGTTACTTTGGAGAAGAGGATTTGCTTTTGTTTCCACAGAAAATGAGAAGCTGTGGATTCATTCAGGGTTAAGAAAAATCAGGTTTGATCAAGGAAGACCTCCCCTTCCCCTGACAAATGTGTAGGAGTGGATAGCCCAGATGTCTGAGTTCTATATCCAGAACATTTCAAGACTGCTGCTGGCTGAGATGATCAAGTCTCACAAGATACTCCAGTCAGGACTTGATCAAAATTCTAAGTTTTCTTTAGGTCCCTATAAGATTATCAGCAGGAAGTATCCTGAAAAATTGTACCCGCATTCCCAGAAAAAAGGATGGACAATGGTCTGGACAAAAACCTAAACAAAGGATAGTAGATTCAGAGTTCTTGTTTAAAAAAAAAACGGGTGGGGGGAAGTGCTGTGGGACAATGATCTTTCATCCTGTCACTTGTTTCTGTCTTCTTCAGATTGAGACTGAGAGTAAGAACTGTCTCCTCCCATTTTATATTCCTCTCTGGTGCTGGAATTAATCCACCACCACCTGGCCTCTATGGCTAACTCATGTGGCTACTAAGCACTGATCTTCAGGCAAGTTTTATTTATTAACACACAAAAGCATACCATTATAATTGATAATATAATAAAATTATATAAATTCCCCTTCTTATTTCTTCTTCCATACTCTCCCATCTACTGTTCCTTGGTCTCTTTCAAAATCACAGCCTCTTTTATCTTTAATAGTCACATGCATATATGTATCTCTCCTTAACCACTTCTCTCTATATATTAATATATACATATACCTATCTATCTATATCCATATCTATATCATCTATTATCTATTTCTATATGTAATTTATATCTATATCTTTATCTATATCTATCTATATAAATTCCTAAATACAACCTGCTCAGTTTGTTCCCAGATCTGACCATCCATTGATTTTTTAATTTAAAATGTTCTCATTAATTCACCCCCAATTTACTTTGGAATATCTGTGGTGAGGCTCTCAGGACTTGGCAATCACAGTTTGCTTTGAATATGAGTGACAATTAGTAGTTCATTTTCTCATGAATTGCTAAAGTTTTGATAACTTTTGTTGAGCAAGTTTCTTGGAGAGCTGGAACTGGCAGCTGAGTTTAGCCTCAGCTAAATGGCATGAGATTCAAATCAGCAAAGTTAAGCTTGTAGGTCTTGATGCTCTAGATAGTGTCTGAAGATTCGTACCATCTTCCATGAAGACAAGCAATTTTTATATGCCTAATTCTGAACTGGCAAAATGTTGCTTCCATTCTTTTCTTTTTTTTTTTTTTTTCGAGACAGGGTTTCAGGGTTTCTCCATAGCTTTTGGTTCCTGTCCTAAAACTAGCTCTTGTAGACCAGGCTGGACTCGAACTCACAGATATCCGCCTGCCTCTGCCTCCCGAGTGCTGGGATTAAAGGTGTGCACCACCACCGCCCGGCTTTTTTCCTTCCATTCTCGAGCATACATAGCAGATTCCTCATTTGATGAGGGCATTTTCTCTCAGACAAAGAAAGGAAAAACACTATCTAAGAGGTATATACTAGAGATACAATTTTCATGACATTTAGGTTATTCAGTTGAGAAAATTATACTTTTCATGTTAATAAATCAATATTTTGATTATTCTTATTTACATTTAAAACTGTGATCACCCAGTGAATGCAACATCAACCGTCACAAGTCAAAATCAAAATAGCAGAATGTTGCTCATGTTCAAATAACTGAATGCAGTTTTTGATTCTCTCTCTCCATGCCAGTATCAGTACCTGGGTCATTGATGTGAAAGTCCTTAAATAACTTAAAAATTTCAAGATATGAAAGGTAAAACCAGAATTAATAGACTCAAGCTCTCATGAGAAACTTCTGGGTAAAACACATTTTCTTTTTTTTCTGAACCACAATGATAATTACAAAAAGAAACTAGAATAAAATTGCTTGATTTATGGTAAGGTCCTTTATAGTATGCCTTATGTCTAAAGTATAAAGAACAAATAAATATACATACATATTAATAAATTTATATTGCTAAGATAGGTATAGAAAATATGTTTCTGAATTACCACCATGCACACACACACACACACACACAGCATACATTTACATAGATGCATACACAATACAGACATTTAGAAACATTGCTTGACATCTTGCTGTATATTAAGTGCCATATCCACCTACATCATTATTCATAGAACTATGAATTATTCACAGTATTCTGAATTTTATAATATTACTATGACAATATGCCACATTTAATTCATTCATTCCTTCATTTTGAGGAAAGTCTCACTATGTGGACTTTTCTGGCTTGGAACAAAATATGCAGATCAGTCTAGCTCCCAACTCCCAGAGATCTTCCTGCTTCTGCTTTCCAAGTGCTAGAATTAAAGGTATGTAACAGTGTTAAACATTTTAAATTCTTTAGTGCAATAATAGTAGGCATCTGATAGTTGCTTATGATTTGGATTATTAAAAAGGAAATGCACTGTCCCTGGTAACCAGTTTTGTGGTCATATTTATCTTTTTGAAGGACTTAAACATGCTGAGGACATATAATTTGTCTTCAGTAATCTCAACAGTTTTCTACCATCTTATGCAATATATGCTTTTGTACTGAGAAATATATATACAGTCCACAAATATAAATAACATTATCATTCCTTTATTTTAACTTGATTGGTATGAAGACACAAAATAAGAAAATAAAAATTCAAAACTGTTTTTGTGTCATTTGAAAGAAATCAATTAACACAGTTATAAATAATGGCTGTCCTATCAAAATAATAGTAATTTTAATTTTGACCTCTCTTGGAGTAATTCTGCCTTGAAATATCTTATTTAAAGAAGTGTGTGTGTGTGTGTATTCTCAAAACTAATTGAATAGGTTGGCTGCCATTGATAGATAATTGATACATAAAAATGTAATAAATGTTCGGAAATTTCAAATGGTTTTCAGCAGATGCTGTCTTTGATGGTATTCTGAAATTAACATCACATGAGTTTGAGTCTTTTAATAAACTTTTACTACATTTTTCTGAGGAAAGTTTGTGAGCATGGACCTTGGAAGGTCTTGGTGATACATATAAATAAACATATAATTGAATACCAAGTACTGTTGTAGGAATTAAGGATTGGCAGTAGACTCTGCAAACTTACCTTTAAGAAGCTTGTAGCCTTGTAAGAAAGTCTCGGTTCCTCTACATATTATACATTTTCTATATGGTTTACATTTATCCTGTCAACCTCTCTCTGAAAATATTAAAGACACCAAACAATGTGCTTACTTCAAATGACTCAACTGTTGTCACTTTAGATTAACTTGTTCCGATTAAAATGTAATTGTCTTCATAGTCATTGCACTATGAACTCGTGTGGAATTGTCCTCTTGGGCTCCCAATGACATAGAAGCTCTGTCTTGCTTAAGCCTTGTGATAACAGATGAGAAATGTTGGCTCAAAAGGTCCACTCTTGGCTAAAACAGCTCAAGGGCTATGTTGGCCTGAAAACTTCTGATGGACTTGGCTGCCTTGCTGTGGGACTACTCAGAAAACGGTGGCCATTAATCCACATTAAAGACATTAACTTGACCTTTATGCAGCCAATTGGAAACTTTTCCATGTTGGAGACATAACTCAAAATAAAATATATAGACCTCTAATACTCTGAAATGAAATTTTTCTTAAAGATTTCTTTATTTTTATTTTGTATGTATGGTATTTTGCATGTCAAGACATTGGGTGCTTGTCCAGCAAGGCCAAAAGAGGACATTAGGTAGCTTGGAACTTGAGTTAACAGATGGTTTTGTGTTGCCTTGTGATTACTGGTACTCTAACCTGGAGGATTCTGGAAGAGCAGCATGTGCCCTTAACTGTAGAGCTCCAGCATTTTTTTAACTTTAAAGATTTATTGTGCAACATAGAAGGTCTTACCCTTGCCTGCCTGTCTGTATCAGACTTTTCAATGGTTATTACTCTGAGATTCTTGGTAATCCTCTTTTTCATTTCCTTGTGGAGTTTTAAAGACCAATCAACCATGAAATACTTTTTAAAGGCCATATTTCGACACAATAATAGTACAATTGAAAAGGCCAATTATCTTAATTTCTTCAAAAATGTATAATGGCAAGAAAGTACAAATAAAATTATGTATTTTTTTATTACAGATGGTAAGTTTCAGAGAGATTTGCAGCATTATTTCCATCTGCCTCTCTGAATCCACCTTGCGTTAATCCTCACCATATGACAGTAAAAAGACTGAGTCTGACCCCTCTGGGAATTGTTTTTCTGTTTAGAAGTGACTGCTTTTATAGCTAGTGCATCTGGTGCATGACTTCTGCTCCTTTGTGTCCCCTCTAGGTCTTCTTTATCTTTTATATAACTTTTTAAACATTTATTCATTATTATTGATGTGTGTGTATTTACATTTCTGTGAATGTGAGTGCATACCACGGAAAATATGTAGATAGCATAGGAAAACTTACAGAATATAGTTTTCTTCTTCCACCAAGATTGTCCTGGGGTTTGAACTCAGGTTTTCAAATTCAGCAGCAGAAGACTTAACCTACTGAGCTATCTCACCTGCCCATGTATATAATCTCATGATCTTTCAACACTAGGGTGCTATTATAGGCATAAGCTTGGCCCCTAAAAAATGTCAACATTCTAATCTCTGAAAGTGATGGATATGATACTGCATGTGCTAATATTTCAGTTTCTAAGCATAAGTAAGAATTTGGGAAAGAGGAAATCATTCAGGATTCTCAATGTGGGCTTATGTAATTAAAAGGATTTTTCTAAGTGGGAGCCATGATGTCAGATTGAGGGATAAAACAAAGGTAACATTTATGTGACTTGATTTCCTTCTGACTTCAAAAAGAGGAGCACTAGGCAAGAAATAGCAGAGAACTCTAGGACCTAGAAAAATGCAGGAGAGCTTGCAGAAGAAATGCAGCCCTGGACACTCATGTCTACATTAACCGATGATGTTGCTAACCATCAAACATGACAACTTGTATTGGGCTAAGTCACTAAGTTTAGGTAATTTGAAACCATAACATTAGGAAATCAATGTGGGTAATAATGGCTTTCCTCAGTTGTACTAATAATTGTATACCATGTCTTTATTGGTAGGCTTTAGTAAATAATCCTTAATAAAATGAAGGTAATTTCTTCATTAATTTTCTTCTTTCTTTCTTTCTTTCTTTCTTTCTTTCTTTCTTTCTTTCTTTCTTTCTTTCTTTCTGGAAGACAGAAATCATATTTGAATTCAACCCATGGCTTTTACCTAACAGTATTTGATGTTCCCTGGGAAACCTCAGGTTCTCTTTTCTTTTTTATCTGTTTTTATTTTATTTTATATTAAAAATTTCCGCCTCCTCCCCACCTCCCTTTTCCCTCCCCCTCCCCCCACGACCCACGACCCCCTCCCCTCCCCCTCCCTCTCCAGTCCAAAGAGCAGTCAAGGTTCCAATGGAGCATATTATCTCTTTTATGTCAGTTCTGCAATTAAGAAATGATCATAGTTTCTAGTCAACAAAACTCATGTCTATAAGCGCATTCTGTGGAATAGAATCTATTGGTGGCACATATAATGCCTGACAAATGTGTTTCATGTAGCAGCATTATTAATTATAACAAGTAAGTATGTCAATTGCCCATGGTAGAACTAAATAACAACAGAAATCCAGCAGCTCCTTCTTATACAAATTCATATCTGCATATAAAATTGTATAAAAATATAGATATGCATGATATCTGCTCCATACTTATAGATATCCATATGTGTATCTGTGGTTTTATCAATTTACCCACCTATCTATTTAATCTATGTGTTTAAGCACATGTGGAGAAGAGAAAAAAAGACATGTGTCCTTTAAAGTGTTTACCTGTAGCTAGTGAATGAGTTATAGTTCTTCATGTTTTGTTAATAGTCTATGACTTCTCATTAGCAGTGAGAAAGGGAGATCTAAAATCAATGACGGAGTCTCGCATCAAGCAGAACTTTGTACAACCAATGCTTTCCTGGATTTATTCACGGATAGACGAGACGCTTCTACTATAACTTTTGTGTGTAGTCCCATTATGCTTATTTGTGTTCCCATCCCCCTTCCCCCGTATCATATCCTTGATGCTTCAAGGCAAGGCTTGCCTATAATTGTTCTCTTTCTGGCCTCACAATGCTGGGCATAAAGCTTGCAGTTATGTATTTCCTAAAAGCTTTTTCTGAATTCACTTCATAGGTGATCCATCAAGATTTCCTTGATAAAAGACTTCATCTCCGAGTCATAATACACACAAGGTTCAGAAGAAATATGCGGTAAATTTATATATCAGGGAGATAGACATAAAGATAAACACCCTGATTTAGGATGCAAATGAAGGCTAAATTATGCAAGCCATATTCTTGTTACAGCATTGTTCATTTAAATTTTGTTTACTAGGAGGACTGAATGATCGCTCAGTACTTTGATGAAGTAAACATTAGGATTAGGTCATTCTAAATTATACCAAATAGTGGAAGAATTAAAAGGAAATATCTTAGTGTATGTTAGTAGAGTCATAGAAATATTCTAGACCCAGTAGAATATTCAGAGGTGGGAAAGCATCTTGAGAAGTCTTTTGTAAGGACACATGATGCAAAATGACAAATCAGCCAATGGCTACATGGAAATTATACAGCTTGATAGACTCAGGGTGTTCAATTTAAACCAATAATATCAGCCTCTAATAAATGGCAGGGGGAAGGTAGAATAAAAGCCCATTGGAAAGAGAAGAGGTCAAATCCCCTCATTTAACTATGAGACACTAGCCCCATCCAGAAAGGAGTCTTCTAGACTAATTCTTTTGCTATTAATGGGCCAGTGTTTTTCCCTATCTCATTTTAATGCTCAAACAATGTTCTTATAGCTGTTAATTATAAACAATATAGACAGAGTTCTAATATCCATACCTTCTGAATATTCATTTCTATGATGAAGGAAAATAATTAACAATGATTCATTTTATAGCATTGACTCAATTTCTCTTTATAGTGAAAGTATATGATATTTTGAAATATTGTCTCTGTTTAGAGAAGAGGAAACTGGGGCACATAAGCATCTCATGACACTGGGCTAGGTGGGAATCACATATCTGTAATCCTAGGGCTTGTGACACTTAGACTGAAAAACCAAGACTTCAAGGCCACCCTGGATGACATGAAGAAACCATATGACAAATAAACTAACTGGTATAACATGTAACATCAGGGTCAAGATTTGAACACGTAAAATATGAAACAAGAGCCTCTGACTCTCTGTTTTCAGAACCCAAAGTTTTACAAAAGAAACTTAGATTGATTACATAATTATCTATACCCTGTAGTTGTTTAAAGAATCATAATGCCAAGCTACTGCTGACAATGCACAGTGGCATTGCAGAAATGGTAGAGGATTCGGCAGAGAATAGCTATAGACAAGCATTCTTAGCCTGTGACTTAAGAACAAAGGTCTTGTTTTTTGTTTCTTTGTTTTTTTTTTCAGATGATTACAATCCCTGCCTCTTTGAAAGAGAATTCTGAAAGCAGTGTAAGAAATAATGGTGGAGAATTAACAAAATGTGAAATCTCAGTTACCAAAAAGTCTAAAACTTACTATTTTTGTAATAATAGAGTAAAGGAAAAGTTTAAGAAAGGAAGATTGAAGGATGACTAAATCTAACGGATATAAAGAAAGATACACCAAAATTTTACTTCCAAATTCAGAAACATTATGAGACACAGTGGGAAGAGGAAGCCATGTGATCTTTAGGCATTCACAGATAATTCTGAAGTGACCTTGGTGTAGGTCATTACCTTACCTTCTACATTTCATAATGAAAGAGCATAGAGACAGCACTCCCTTCCTTCCTTCCTTCCTTCCTTCCTTCCTTCCTTCCTTCCTTCCTTCCTTCCTTCCTTCCTTCCTTCCTTCCTTCTTTCCTTCCTTCCTTCCTTCCTCCCTCCCTCCCTCCCTCCCTCCCTCCCTTCCTCCCTCCCTCTCACCCCCTCCCTTCTTTTTACAAAATCCCCATAGACCACAACACTTGATCAATTTAATATGACTTTCATCACAAAGCCTATTGCTGGAACTCAGTAGGTAGCATTGGGACCAAATAGAAATGCAGGTTTTGTACAGGAATATGTCCTTAGCTGAAGATAAGGCATTTGGTAAACATCAAAGAATACCTCCGTGAAAATGATCCTTACCTGACCCAAACGTGAGAAACAGATGTTTAAACCAGGTGCAGGAAGACACAGCAGGACAAGGCAAAGACATGCAGAGGAAGTGAGCATGGATTTGTTAATGACTGTTTCCATTACTTTATTCTCAGGAGAATTTTAAAGGCCTCTGAGAAAATAGGACACTGTCCGTCACAGAATCACGGATCGTCAGGTCTCTCTGTTTTCAAATTTGGAACTGTTATTCATTGGGGGTTATCTGGGCCTTTTTGGTTCATAAAACTTTTTGTTTGTTGGTCTTTGTTTTTGTTTCTGACAAACCTGGATTTTCGATCTATATTTCATCTCTCTCTTCTCCTCTCCCTCTCTCAGTTTCCCTCTCTCTATATTGCTATATGTGTGCTCCTGGGTGTACGGGGAGGAGCACATGTGTCATGGTGTACTTGTAGAAGCCATAGCACACACTTTCATTTCTGTTCCTGCTTTCAACTTTGTTTGAGACAGAATCTCTTCTAATCACCACTGTGTATGCCCGACTATCCGGCCCCTAACTTTGCAGGAATTCTACCTCACAGTGGGAGCAACTGGATGAAAGGTGTGCAAGCTACTGTCTCCACCTTTACACTGGTTCTAGGGTTATGAATTCAGGTGCTCATGGCGGATGCTTTCTCCACTCAGACATTTGTCTGGCCCCCAGTGTATAGTTTAATAAAAAGAATTATATATCAAGTTCACCTTAAAAGAACCACTCTACACAGCATAACCTTAAAGCAAATAGGATGGCTCTACCTCGTAAGAGGGCTGGTTTGAGGGGCTGGAGAGATGGCTCAGAGGTTAAAAGCACTGACTGCTCTTCCGGAGGTCCTGAGTTCAATTCCCAGCAACCACATGGTGGCTCACAACCACCTGTAATGGGAGCTGGTGCCCTCTTCTTGCCTGCAGGCATACATGGAGGCTGATCACTGTATACATACTAAATAATAATAATAATAATAATAATAATAATAATAAGAGGGCTGGTTTGATTGGAGTGGGGGGAACTGAATTATATGGGTCCACTGGAATGATTCACCACTGTTTAGGTGCCATTGATTGGGGTGCCATTAATATGTCTGATTTATAGTGTACAAAATATAGGCTTCTAATGGTTGGCTTCTCAAGCAGTGTGCCAGTGACACTTTAATCCCAACTTTGAGAAGTTTTTGTACATCAAAAGTGCTATAGTACTTCATTAACACTTCTGTCTTCCTTCTTCACTCTACCCAAAATGCTTGCTTCATTTTTTTTTTCCAGTGAAGAAAATCACTTTCTGAATGTTGGCAACAAAGTTAACAAATAAAGCTTATTGAAATTGTATTTATAGACATGAAATTGGAAAGAGAAGAAGATAAGTCTTGAGAGAAACAGAAAACCATTCAACCAGACAACTGAGATGCCCCCATGGATTAGAATGCAGCATTTTTATTGGAAAAGTTCATATGTTAGGCAATTCTCTGTGGAAAGATTTGCAAATACATAGACATGGAGCAGCTGATGATTAAGAATTGGATGATATATAATTTATATCCATAGTTGATATTATGCTTATGTTGGAAAGCTAGCTTGAATTTTTTTCTCAGTGTCCCTACTACAGAACACATTCCAAGTTGACATTAATATCATGTTTCTCACAATTGGAATTTGCCATCAACTCTTCCCAAGAGCCAACATTGACTATTTTGACAATTTAAAACAAGAAAATAACCATCTATTTACATCTGTTTGAGGTTAAATACTAAAGCACTGGTATATTCAAGGTTTGCAAAACCAGCAGCTGAATGTTTTCAAGATTCATCCAGATATATTACAATGACTTCATGTGGTTTTATATTAATAAAGACATTTTCTTTATTTGTATTTTCATCATCTATAAAGTTATACTAACTATGATTTAACTTTGATTTAAATTAGTGTTTTCCTTGAAGAATAACTGACCATATGGTACTATTTTTAAAAAAAATAAGGATTCAGAATGATGACATTAAAATCTAACTCATGTCTGAAGTCAGGCAATCACTTAATTGTCATGGAGCCAAATGAGCCTATAGTCAGAGGCTCAATGTTATCCATGTAAGTCACTAGGTGTTGTTTGTTTCAGTTTTTAATTTAACCTTCAGTACATTTTTTTTCTCAAGCACAGAACACTACATACTGTAGACCAGTCAGGTATGAATTTTGTTCATACTTTCATAGGTTCACAAGCAGAAATGCATTTTTAACAGATTAAATTGATTCTTTAAAACAAACTGGATAAATAATGAAGAAACTCTATGCTCAACTCATCAATTGCATACATATGTGTAAAAGCAGATATTATTTTAAAACAAATACAGACTTTGCTTAAAAACAAATTTTGGAACATGAATATATGAGCTGCAGTTCTTTAGATTCTCTGGTTACTTCTACAGATAACGTGTCACTGGCCAGAAGCAGTGTGAGAAGATGAATCACTTGTTCTGGGTCAGAAAAAAAGATATTCACCAGACTATAAGAGGATGTGTTGCTTTCAAACATATTTAATGAGCACTGACTATGGGCCAGGCACAACGTAAGATGTTGAGAACCCAAAGAAAAAATGACAAGGACTCTGCCCACAAGGCATTAACCATCACTAGAAGCAGATATTGTGATGGAGAGAGTTCTGTTAAGAACTCACATCCTCAAAGAAAGGTAAAACAGCAGCAAGCGCATACACTGATTTTTATAGGCTAGTGATGAAGTTGGGCATATTTAGAGCTGTCATATGTCAATCAACCTAAATTTATTCAAATTTTTAATGTCATACAAGACTAACATAATTTTAAAACCTGAATTTTCATGCATGAGGGAGAAGAGAGTGAATCCCCTTCAATTTCAAGCCTAAATCCCTGCAATTATGTTAATATATTCTCTTATAGCCCAAAGACACAAAATAAAAGACAATACTATATGATGATCATTTAGTTCATTTATTTTGGCTCTAAAGAGATGCATGCATTAAACTTGAAGCATTCTACATTACTGAAATATTTACATCACTGTACATACAATATGCAGGAAGTTTTCTTCCTACCTTGAAATAAAGGTTTAATAGAATACTAATCTAGACTTTTCTATTGTGATTCTTCACCAATGAGGGAGATATTCTAATTTGCTCAAATTTACCACAACTTGACCCCAAGTGAACACAGCGCGCAGCTTTGCCCCTTTTGTACTACACCATGTTGGAATCAAAGACTGATACCACCACTTCAAATACTCAAGGCTTTCATTGTTCCTATTGCTGTTGCTCAAAGATAGCATGCTTGGTGTAACAGTCCTTGTTCTAAGCTTACTTTGCCTTGTAGGTTTGAAAGACAGTGCACACCGAAGTTCAGATTACAATAACCAAAGGGGAGTTGGCACGGATAGTATGACAGTATACGCATTACTAGGTTGAGACAGAAAAACAAATTCAATGACCACATAAGAGATTATTTCATTGTATTTAGAAAGGACATTTTCTTTCCATGAGATTCAGTGAATAAGACCCCTATCCATTAAACCCATACCTTCTCACAGATAAAGATAAGAGACCCAGTAAACCAGATTGAACAAACAGAAGGCAGTGGGAAAGAAGATCCGAGCATAGGAGTCCATTTTGGCAATGCGAATATGTATCCTCCCATGTCTCCAGGCTCCTGTTCGGCAGTCTTCAAAACAGCAGAAGAAACTGGCACAGTCCTTGCCATCCAGACACTCATAGCCATATTCTTCGTCCCTCTCTTGAAGGTGTGTGGCATTGTTCATTTGGATGGTTGCTGATCTGGGACGGATATCAATGGTAGGGGCCTGAGACAAGGTAGGTAAAGGAAAGAGACCCAAGTCAGAAGCACTGAATGTAGGTTACACAGTTCCTCCACCATGTCACCAATGAGATGATGAATCTGAAAATGAGTACTCAAGGAATTGCTTATGGCATCGTGAACTACGATGGCAAAATTGAACTTAGAAAGATAGCACGGTTGCAGGTTTCAGACTTTGAGCTTAAGCGGTGCAGCTGGAAATAATACCATCAAGCTAATAGCTACAGCAAGAATATTGAACACCATAAGAACTCAAAGTATAAATATTTAAATCAAACTACATGGAATCTCATTCCACTAATTATTAGACGTGAAGCTGGTTACATGAAGCTGGTTAATGGTACTGCAAGTGAGTAAAAATAGAGAAATAAAAATGTATTGGTTTTCAAATCAAATTGCATGTCATGCTAACTTATAAGCAAGTAGGAACCCATCATACTACTACTAATAATGCCAATATGCATGGAGGAATAAAGAAGATCATTGACTTGGTACCACAAAGATTTAATTTATGTATTAAGATAATGTAGTTTGTCTAACACTCACCATCTTCAAGTTTAAAATTTTTATCATTGTTTACATACATTGAATGAGATTGAGAATTCAAAAAGAATGTCATTACTTGTCAAATTTTTCTTAGCAAGATAAACTGCAGTTATTGACAATAATCTAAATTCCATGTTTGACCAATAATAAAATTAAATGAAGACTTGATGCTTACTTTTAGCTTTTAGAGTATATAAATATAAACAACAGTTTCTAAATTAGTTATTGAAAGAATAAAAACCTCATTTCAATATTTGACTGAGCCAATAGACTTGGTGATCACACTGGCAGAAATGGAAGAAGATTTTAATTTAAAGTCTTGTAAACACAGTTTTATTAATATAAAATTCTCAAGTACATAGAAATTAAGTTTATAAAACATGGTTTGTTTTTTGTTTGTTTGTTTGTTTGCCTTTTGTTTTTGGTTTTATGAAACAGGGTTTCTTTGTGTAATAGTCCTAGCTGTTCTGAAACTAGCTCTTGTAGACCAAGCTAGCCTTAAACTCACAAAGATCTGCTTGTATCTGCCTTCAAAGTGCTAAGATTAAAGGCATGTGATATCATTGCCCAGCATAAAACATGCTTTAAAACATTGTTTAAATTCAGGAGTCAAATTTTAGCTTTAAAAGTATATATACTTCATATATATATATGTGTGTGTGTGTATGTAAATTATAGACAGTGAAATGTATTTCATTTGTACAGTCCATTTGGGCTTTGGGATTATTGAAGCCCTGTAACCTGTGATTACTACTGGCCTTGTGGTTTTGAGCTGAGTGTAGAATCAAAACCTACACAAATAGTGTCTAGTCGCTGAATCAATTCAAGAAATTTATAGAATGTTCTCCACCTGAGTGTGTCATCATCTAGTAGACTACTTAAATGTTTACTCATAAAAAAATAAAGCACCATGAAAAGCATTAATAGTTAATTTAGCAGTGGCATGCAGTGAAATTTCCATTCCAAAACATTATACCTTGAAGGAAAACATCCGAAGAAGCTTTGGATTTGTAGACAGAAAAGAGAATGCATTTTTTAATAGGAAGAAGGAAAAGGAATAAAAAGAGAAAGAGAAAGAAAATAAGACAAATTAAAAATACATTTTGAAAACGCAGTAAGTAAAATGAACTGAAAGCCTAGACACAGAAGGTGGGCTCTAAGGTTGGCACAATTAGCATGTCTAAAGTTAGAAAATGACATTTCGTGATTGGTGATCAAATCCTTAGCAAATTAACCCACAAGTACATGACTGTGAAAGTCAATGCTGTTCAGCTGCAAGGATGCATCCTAGTGAAAACTTTGCCTGTAGAAAAATTGTGTGATTGCCATTAAAGAGGACCTCATATGTGAGTCCTGACAAGGAGGAGAGAAGGGCACAATAAACAAGGAAATACATTTTCAGCTTCTTAGATCTTCACCATCTAGACAACTACCTAGTTCTGATAAGTAAACAAATTGGCTTAAAAGGAAAAAGTGCATAAGATTCTCAAGGAATTACATTTCCTTGTATGTTCTTGTCTCTCTTCTTGTCTGTCTGAAATTTTTCTTCTTCTATTTCCATGGACCTGAGTTAAGTCCAACTCTTTTTGTCTCTGTAGCAATTTCTACACTAAAGTGATAAGGAAAGCCAAAGGACTTTTGTAAAAGACTTCAGCCTTCACCTAAAAGCCTGCCTCCCATCCTCATCTTAGATGAGGATCAGTACAGCCATCTTATTTGAGGGAGAATGAATTAGGAAATGAAGGAGATGGATTAAGTAGAGAAACAAAATTTAGAGAAGGAAAATTCAAACAATAATAGGAAAAATGGAAAGGTAGAGACATAAGAACAGTCAGGGAAATGGAGGACCACACACAGTACAATAAATATTTGGGACATTGAAAGAAAGCAAATTTCCTGATTTCCTTAACCAGGAAGAATAGTGCTGCTATGTTATTTACCTTCCACAAAGTCTTACTTTCAGACAAAAATGTGTCTTTAATAAAATATCTTCAGTATTTCTGGAGGTGTATCAGGGGTATGAGTCAGATCCAACTAGAGTTCTCTAGTCATCCCACAATTCATGGCAAGATTGGTAACCACTGTGATGCTGCTCATGCCTCTCAGAGCAGAAAACCAGGGCAGGGTCTCAATCCAGAAGGTTTGTCATCCTCTCAAAGGGCAATAAATTTTCACTTTCCATGGGGCTTCTGTGACCCAGACACTAGACCCATGTGGGTAAAAAGGTATCTATATGCATTCCTCAACATTCCCCATAAAAGATAAGAGCTTTGTTTATTTATATGTATGCTTGATTCTCTTCTTTTATGGTTTAGTATAAGCATATGTGATCTTACCTGTTTCCAAATCAAGCAGTCACCAAAAATAAAAAGTCAGGTTGTCAAGTGTACAATCAATATCGACCCCTATCCTAGCCACCAAGATAAAGAACCCTTATTTTACCTTTTTTATAATTTTAAAAATATTTTCTTGATTTGTTGATTTTCATAATAATATTTAATTTTGTATCAGCCTTATTTGACCTTGGTTTTGATATAACCATATTATTTGATATGAAAAAGCAAAGACAGGGAGGCTAATTAACTTGCCCACAGAATATTAAACCATTTGTTTTTTTAAAAAGATACATGTAAGTATGCAATGATAATAAACCTTCTAGTAGAAAAATGCATATATGCATATAAATACACACACACACACCTACACATGTGCATACATACACACACAAACACACACACACACAATAAGTTATTTACAAATTAGTATGACTGGTAATCCAATAGAAGAAACTAATGTTTAGAATGTGCCTTTAAATAAAAACATAGTAAGATGAAAGTCAATGACCCATAGAATAATAACTCACACATGAATGCATTCCTAAACATTGCTTTAATCCCCCATATGGAAGACAATGGACAATTATATTTGCATAAAGACTCTGCCTTAGAGTATCTTGTAACTCTGATCTAACAAATGATCATAAATAAGCCTTTATACTGTGGTCAAAACCTCACTTATTCTCTCTTGTTTCAAAGTGCTGAGCATGCAAGTAAGCTCACCAGTGCAAACCCAAGCCAAACCCCATGACCTTTTCTAAGAGTTCAGCGCTTCTGATGTAAAATGATACATACAGGATTTTTCTTCTTTTTGTCTTTGTCCTTGCTTGGTTTCCGATTGCTGACAAAATAATGCATGGTGCCATATTCCACCAAAGCAGAAAACACAAAGATGAAGCAAACAGATACTAAGAGATCCATTGCCGTGACGTAGGAGACCTTGGGCAGAGATTTCCGGGCTATGGTGCTGAGAGTAGTCATGGTCAGGACAGTAGTGATACCTATAAGGAAGCACAGGAAAGGAGATGACATGATGTCATCAGTAAGGGGACAATCTGAGCAGCCATTCTGAAAATATCACTTCTATTCAACAGCCCTAGTAAGGGAGGAGTAACAGCAAAACTAGAGTTAATTCACTTTATCCAAAATACTGTCAATCTTTTAGGTGTAAATTATTCTGGATAGCACTGAGTACATAATGAAAAAAATATAATAGATGCGGTTCTTGGTGCTTTGTTTTTTAGTGAGAAGAAGCAGCATGAATGAAGTTAGGAAAGAAAATCCTACTTTGAATTTCTGACAGATGTCACAGAAAAGGTAGGGATGGAGAAAACCTCCTTAGATGGAGTTCACATAGGAGGACTTTAGAGGCATCCAAGCTGAAACTGAAGCTTCAAAGGTAAAGTAAAATCTGCTTTTTGGCCATTAATAAATTGATGGTAGACTCTGAGGAAAGCCAATCATGTCTATTTATGAAAATTTAGGATGCCTGCCATCTGCAGAGAAACTAGGATATCAAGGGGATGTTGGTGAAATAGACGTTGTATTAATCATGCATTATACATGTAGTATAGGGCATTGTTTTCTTCAATAGGGGGAAACCATTAAAAATTACTCAATAGGAGAGATGGATTCATGCGTAAGTGACACTATCTAACTAACATTTTCACAAAGAAAAGAACTACCTCAAGTAAGTTATCACACCACCCAGAGCACAGGAGGAATGATGTTCTCTCCAGGCTAGTATGATAGAGATGTAATAAAAATGTGGGCATCCTGACAACAACCGCTTTACACTGGATTACCTTTTTAATTTCCATATGTGTTTGTAAATTCAGGAAAATATATAGAATGAAACCCCAGGAATCTGAGAAGTTTTGAATCATACTGAGTTAGGAAGTTATGCAGTTCTGGGAGCCTCCACAACCTTTATATTCTTATTGGTTCAGATAGTGTTAGGCTTAGAGTTCAGCATGGAAAATAGTGGGGCATCTGAGATATCTTTGTGAACATTAAATAATGTACTAATGAATGTAGAAGGTATTGTGTTGAAGATTTGGACTGTAATTCAAGGGTTCATGTGCTAACAGTCCTCAGCGTGACACTTGGGGACATGGTGCAACATTTAGTTACAGGAGTGGATGTCAGGACATTTTAGGTGCACACATGAGGCGATATTAAGATGCTGGTCCCACTCCCTCCCCCCAGCTCACATCTATCTGCATGACATAAGCAGAATTCTTTCTTTATGAACTTCAACCATGGTATCCCATAGTTCAGAACAGCAGGGCCAAGTGACCATATGCCGAAACCTTTGAAACTTTGAACCAAAGCAAATCTTTCTTCCATTCACATTTATTTACTTTATATACTTGCTACACCGATGAAAAACTAACTCAGGGAACTGACACCAAACAAAGTCCCAAAATACGGCTAGATATTTGTGTTGTTTATTTTGGAGACGATCTACTTCCTAAGCTAAAAGAAACTAATTAGGTTGGGTACACATTAATTCAAATAGAAATTCTTGATTGTACCTAATTGCATCTTATATTTTTGGAGAGAAAGTGAAACACTGGATTGGAAACCCGCCTTTCATTTTCACAATCAGGCCTGAAGCTACACTTGAACTTTGAAAATGTGAAAATGTAGCTATTTTTGGTAGAGACGACGGATGAGTTCATTTTAGACGATCTGGCATGTGACAATTAAATAAAAAACAAATTTAGACACATTACTTAAATACTGATCTCACAAAAGAGAAAGACAGTACTTAGGACACAAGAATGTTCATCACAGCTATGCAACGTATAGAACTGCTCCATCATATTTCCAGGGTGCTTCCAGGGGTCACAAAAAAAAAAGAAAAACTATGACATTAGAAAGTAGGGAAGTTAGGGTTTTACATGAATTACCAATAACATGACTTGATGTACTCTTGAATCCCAGTTTTACCTACTGAAATTAAATATTTCTTACCTTGGCGAAAGGAATGAGAAGCACAGCTTTCACATATTACTCCCATCCTGACATGAAGTGAGGATCTCAGGGATGCTGTCTCACCTCAGAATACTGGTGTGAAAAACACCAGCCTCTGTTTTCATCTTGCTGTGCACCCACCCACTCTCACTAGAACACGATTGACTTGCACCAGTTACCAGCTGTGTCCCAAAACACATTCATGTGTTACAAGATCCAGAAATATGTCCTCAGAAAGAAACTGTTTTTTTCTGAGTATTGTCTGCCATCATACATGTAAGCTGAATCTGTTCTGTGACAAGAAGTTCAAAATCTGTAGGTGTTCAAGGTAGTCTCATTTAAATTTTGACTAGAAATGCCTGAAAAGATCATAGAACTTTACAAATATACAGTAATATTCTGAAAAGTGACTGGATACTTGACTCACTTTGCATTTAATAAAACAAAAGCCCAAATGTGGGATGGGAACAAGATAAATGAATCACCCCCATGTGGTGGCCATGAGGTGGTGTTGTGGGATATTCCTTTACACTGCAGGAAGATGTGTTACTATGATTGGTTTAATAAAGAAGTTAAATGGTCAATAGCTAGGCAGCAGGTATAGCAGAGACTTCTGGACAGAAGAAAACCAGGTCACCAGCCAGACACACACAAACAGACACACACACACACACACACACACACAGAGAGAGAGAGAGAGAGAGAGAGAGAGAGAGAGAGAGAGAGAGAGCAAGACATGCAGAAATTGGTAAAAGCCACAAGTCATATGGCAACACATAGGTGAATAAAAATGAGGAAGGGAGGGAGAGGGCATGAGAATAGTAGCGAGGTAAAATAAGAAAAGAGTATATTGAAAATTTCTTAATAAAATAAATAGAAAAGCAATTGTTTAAGTTTTAAGAGCTAGTGGGACAAGTCTAAGCTATAGACCAAGCATTCATAATGAATAATAAGTCTCCTTGTCATTTTTGTTGTGAGCTGGCAGCCCAAAGAAAAATCTAAGGGTGGGAATAAATTTCCTGTGCTTCCATAGTATTCTCGGTGATATTAATGCATTGTTATTTTAGAAGCACTGATCTAGAGCACTGAAAACAAAGTTTAGATAGAAGCATGTACAGCTTGGCTTCTGTACTTTGACAATAAGGAGAACTCAGCAAGTCCTCATACCTTGGACAAACCCATGTCTAATTTTCCAGGGTACATGTCTGTTGCCAAATGACTGTGTGACTTTGAGACTATTACTTAACTCTCAGCATATTTACATGCTTAATTCAGCTCTGAAGTGTGATAATCATTGCAACTTCCTCCTGTGATGATGCTGTGATGGTTCTTTCTTCCTGGTGCAATTATGCACCAGGAACACTGAGCACCACTGATCTATACACGATGAAAGCAGAACCTGTTTCCTGTTTTAGCAAGGGCCTTCTGTCAACCCACCTTGATATCTCTTTCTTTTCCAATGGTTTCTTGTTAGAGAACACTTGTCACTGGGTGGTTGAAATGAATCAGTCATGTGGTCATAGATGATATATTGGTAAAAGGAATCTAGCCTTCACAGGAAAGACTAAAATGGTTTCCTCAAAATAACTTTGGGAAGATGGTACACTGGAATTTTCCAGAGCATTTTTTCATAAACATATAAAATTAACAGAATAGTTTCTGATGCAGTAGCACGTTGGAAGCTCTTTGCCAGAGAAGAGCAATACGTCTACAGTTTCCCCTGGGAGATGGTGACATGCTCACGGGGAACACTCTGCAGTGTTAGGCTGAATGTACTTGGAGTTTGTTTCAGTATGTGGCATTAGACAGGATACTTGAATTGTTGAATAGGATTTGTAACACAAAGTACTGCATATATCAGAAAAATCAAAATAACTTCATTTTGAAACAGATGGGAAACTAAATTGGGTTTGGAAGAGGACAGATATGCAAATGTTCTCTTTCTCCCAGTAATCACGTCTGCCCTCAGTTTAATAACCTGGTACAGATCATTTTATCAGAAATGATAAGAGTCAATATCACTTTTGAGGCTTTTCTCTGCCTAATGTTCTTTGCATAGAATATGTTACTCTAGCCCAGTAAACTCTTCAAATTAGGAAACAGGAATGGTACCTGTTTTGCATGTGATGAAGCGATGGATTAGAGACACTGAGGCTTATTGCACAGCTCTATTGTATGTATGGCTGGAAATAAAGATCACTGAACTTCAACATCCGTGTTCTGATATTGCTTTTCCCACCATGGAGTTAGCAAGACATGTAGTACCAGGTTGCACATAGCCAATGACTGACTTTCACATAGAAAGGTCATTCATTCTGTGGATGGAGACTATAGCGTTCTTCTGAGTTGGTAGCTTTGCTTTGGTTTGTGGACTTCTTCTTCCATATATACAAAATGATAAAAATCTAACAAGGGATCGCCACATCTAAAATTTTGATTAAATTACAAATGATAATAAAACAATAGTGTTCTCTATATGTGTCGATGTGGCTTCCCACTTCTTAATCATTTAGATGGCTCTTCTGGAGTCAATTTTGTTAATATCACCACAGTAATGAATTGTCTGGCATTATCCAGGAGCGGTGTGCTAGGAATAAGATAACAGTTGATTCTAGAAAACAACCGTGCTTGGCTTCCTGTACTTCCCTTTCCCAAGATACTAACTTTTTCACCTTGGCATATTTCAAACTCCTATATAACATCATAACATCACTAAGCAAATGATTGATAAAGGATAAATGCAGTCAGCACTCATGAATACATGTGAAGATGACTAAAGAGCAGAAGTGAATAAAATATCAAAATTCTCTTGAAATTAAGTTTTTGTTTGAATTTTATATTTAGTTATATGTATTATTTAATTTTACTAAAGAAATACTGAGCCAATTAAAGAACATAGAACTATAGAATTAGTAACCCTTAAATACATTAAATAAAAATAATCATACTGACTTTCATTAAAATAATAAAAAATGGATTTTCATTTAGCTTTTGAATTCTGAGTGAACCCACTTAAAAGGAGAAATAAGGAGTGATTTTTCCCAGGTACTTATCTTGATAGACCAGAGCACCTAGAAGTACTTCTCACCTAAAGATGTTCTGGCAGGAACAGCATCCTTATTGATCCAAAAGGACACCCAGGATAGAACCACAATGAGTGTGCAGGGGATGTAGGTCTGGATGGTAAAATACCCCATTCTTCTGCTCAGATCAAAGTACACAGACATGACCACATAGTCTCCTGTAAGAAAAAGATGGAGCTGTGGGAAATCTCATCGAACACCACGAAGTATGGGCAATATGCCCATATTCAACTCTCTTGCACATACAATTTCCAAGTTGACTTGAGGGCTAAATTGAGAGCTCTTGTCTAACTACCTGGGCAAAACACAAAAACGAAATTGTAAAATACAACCGAGCCTGAACTGGAACCTAAACCTTCTGGCAGAAATAATATCATCAGAGAGAGAGAACTAATTTTGAGTCTTAAAAGTATTTCGTCTTTGAGATGACTCTGGTTCTTGCCTTCCATATGTAGCAACAATGTGTAAGGTCTTCTTTGTTGTGAGTGGAGAAATATCCTTTATGTACAAAGCCTTGTTTGATTGCCTTGTATTACACATTCTTATTATTTCTATATGTACAGACCACTGGAGAATATCTAGGTGATTGACACTCATTAAGTTATAGTTTGCTCAAAATTATAGCTCCTTTCCCTCGATGAGATATTTCCTCATGATTTCACTGAAGCATACAATCATTTTTTTAGCATTTGCTTTCACCCATGATTGCGCTTTCATGTGGATGCTGATGCTATAAGTGCTGTCATGTGATTTTTACCTGCATGAATCCCTAAACTGTACCTCTTCCCTCCACTCTCACTCAGTGAGTCACTAGCACACCTCTTGAGTGCAAATGGGCTAATATTGGAGTCACTAATATTGGAGGGATTCATTCATACATTAAAGTCAATACTTTAATGTCCAAGAAGAATATTATGAAACAATTAAGTTTTAGAAATGAGTGTAGACATAATATGACATTTAGTCTAAGAAGGAGTAATATTAGGAGATGCAAAATAATGGAATGCAATCAAAACTGTCTCATAGACCATGGAGTACATACTGCTGTTTTTTCCTGCTTTCTGCTGTTATTGTACTTTTTTCAACTTTTGTGGTAAAAAAAAGTGCACAAATATGTAATTAATAGTGATAATACAAACCTAAGGCAAAATACTCTACTGATTTTGAATAGCCACTCCAGTGGAACAATCCATGGAGGCAAGTGATTTTGAGTCTATGCAACGGTGTGTTTGAGGGGTTGGCTACCTTCCCCCAGGTTTGTGACATTTCATTTGTGAGTTCTTTGCAATAATGTCATTTTATATTTTGAAATAAATTTATTTTTTTTAATATATTATGGAGCTTGTCTACAATCCCAGAACGAGGAAGGACAATTGGCTATTTTAAAGCCTGCCTAAGAGCCTGGGCTGCATAATGAGTTTTCAGCCAGCCTGAGATATATAGTGATACTTTATCTCAAACAAAGAAGCAAATAAAACCAAAATCTGAAATAAAACTGAAAAACAAAGAATTAGAACCAAACCCTCTCCCAAGAATTTGTCTAAAAAAATGCAAGAGTGTGCTAAAAGCCCCAAGGAATCAAAGAATAGTCATATAACTATTCATGTAATTATATATATTTTGTAATTATATATATATTATTACATGAATAGCTATATATAATATATATATGATCTAAAGTCATTAAATTTGAAACATGATTATGTATAAATTGTTTGTAAAACCCCTTGGCACCAGCTTGAAACATGCCTATAAAACAAACTATTGCGGTTTTTGAACTTACAAGTTGTACCATGGTTCATCTCCCATCTAATATACATTTATGCCTTCTATAGGAGAGAATTTCTTTTGTTAAATGTGGGATTAATACATGGGTCCTATTTTCAATATCTGCTTTCACTTTACTATATGATCTTTTGTTCTAACATGTGTACGCACACTGAAATGGTATGTGGCAGTCGGATAGTTTGGCTTTGTGCCTGATTTTCTTTACTCATGGCTTTCTCAAGCCGATGTAAAAATAAGAAATGAATGTAGAGAGCTTTTTCAGCAGGGTGTTACAACTCATTCTCTCCAGCAGTCTCAAGCCTTACCTCACACTCTGACACACTGTTGGGATGTGCACCCTTTCCTCGGTAGCTCTTTAAGAGACCAAAAACACACCCAGCCCCATCTTCTGGCAATTTCCATCATTAAAATTTTAGAAAACTTTTAGCACTGCTAAGAGTTTGTTGGTGCCTTCACAAACTCTCCCTTGTCTCATTTAATCCTGGCTGAAGAACAGCTTGCCTGGCTTAGAGTGGGAATCTTCACAGATAGCAGAGAGCAATAATCATTTATGAATTATGTAGGAATTTTCAAAGGTAGAAAGCTTTTCAATTCTGATAACTCACTTTTACATATTTCCTGATAACATATTTCTCTGCACTGATTTATCTGAAAACAGAGCTATTGGAAATAATATTTCATAAATTAATTTATTCTCAGATTTTGTATCAATTTTTAGTATAATAGGCACAGGTCTTCTCTTTTTATTTTGCATTTCTATTATTGTAAAAAATATAAGCTCATTTATTTTACATGAAAAGCTGAAAGTAGTAGAAATTTTCTTTATAAAATTATAATTTGAAGATACATTTTCTCCCATGAGTTTTCTCTACGTTAAAACATATTTTAATTAAAGTGTAGAAATTGTAAGATTGTAGATAAATCTGCATAAAACTTTAGTAGCTTTTTTCATATTGTATAAGCTAAGGAAAGCCTACGCTTTTACATCAGTGGTCTCAGGTCTCAAAAGTGAACTTTAATTTTGTTCAGCATTAATAATATTGTTATCTTGATTTTCTTCTCCATTCCCCTTGAGATCTAACGTCTCATAGTCTGCCTATCTACCAGCTTCTACTATAAGGCGATGGCTTCTGAGCACCATCATTCCTTGCCTGCGAATCTTAAAGCTTTTCCACCGGTGGATTATGGATTCAAACTCCAGACCTAGCCATTTAAAAGAAAAGCAGCATCACGCAGACAGCTTGCCAACTGTTTTATCACCAAGACCACATCGCTTTTTATATGCTTAAAAACTCTTATGCTGAGAAGTCGGAAAAATCTAATCCTCTTAAAGTGCTGCATCAATGACTCCCCTAGTCCCCAAATGCTATGCAAGTCAAAGATGGGAACTTCAGACACTTTAAATCAAACTAGCCCTTTGACAAGTCCCACATATGATACACTAAGTCATAACATTTGGTAAATTAGTCCCAACCCTGCTTATCAGAGCATGAAAAGACACAGACTATAATTAAAGGCATGAAATGTATCATTTAAATTAATAAGCACAAGTACTGTTCCTTTTCCTTATTTCTTAGGAAACTTCTTGTGACTCAATGCCAGAGAAATGAGGCTCTATTTACTGTTAACTTGTGGTAATTAACAGTCAGATGAAAGCATTAGAATTTTGTAGTTCGTAGATGCTTAGCCCTTTTATAGATGAAACTATAATATGTCTACTTTTAAAATCTTAATGATTTCTTGGAGGGAATTTGCATTTCTAGAAGCTCTGAGATAGTAAGAGAAGTTACTTTCAAGTTGCTGGTAGTGAGGCTTTACTTCATGTAAGCACTGGTTTGAATGGTTTGCATGTGTTTAATGAAGCAAGCTGGACTGGGACTGATGGAGCACGTGATCAAACCAGACTCTCTGACCGTGTTGGACAAGGAGGGCTGACTGAGAAGCCAAGGACAATGGCACTGGGTTTTGATCCTACTGCATGTACTGGCTTTGTGGCAGCCTAGTCTTTGTGGGATGCTCACCTTCCTAGACCTGGATGGAGCGGGGAGGACCTTGGACTTCCCACAGGGCAGGGAACCCTGACTGCTCTTTGGACTGGAGAGGGAGTGGGAGAGAGATGGGGGGAAGGGGAGGGAAATGAGAGGAGGGGAGGAGGTGGACATTTTTAAGTAAAAATAAATAAATGAAGAAAGAAAAAAACAAAACAAAGAGCTTCAAATATACTTTTTCCTCATCCATTTCTCATGATTTTTAATACGTTTACATATAGTGGAACCCAGCATATTCTATTAGGGTTACAGTACCAGCAAATGGTATCTTACTCTCCTACCCTTCACATGTGCCTTCCTTGCACGCAAACACTTTTCATCACTGTTCTACAAAGAACACGCAGTTAGTTATACCGAAAATAAAGACTTGCGTGATCTCACCACTGGTCCTACGTTAAATGGTTTAGACTGAAGGAAAGCCATTTTCTCTCTAAACGCAGAGATAGAAGTGATGAAATGCATTTAACCTGCCTCTATCACCTCATTCAACACCGAGACCCAAGGCATCACTCCATAGGAAGAGAGCTGACTAAAATGCTTTAGATCAAATTGTTTTGGCAAACTGGCTACTATCCTAATTGTCACCATAGAACTTTCAATCAATAACTGACAGACCGAAGCAGGTGCAAAGATCCACAGTCAAGAACTGGGGCAAGTCTGGGTCCAATTGAAGAGATGGGGGAGGGATTATATGATCCAGGGGGATCAAGATCATGACGGAAAACTCACAGAGACAGCTGACCGGAGCTAATGGGGCTCACGACCTAGACGACAGGCGGGGAGCTCGCATGGATTGAACTAGGTCCTCTGCATGTTGGTGAAAGTTGTGTAGTTTAGTCTGTTTGTGGAGTCCCTAGCAGTGGGAATAAGACCTGTCCCTGGCAGATGAACTGTTTTTTTGGAATCTAGTCCCTGTGGTGGGATTTCATGCTCAGCTTTAATGCGGGGCAAAGAGCTTGGTCCTGCCTCAGCTTGATATGTCATGCTTTGTTGACTCCCATGGGAGGCCTGTTCCTTTCTGAATGGAGACAGAAGGGGAGTGGATGGACAGGCAGGGATAGAAGCTATGTGGGGGGAGGGAACAGGAAGAGAGAAGAGAGTGGAAAACTGTGGTTGGCATGTAAAATAAATAAAAAATAATAATAAAATATTGTTTTCTGAAATTAAACCTGTTCTTGACCCTAACACACAAATTCCATACACACTACATATATAAGTTCATGAGTAAATAGACTACCTTAAAACACACAGAAAAAAATGGACACCTTTGTGTTGTCAGAGGCTGCTCATTCATTCCTGACCACCTAGACTGTGAATAACCACACAGAAACTGTATTAATTTCATCAACAATTAGCCTATTAGCTTCTTATTGGCTAGCCTTTACAACTTAAACTAACCCATTTTCATTATTTTATATTTTACCATGAGGCTCATGGCTTACCCACAAGACTCCAGCTCATCTGTCTCCTGAGACAGCTACAATGCATCTCACTGACTTCTTCTTCTTTCTCCCAGCATTCAGTGTAGGTTTCCTGCCTAAATCTACTCTGCCCTAGCACAGGCCAAAACAGCTTCTTTATTCATTAACTAATAAAAGCAACACATATACAGAAGGACTTCCCATATTATCTTTGTAATTTCATGTAGAAACGACTTAGGATACATCATGAAATATAGAGGATATAAGGAAACAGAAGCAAGCGTACTGTTTCAAACATAAAACTTCTAATTATAATAAATTCTATAATTCTTGTGAAATGCAAAATGCCACCTTTGAATAGACCATTTTCTATAAGAATAAGTTATCAAGAGTAATATCTTTAATATATACAGAATCCCCAATAGTCATTGAGAAAAGACACTTTTCTTAGCTCTGTATTTTCTCAAATATATAATTTGATTTTAAGCTGTGTATTTATTTTTGACAGTTATTTTTATGTTCTCCAAACCATAGCAAAATAAAATTAAAATTTTTATTTTATGCCTTTGTAATTTCTCTACCTTTCCATCTTCTCCCTTCTAGATAACAAAAGAGTCTCTTCTCACACTTTTACTTGTTTTGATCTCCTGATCATGTACAATCTCTCTCTGTTTCTGTCTCTGTCTCTCTCATTTACACACACACACATACATTCCATAGCAGTTCTAGATCCGTACTGTCTAGAACGGTGGCCGTAACAACTATATAATAATTAATTATATAATTATTAAATAATTATATGTAAAAATTAATTATATAATAATGAAAATTGAGTTAAATGAAAAGAAGTAGTGTGTTGGTTATCTAAAGCACAGATCTAAAGCTCAGCCCTACAAATGGTTAGCACCTAGGTAATGCTCTGCATGGTAAAGTTTGCAGAACAGTTTTTTAACTGTAGCAATTTCCAGTCTATACTGATCCAGCATAGCCTTGTCTCATAAACTTTATACTCTCCCATTTCATGACCAGCTAGCTAGATGTATGTTATATTTTCCCATGGAGATTCTTTTCTATCCATTGTTACTGTCATATATTGTCAGAACACACTGAAAGCCTTTACTTTAGATTCTAAGTATGTTATGATATCAGTGGGCAGTTATTGATCATGTCCATATACACATGTGTATATGTGTAACATGATCAGAGTGGATAAAACTTCTAGAACTTAAGGACAATATGTGAGTTAAACAAATGCACCATAAAAGAATGCAACACACCTTTGCTTCATTAAACAAATGCTTCACAGCACAAACAAATGTAACATATCTTAAACTAATATTCCACAATGTGTTATCATGATTAAAATTTATCTATGAAGTCAGTGGAGATGTAGCTGTACCTATTTAATCCTACAGTTTATTCTTCTGCAAAATTACTGAGTGTTATATAGAAAGAAGACAATATTATTCATTAATGAATAAATGCTTTAGTTTAGGAAATATTTACAGCCATGTAGAGTTTTTAAAGCCATAAGGCTTAATTTAAAAAGAAATGTACAGTAAATTAATTTTCTGTATAAGCTGCTGGATTTAGCCACCTATGATGAAGACACTAGGTCACAGTGAGCTTAAGTAATGTTATCTGCTTGCCAAGACTGTACTATTCAGTTTGGTGGCTGGATTTGTTTAGTAGAGAAGATCACAACCAGACTTGGATGCTAAAACTAACAGGATCCATGGTAAATCTGACAGGTGTGTTTTAGATTTTTGTTTGTTTATTTTGTTTTTGGTGTGTGTTTGTGTTTGTGTTTGTGTTTGATACACTGATCTTACTTGTCTTCTCCTTGACTTCTCATGTTGAAGCAAAAGAACAAAACGAAACTACAGAAGAAAAACAGAAAATTAAAAGTAGAATTAATATAAGCTTTTGGGGTTGAGTCTGTCTTTTCAAGACTCCATCTGAATGTATGACAAGGATCAAAATGTAGAGCAATAGTAGAAACAGGCCTATTTAAATTAATGCTTTCTCAAAAAGCTGAATCCATGACTCTGGGTGATTTGTTGGTGTTTGGCACTCAGACCAGGGGTATGAGGAAAACAAGAGTAAAGAGAAATGGCAAGTATGGATTCGGTTCAGTTCAGAGACATCCTGGAGGGTCAAGGACAAAATTTGCCACAACCTTGTTTTCTCCTAGAGACAAAGCTTCTCCTGGCAAAATATTGTAGGGTAGTTTTACTCTCCAGATATGGTTTTGGCCAGAGAAAGGGACAATCCTGAGTTGTAAAGAATAAACCATTAAGCATTCAGGGAATGGATATCTGAAACCAAGGAAATTGAAAATCTGGCAGTGGCATCAATGGTGGCTACAAAAATGGATGATAAAAATCTCTTGTTTATCCATGTCAGCTGGGGTGAAAATTTTAGTCATGTCATTAGCTGACATATGACTTCAGACAACTTCTTTATTCCCTGAATCTCAACATCTTTATCTATAAAATGAGAGTAATAATTGTGTGAGAACATAAAAAGAGCTCATACATATATAGTTCTTGACAATCTTCAAACACATAATAGAAGTTTCATTAATGCTAGTTATTTTGAAGTAGAGAAATCTTTCTAACATTATTAAACATCATTCTGAGCCATAAGGCACCTCAGTTGGTATCACTACCACCCTGGAATACTAAGCCTTTTAGGGCCCATGCATGAAGAAAGACAAGACTTACCATTGGCAAACCCAAGACTCTGTTTCCTAAACTATAATGCTACAGAAATAAAAAGGTTTCTTTTTTTTTTTTCTACCAATGGTTAGTAACATAGAGGCACCAAGGGGGGAAAGAGGGAAAAGCTGAATAACAGTTGGATGTGCCGTTCATTTATGAAGCTGATTTGGGTCACTGGAGCTCCTGACTACCAACAAAAGTTGCCTTCATTTACTGTTGAGCCTTTTGTAACACTGCTCATTCTATGTTAAGAGAGCATTCGAATCAACAACTGTGTAGTTTTCCATTTAGAAATAAAAAGAAAGAAACATTTAGATGAAAGGGACTCAATGTTGGCACGATCTTTAGAGCACAGGGATTCTGTAGAGTCACGCCATGGGACATTTACGAATATCAGTTTCTACATTCCTTTACTCACAACTTCGCTCATTAATACAATAACTTCTTTCTCACTCTGTAAAATCCCTCCACAGATGCCTAGCCTAATGTAGACCTTTGCAGCACGATTCATTATTCTGAGTCTGCCATCAAATTTCAGAAATGCAGCCAAAGAATTCATCCTGGGATCCATTTAAATAAAATAACTCTGGCTCTTGCATCTGAAGCTGTAACTTCAAATGGATATGTGTGTCACTGTTATCTATCAGAAGGGGAGACAATTTCCCAGATAATTAACTCTAACTCCTACAAACATCTGACTGGATATTAAAACATGTTTTACATAAGTATAGAGGAGTTCCCAGTAGCAAATCTAGTGCCAGGATCCAAGTACAAGCAATAGTGGTAGCAAGTGATAAGGCTAACTAGGAACCTAGACTTGATTTAATCATGGAAATCCTCACAGCAAAATAATGAGACACAGGCTGCTATTGAGAATATTGTGAAGAGCACACTTGCTGATGGAAGGGAAGGATTTTGGAACCTTTCAAATCAGGGTCCAATTAAGGTGCTGCTTCCTGAGGACAAATATTTAGGGAAATAACTTTTTGTTGTTGTTGTTGCTGCTGTTGCTTGTTTTTTTGAGAAATCATTTCTCTGTGTAACTGTCCTGACAGTCCTAGAACTGGCTCCATAGACCACGTTGGCTTCAAACTCTGAGATTCTCTTGCCTCTGCCTCCCAAGTGCTAGGATTAAATGCATGTGCCACCACCGCCTGGCCAGAGAAATAACTTTTATGACATTAGTAGGTACACATCTTGATGATAGCAACATTTTTGGCCATTTATAAAACATTACATGTAATTCTTGGGAAGAAAAGAATAGCAATCTCCCCTATTGTTTTTGTTTATAGCAATATAAAAAGCATTTGTAAACACCATTAAATACATTCCCACCTTAATATAACTGAAGTATTTGAACTGTTAAAATTATGCTTGTTTGTTCAGCTTGAATTTTGAATGGCAGAAAAATCACACATTATAGAATGATCTTTAATGAAAAGTTACTCATTTTTTTTCATAGGGTGTGTCACAAATGAACATCCTAATTTACTCTAAAAGAAGCCCTCTAAGAGAAATTCTCAATTGTAAATTCTTAGTCTTCTGTTAACTGTAACAGTATAAGGGAATTGTTTTAAACAATTTTTAAAAGTACTATAGTTGACTTCTTAAAGAAAACTAGACACTAATAAAATAAAAAAATGGATCTTAGGATGTATTGGTGAAGACTGACGAAGTGTGCAGTCATTAACTCCTGCTTTCTTCACAATTAAACAAATACTAACAGAGGAAGAACTCCATGGACTGTTGAATCAGTCATCATGATTAATTTACCAGTTGTTAACCATGGAGCACAAGCATGTTATATGGAGTCATCCTGACACAGGAATAACAGATTGCACTAGATAGAGAAAACGAGTGGGAAGGAATGCACCCCACAGTCTCATGCTGGAGAACATCAGCAGCTATAGGCAGCCGCTTGATCCATCCACTTTTAGGATAAAGGCTGCTTCTTCAAGGAAGCTGCTTATTAGCCATCATGTCGTAAAAACAAGAAAATCTACATTAAGAACTGAGTTCTTGTCCCAGATTAGTTAGGCACCATTTTGTGATGTGGGAGATTCTTTTGTTCATGTGTTGCTTTTATTGGTTAATAAATAAGGAACTGCTTTGAGCCTATGGCAGGGAAGAAGAGAACTAGATGGGGAAAGCTAGGTTGTGTACTGGAAGAAAAAGAAGGGCTGAGTCAGAGAGGCACCACGGAGCCTTAGGAAGAGTCAGATGTGCCGAAACTAGCTGGTAAGCCATAGCCACATGGTGATATTCAGATGAATAGAAATGGGTTAAATAAATATAAGAGTTAGCCAATAAGTAGCTAGAGATAATGGGCTAAGCAGTGATTTAATTAATAAAGTTTCTGTGTGATTATTTTGGGTCTAAACTAGACGGGTGGCCAGGAACCAATGAGCAGCCTCCCTTCTCCAACAAGTGACATTTAAGTGATTGGACAGGGCCTCAATCTCTTCTACTTTCCCCGCCTACTATCAAATTGGTCAAGAGCTATTGAGGTCCTTGCATACTACATGGATCCAGTTGTTGTGGTGTTTGCCACCATTGGAGAGATTGTGTGTGTGAAGCCATAGAGTAAAATTAAGGGACTTCTCTCATGGTCAGAATTCATTCTGTCCCAGATGGATATTAAACAGCTACTCCAAGCAAGCACATTGATCACATATGCTTGTTTCTTGAGTGAGTTAAGGCCAAAGACGAGTCTTGGAGGAGGACTATCTAGCAGGGCATCTCCAATTTGTCTAATTTTATAAATCACTGGAATCAGCCCCAAGATGATACTTGAACTTAGTCACAAGAGAGAATATTCATAATGATTATATCTCTGCACCCAGGTGCGTTTCTGGAGAATAAGCCTATTAGTAAAAATGCATTATTGTTCCTGTTGTGTATTTTTCCTCTCTATCTCTTCCAATAAGTCTCTTAGAGCTTTTCATTTGAAGCTGGGCTGATTGGTGTAACCCAGGAACTGCTATTTTCCTAAACAAAAGTCTCTGCTGAGCTTCAAGAACCTGGTGGTAACAAAATATCAAGCTTTCTAAAATGGCTTTCAAAGAAGCTAGGGGAAAAAAAAGGCATGAATGTTCAAATCCTGCAAAAGGTCAAATAGCAACTCAGACCCCAAGATGTCCAAATTATTTTTTTTGGATGTTCAGCAAAATTATAGGCTTAAAACCTTGGCCTACATGGCCTTTAGTACTCAGCATTCAGTTTTTAAATTCTTCCCAACTCAGTGGAATTCTTGCACTCAAGAAGTTTTTCAGCTTGTTATTGGGATATGTTTAGTCTTCCCCAGGGAAGAGCACACCAGTGTTATCTAATACCAAATGCTTTTCCCTGGAAGCATGCATACAACCAACATCATATTTACCAAGCAGGTTGTATGTGTGTATGTGTGTGCATATGTGCAAATGTGCACACATAACCATAATAACAATTATTGGAAAAAGAGGTCATGGATTTAAAAGAGAGCAAGAAGGGATATTAGGGAGGGGTTGTAGGGTTGTAGGGAAGGGAAAATTTTGTAATTACATTTAAATAAATAATAAAATTAATTTCACATACACACTATGCTAGGTAAATTATGCCATATTTTAGGCAGTTGGTTCCATAATGCCTAACTTCTTTCTTTAAGGAAACCAGTATTTTGAAGATAATGCAGGGCTCAATATCAGAAGTACTAGAATCTAATTCCAACTTGCTATGTATTTTTGAGCAAACATCTTCTTCCATCTCGTTCTCTGTATCTATTCTCTTTGAAATATCACGAAATCAGTCAAATGATATAGTTAGTGAAAATACTGCACAAATATTGATTACAACCTTGGTAATTCTGTGTCATTTTGACACTTAAGTCTGCACATTTGGAAAACATGCCAATTTCACTAATGAAAGTTCTAAAACTGTTTATTTTTAAATTCAGAAATAAATAAAACCACTTGGCAGAGAAGAATATAAACCAGCTCTTAATTTATTTATTTACCTTATTTATCTTTTTAAGTTTGACAGTGGAGAGTTCTCACATGGAAAATAAGAGTAATAGCCATCCTTACCACATAAGATTGTGGTAAAGATTAAAGATATTGATTTCCTCAGAGTTACCTAGAATGGTGCTGAGGTGGAGCACCATTGTTAATGTTATGAAACTGAATGCCAGCATCTAAGGTTTCCCTTTACTTATGTTTGCACACAACCTTAGAGGGATTTTGATCTTACAGGTGGATCTCTGTGAGTTCAAGGCCAGCCTGTTCTATAGAGCAAGTTCCAAGACAGGATCCAAAAGGTACAGAGAAATCCTGTCCCAAACAGGCAAAAATAAATTAAGATGGTATTTTGATCTTAAAATAAAGTTGTGGATTAGGTCTTTTCTTTTATATTTACACATAGAATGAACATGTTTGCATTTTTACATATTTTGACAGGACATGTCACAATCATAAATCATAGTCACGTTTATTTGTTATCCAAGCCAAAACCTGTTTAAGACGTGGTTAGGACCTTCTCTGTTATACTACAGTGCATTCTTCAAGTCACTGACAAGATTCCATTCCTGATGTAAAATTATAAGTGCACAGCTCATCCCTGACTTGAGGAAGCTCCTTGAGAGGGTAGGGGGGATTTGCAGCTGCGATTTTTGTAGACTTACTGGATTGATAAGATGCACCTGTCATTCCTTCACCTCCATGAGACACTATCATCTCCTTCTGTCCACTCATTCTTGCAGCAATTTAAGGAATTTATTTTTTATTGAAATTAAATGAAATAGTGCAAAGACTAAGAAAAATATGTAGCACTATACATTTCTAGACGACATTTGATTTTCAGAACTCAATGTTGTTTGTGTTTCAATTCTCATGTCAAAGATTAAATTATTTTGTCAATTTGTTTGTCATAAGTGGGTGTTATGTGTCTGTCATTTTTTTGAAAGCTCAGATGTGGAAAGGGTTATTATCAAACATTTTCCTCCAGTAGAAATTTAGATAGAAGTTTTTTAGAAGAATAAACTCTATATGTAACTTCTCAAGGAAAGGGTCCTGTGAACCATGATGTGTAGGAATCTATTCCACATCTTGTTTCCACTGTTACAGGATTCATCTAGAGGATCATCAGAGATCAGCCAGCCAGCCAGCCAGCCAGCCAGCCAGCCAGCCACCCATCTACCCATTTCTTTGGAGTTGGTACTAGTTTGTTTGCTATTATTCAGATGCCATTCTCTTTCACCATCTAGAGCAAAGGGATGATGTTGTGCTCACCTACATAAAACTTTATCTGGTCTCATGATATAGAAAATCATCCATGCTCTATGTGATGACATTAGGATTTAGATTTGATCCTATATACAGTAAAGTCAGAGTGCAAAGGGAAAGTAGAGATGAAAATATTCCCTTCATTTCACAGGTTAGAAAGCAGAATCCTAAAAGAGACAGAGATCTACTAGCAGTCATTGAATATACAACAGACTTTACGTTTATAACCAGGTGTTTCATTTCATCCAAAGTGCTTCCTTTTTTTTTCTAATATGATCATTTAAGTAAATAATATTTGAACTATAAAATTGACCAAGGTTCGTGCATTAAAAATTTAATAGACCTTATCTTGCCTTCTCTCTGCCTAAGTTACTGATTTAACTTCAGAGTCAATGAACCCTAATGTGGACTAACTCCTTATATGATTTTCAAGTAGCAAGGCAAAGGATAGCTTCTAAATTCAAAAGGATGGCACTGACTTAGAGGCACTGGTGTCTCACACAGCAACAAGAGTTTGCAGATCAGGAGATCTGTCTAGGAGGATTTAATGACCACATGAATGAATTTGCAGCCTACATGAAATTTGTTTTTTCAGTAATGGAAGAATTGAGGTCCCTCTCTTCCTTTCTTCAGTCTTTTACTCGGAAAAGAGAAAAACCTTTGTCTTTTGCTCTGTCTTTTCCAGATTGCATGTATGCTCTAGGGTTTATATGTACCAATTGAGCTCTTTTTGCCAACCTATTCCTTTTTTCTTATTTTTCAGTTTTTTAAAATTTTATTTTTTTCCCTATTTCGTTACAGTATATAGAATTCAGTTGCAAGAGGTTAATCACAGAATATTTGTGAAAATCTTTAAGCTTGCTATGAGACACTAAAGAAAAGAAAATAGCTGCCCTCAATTATATTTTACTGTATAATATTTTCCTCTGATAGGAAAGATATAGACAATGCTGTGTAATGCTTAGATCCTGAACAAAGAATAAAAAACCCTTTCTTCTTATGTTTGTCATGTCTCAGGTTCTGTGGATGATCTGAATTTTAATCTGCTACACTGTCATACTCAAACTCACCAAGTTTGCAGAATTCATCTTTTATTAAAGGAAGAGAAAGTCTCATTGGAGAGACTGGGGCTGTGGAATTGTATCTAAATGGCAAGTTCAAGGTCTGAATTTTGTATAAACACACACTTTGTGTGTGTGGGTGAGTAAAGAAGGAGATTCTTTATGTTTACATAAAATATCCTGTGCCTCTGTGGCTATGTTAAGCAAAACAGTGACCAACAAAGCGCCTCCCAAATTTGACATAATTTATTTAAACTACCTTCACTATAAAGTAAATTAAAAATATATACAAACTAGAAAAGAGAAAGCATTCAATTTAGATTTAATTTCATTAAAAAGAATATCAAGGGAAATATAACTTAGCTACAACTGAGAAACTGGAGAGCTGAGATAAGCAAGACTTGAGGGTACATTGGCCAATCCTAGCATTCAGGAACATTTTTGAACTCAATACCAAAATGGAGTTGAACTAAAACAGAAGAGTTTTGCTCTGCTTTAGTTTTGAGCTAAATAAAGCAGGAGTATTTTGAGCTCAAAGGCAAAAGGCCATCCTTGCATAGTAAGGCACTGTCTCCAAACAGAAAACAAAGAGCACAAAGGCAGAATTTAAAAGGTAATATACTCAGTCCCTAAAGTAATTAGTCCCCGGTCTGTACTACTGAGTTTCACTTGCTGTATCTGAACCTAAAATTTCCCAGTTGTTAGATTCATTAAAAGCAGTGTACATGTTTTTAAAGGGGCAATGTACTTGCTCATACAATTCAAGCCACACAGCACCTATAATCATAGAAATAGAGATTTTTCTACAAAGTTATTTAATTTTTATGTTTAAAACGCATTAAGTGTAGAAAGCGAGACTCCGTCTGTCCAAGCCTGCATCGTGAAGGATTAGAAATGCAAGTGCTGCTGTTTTGGGGCACACAGTGTATATTTATAGCTGGAAGAGAGAGAAGACAGAGGAGCCATTGCGGTTTGGCATTGGGAGATGTTGATTATGTACCTGCTGAGAACAGAGCTTGGGGCAAGGATCATTTTGCAATCGCTCATGTTTGTCTTCCCGATGTGAGGAGAAGGGAAGCCAGGACAGCTTCTAGCATTGTTCCCTGAAGAGTTGTGGTATGTGATTATGTAAAACAAACCCAGGCAAACAAAGAGATGCCAGCCAACAGTGTCACCACACTTATCCCTCCTCATGGGAGGGTCTGACAGTGTCTCTCAGTCATTGCCACTTCCAGGGAAAGTACTACACTTGCTGAATGTGGCTCCAATGACCCAGATGGGAATCTGAGATGAAATCAATACACTCTCTCACTGTATCTCCACTAAGAAACAGGCTTGGGACAGCTAATCAGAGGAGATGCTTGGCTTGGCTTGCTGCCAGGTTCTGTGCTGTCTGGTCAAGGGCATGCAAGCAATTAGACTGATAATTTTAAAATGTGGGCTTTTTCCCATTTCTGGTTAATTCAACCTTCTGGCTGACCTTGTGGGGAAAATGTATAACAATTGCTTTAACTAAGCGTTTTCATTTTATGGAGGATTCTTGGGGAGACAATGCTTTGAATTACCCGGACAATTTCTTCCCTGTTTGTGTGTTCTGTTATCACAGAATAAAGATAGAAGTATATTCAAAGTCTTTACTGCCACAACTAACAAGATTCATTCTCATACATGCTTAGATAACGCAGTTGTTTATATTCATAGATCATGACAACGATGGTTGAACTCCACAGTACCAACAATGTCCCAAATTCTGTAATCCTACAAAACCTTAGGATTAGTTCTGCTCAGGAGAAAAATCTTTCATTGCTGCCTGTAACATGTTAACAATTAAATTTTAACCTTCCTCTGTCCAATCATTTTCCCAAGAAAATATTCATTCTAGAAAGGTGAAGCTCATGAAATTGAAGTATTAGTTAAAAGACACACCAGCAGGTTGGAGAACCAATGCCCGGTCACAGAGCATCTAACTTTAGTCATGGTAATCTTTCATGAATATAAACAGTCCATTTCATAAACCATTTGTCGCACTTTCAGGTTCAAATAGGTATCCAAATAGCACATGACACTACTCTCTTTTAATAGGTAATATTTTTACATTATTCCACGGCAATACACTCCTTTTCTATGCTAGTGGGCTTAGTTTGAAGATCATCACTTTTTAATCAATAGAACACCAGAAAGAATTCTTTCTTTGTCGATAATTTTTTCGAATAGAAACACTGATCCTTTTATCTTAGTGGAGAAATGGCAGCTATATTAGTTATTAGAATTAAATACAAAAAAATTGAACATTTTAGGCCACTGCTGATACAAAACACCTAGAAAGTCAGTCATCTGTTAGCCTGAGGCTTACAATAACAAAAATATTTCTTTAAACGATTAAACACTACATTAGTATTAATTGAATTCTACACTGTGCCAAGAAGTTTGTCAGAACTTTTATCTTCCCTCTTTGAAGATCATCAAGGTAGACCTTATCCACCTTACTTCATAATAAGCATACTAAATTGGAACAGTTAATTTCTTCAGGGGAACAACATTAGAAAGTGGTTGAGCTAATAATTATATCCAGGTTTTTGTTTGTTTCCCCACAGTTTATGGCCTTTACTCTCTTCCAAATTTTCCTAGGATATACATGAAACATCATGTAATTTGATTTGAAAATGAATGCTCCTAATTTAAGGTATCTTTTAGCTAGCACTCAATTTGCTGATGGCTGTAGGAGTAAAGGAAAGGTCTTCCTCTCAGCTTGAAACACTTTAGTGCTAATTTTTTAGTATTAAAATGTTGGAAAGACCGAGACAACAATGTGCACTGTAAGGCATTCTAGGAAAAACCAGTTTGTTGTTGTTGTTGTTTTGTTTTGTTTTCCATTCTTACAGGAGCTGAAAGCAGTTGTGTGCTCTTGACTTTGCTATCTTTGCAAAGCTGGGAAATGGAAGGTCGGAAGAATTGTCAAAATCTTTCAATGTATTTCCTCTGCAGGTGAGTGTTCTAATTTCTCAGCAGAAACTTGCAGCACAATGCACTAAATGATTCAGACGGGCCCAACAGATGAATCAAAAGTCTTCAGCGATTGATTTAAGTTAGCATTCGTTGGGCACATAAATCCAGGCATGCTTGTATAGCACTCTTTTGAAAAGAGAAAGGTGAGTGACCATATTTATTTCTCATACATCTACACTGAGGCATGATTGATACATAATAGGCAATACAAATTTAAAATATTCCAATTAGTTAGTTTGTTATCTTTGCATTTTGCTCCTAGCTGTTTTAATTTTAGTCGAAATTAATGGATGCATTGAGGAATCATGAGTAGCTTTAGATTCATTTCTCAAATTGCTAATTATGTTGAGTATTGTTTCACGTACTTGTTTGCCAGTCATTACATTTTTTCTCTGTGGTATGAGAGATTGAACCCAGGTGTGAACACACTAGGACAGGAGCCCCCAGAATTAGGACAGGCTGTTCTGAACGCTCCTGTCAGTGCTGAGTTAAACATAACTGGTTCCTTTATAAGAGTTAGCAACTGTTTTTAACTGTGCTATCTCTTCTGACCTGAGCTGTTTTTTAAAGATAATTTTATCACTAATTTTATAATTATGTAACTTGATGAAGTTTTTTTTTCCTTTTCCTCTGATCAGAATTTGAGGACATTGAGTTTTTGAGTTAATAGTCTCCCGTTAATTTATGAACTGCTAGATTATTTATTCCTCTGGTTTTCTACTTCTGCTTGTTTCATCTGTCTTTGCAGAGCCTTCAAAATGAGTTGTGCCCTGCTGGTTGTAACCAGCAGCCAACATCTGTCCAATAGTTCTGCGGTGCTTATTCACTTCTTTCATGTTCTTTTTCCCGTGCTTCATTCTGAAACATTTGTTACTATCACTTCAAATTCTCTAATCTTTTCTTCCCCAGTACATAATCCTCAATTAATTATACCACCATTTTTCAAACCACCAACTAGAGTTTTAATATGGAGAAGTTCAATTTGTTCTTCAAATTTTAAGATATAAGCCACATAGGTACAACTGTTTGAATGACCATCTTTGAAAATTGTAATAGGTGTGTTGATTCTGAATTGATTCCTCATGACTTAAATTTTTGCAGAATACAATGCTATACTACTAAGTGGAATATGCTACTACTCAGAAAATTTGCTTGCTTAGAACCTTCTGGATAGTTGTCCAGTTCCTTTTCTGTGCATTTCCTCCTTTCTAAACATCTGCCCTTTGATCTCTCCCTGGATTGCTCCTATGACATTCTCACTTCCCTCTTCTCGATTCAGTGAACTGCTTATGCTAGGCAGTCTGTCACATACTGCCAAGTACCTATATAAGGGAGTTTATATGCTTCCACATACACTTTCATAGGCCTCTTCTGTGAAAACATACATACAAGTAACATTGTACTGACCAGTAAATAGTATATAGTAATGTATATGTAAATACTTATACATATATGCATGTACGACCATCAATGAAAAAGAGGTCATGAATTTGAAAGTGAGTAGGAAATGTATAATGGAGAATTTGGAGGAAGGAAATGGAAGGGAGAAATGATGTAATTATATTAACATAAAATAGAATAATAATACAAATAATTCCATGACATAGATCCCTTAAAGTTGCCCCTCTCTTTCTCTCTGTCTGTCTCTGTTTTCTTCTCTCTCTTTCTATAGGTAGGTCATTTCAATAGTTCTTTGCTATAGAAACTTCTTAAACTAACAGTGTCTCCTGGTTGTATTCCTTCCTGCAAGAAGATAAGAACCAAAACCAAACTTTTGCTCAATTATACCTTACCTAGTTCTATTTTCACTGGTTGAGAGAGAGGAGGAGGGCGAAGACAGACAGACAGACAGACAGACAGTCAGACAGACAGACAGAAAATCCAGAAGAACAAAGAGCTATAAAAATGCTGGGTAGAACATCAAATGAGTATTATCTCTACAGCTGTAAGAAGTTCAAAATTTATTTTCTTTCTAGGCTCAAATATTTCAGAAATTGCAAGGCAAAGGTAGGGAAAAGGGAAACCAAAATTACAGCGCACCGAACATAACATTAAATTGGTACACGTCAACGTGTGTTAGTCATTATTTGCTGTGCAAACAAAGCCCCTTCAAAGAACCACCCATTACTGGAGTTCCAGAGTGGCAACCGTGACCCTCAGATAGTGTTCCAGCTAAGTCTGGGAGACACTGCTCTCTGTAAGAAAGGACATGAGACTCCCACCTGCCAGGAAGAGAGGTGGGCGTAGATAGGCAACTTCCTAAAATGAGTCCTGTAGTCATAATTAACTTCAACAGCTCTTAAACAAGATAATGACTGTTCTGATACCTTCCAATTATATTTCAAACATATACTATATATATATATTATAAATTATAAGAATTGACACTATTTTTAGGATAATGATTCTTTCATTCAGAAAAGTCAAAGTGAAGATGGCATACTCTGGAAGCAGATTTGAACTGAGGGACTCTCCTAATCTGAAAAATGTGCAGATATATCTGGTCAGTGCTCTGTAGATACATCACATAGACTCATAGAAACTATTTCAAAATCAATTAGGTCTGGTTCATCTTTTATTTAACTGAAAAATTGTTTACTATAGGGAAATTTATCTTCATGAGCCTGTTAGTCATATTATGAACATAGGAGTTTCTAGATAGATAACCAAGGTGCTGAGATGAGCTGACGAGCCTGGACTACTGTCAGCACCATGCACATGTATCCAGGCAGGCTCCGAAGGATCTAGAATTCTAATATTTTATACATCAGCTATGTTACTTTGGCTAGTCACTTTTTGTTTCTTAGCCCTATACTTTATGTCTGCAGAATGGTTGTATGGCAACTCCATGTCAGGTGTAATTGCAGTCAGTAATAATTGACACCATGATTCTGTTATTTAAATAGAAACAGCAGAGGTTTCTTTTGTATTTTAAAAAACTTTTTCCTGAGTACTTATACTAATTCAGAGTTCTGTTAATTTGCTTCAGGGCCAGGAAGTTAAAAGAGTAGAGAACCAGTCTTTCTATATAAGATGATTTTTCATATGCTCACCCAGTAACCCAGAAATTCTTCACATATATAAAATTGCTGATCATTCCTCATGTTAGTGAAATTTTATAGTCAATAAGACTTTAAAAAATAAGAAAACTGGCACACGGAAATGCCTGTTAGTTACCCTTTATTTATTTTTTCTTTTTCTCAGCTAACATCTGGGCAAAATTATGGGTGTGAGTTTGCCTGCTGGTCAGCCTGTGGCAAGCCACTGGAAGTTTGACAAGCAAACACCTCCCTGAAAAGACTGTGAACATGCAATGTTTCTACAGCAAATAGTCGCTTGGAAAAGTGTTTATATAACTTTCCCTTTCTCGTCATCCCTTATCCCTCCGGACATAACTTCACAGGAGACCATCATCCTCTCAAGATATCCTGTAGAACAAAACTCTGATGAACTTGGCCTTTGTGAAGAGCACAGCCTGATTTCAAATTCTTAATTTTTTTCTAATGGCTGTGAAGGCACTGTTATCAAATTTTCTTAAGCCACAGTATTCTTATCTATGAAAGGTAGACAGTATGAATATCTACTTTCATGTCTTTGTGTGAATCAAGAGAGCCTTCTTGGGGAAATTGCCATGGCGACTTGCTGTATTAATTATTCATTCAAAAAAGAAATGTATTATTAATTATTGTAACAATGGCTAACTATGGAGTTTGAAAATAAATAGCAATTATCCTTGGAGAAGTATACAACTAGGTTTTCAGTTCAAAAAGAAATAGGCACCATCTCTCTCAGTTGCAGACATAATGTAGACTATAGTTATGGCAAAGTTTTGTGATTTCCCTTGCACCATGCTTAGAGGCTAGATCATGCCGTGGATATTTTAAGAGAAAAAGATAATGCTTTAAATCAGTCTACATGTCTTTCAAGGGGTTAATTTCTTATTTCCTTCCATCCTTCATTCCATATTGAAATTTTAATTTCCATTCCCAAAAGAGATAAGAAATTGCTTTTCAATCTACATTGATAATTCTTTCTCATACCAATGATTACTTTAAAATTGGGTAGGTGGCAAGTTCTTTATTTGTTTTAGGTATAAAGGGCAGTAACTCCAGAAGCATCTAAACTCTATCTTCCCATAGGTGTCTCTTAAAGTAACTGCTCTCTTTCCTATCTGCATGTAGTCTTTATTACTTAGCAGCAATGATTCCCAATGTGTGTGGCAAGGCCTGAAAGGTACCCTTTGAGTGACCTTGATAACAAGCTGGCTGTTTTTGCTAATCGTAGCCCTAAAGTCCTGATGACAAAATCTGATTGCAGGATTCCAGGAGGAAGAAACAGCCATTTGCCGCTTCAGTCATTCTCAGCCTTCTTCCTCTGGAGTTTCAACAATGGTCTATTATTTTTATGTTGTTTATTTGTTTGCTTTGTTGATGTTGATTTTTTATTTTTATACTGCAATTTCTTCTCCTTGAACCAAAGTATGTGCACTTTGGGTATCATAACCACAAGTATGACTTTAGAACATCAAACCCTCAGATCTTACAGACAATGATGAGAGTAAAAACTTGTGGTATTACATTTCATGTAGGGAACACTCTAAATATGCTATATAGAGTTCTTACATCATTATTTCACTGGAGTTTCCTACAGCTTTCTGGGAAAGGAATTCTATCAATGAGATCACGACTGACAGGTGAAAATCCAGTACACAAAGAGATAAAGAGACCTGCTTCACTTGGCTGTAGTTAGAGGCAGCCTGAGTCTGAAAGCTAGGACTAACATCTTTTACACTGGTTTTATCTGTCAACACTACATGACATTGCAATGAATAATTAATAATTACCAACACTGCTAGGAATCCTTACCCACTTGTAATATCCTCCAGAAAGCGATCAATACTCAGACCTTCCAATCAGCACAATTACTAGGCTGTATTTGTCATTGTTTTGCTTTCTTGAGTTTTATATTTCATTATTACAGTTTGTCTCACTCTCTCATGAAATAGACACCTATCAAAAGGAAACCAAGTTCAGGGACTGGGCGGGGAGAGTAGAAGGAGATTTATTGGCTTAGAGTCTGGGGATTGATTTTTATATGCTACCATTCCTACCAGCTATTTGGAAGGCCATATGCAAACCAATGAGTTTATCCACACTTCATTTCTAAAACTAGCAGATAGCAGCCTGGAAGATGACTCATCAGGTAAAGGTACATCTCCTACAAGTCTGCTGCCCAGAATTTCATCTAGGAATCCATGTGTCGTAGTAATTTTTGTTAAATTGACAAAACTATAATCGCCTAGGAAAATAGAGCCTCATTTGAGGAATTTGCCTCTATTAGATTGGCGTATAGGCCGGTCTCAGGTAATTTTTTGATCTCTAGTTGACACAGAAAGGATTAGCCCACTGTGGTATACTACCCCTGGGCATAGGAACCATTGCTGAGCAAGTGAGAAGAAGGAAGCAAGTGAACATTTTTTTTCTCTGTGGTGTCTGCCTCAGTTTCTGCCCCCACGTTCCATCTTCAGTTCTTTTCCCAGCTTCCTTCAATGATGTATTTTTAGGTAGAAATGTAAACCAAATACCTTATTCCCAAGTTGGTTTTGGTCAATCATATCAATGGAAAAACAAAAAGGAAGGCGAGAACTGGAATCATAAATGCATCCTCCCACTTCTGTGTCCCTTGGCACAACGCTCCTTCTTACAGACACGTGTAATACACTTACTAACCATCATCATAAAAATAAACTTAAAGTAATTCTTTAGTTATAATAAAGAAAGAAATTCAGCTAGGAAAGTAAAGGCTCCTACTGATTTACACATTTTTCTTTGTATTAAATAACCATTTCATAAGGTATTATTAATTATGTGAACCAGAAAATTAAATCAGACATTAAACTGGATGTATTTGTCACCTAAAGCTAGTGGGGCTGAGTCAAAAATCAACTTAAGCTGGGCATGATAATGCATGCCCTTAATTCCAGTACTCAGGAATCAGAGACAGGAGGATCTATACAAGTTCAAGTCCAGCCTGATCTACAGGATAGGCAGGAATACACAGGGAGACTGACACTTTATAAATAAATAAATAAACAAACAAATAAATAAATTGAGTCAGGCAAACGAGCAGAAAACCCAACACTTCCAATTGTTTTGACAAATACCCTAACCACTACCCTCAAAGCCACTTTATGGGGCAGCTATTAAAGGAACATTCCCCCACACACCGTCTTCCCTTCTGCTCTCTTAATGGAAAGCTACAAAGCAAGCAGAATTAGAACACTGCATCAACCATTAACTCTGATATTCATTCAATAATTTATGAATCACTTTTCTTTTTGGATCTATTAAATTTGGCAGTTTTTGGGAATTTCATGTGAAAACAATTTTGAAAGAGTAAACGGTGAAAAAAATGTTATTCTGATCATGTGGTTATCTGTTTTCAGGATATTTGAAATATTCTATACATTTTAGTTACTATGTTTACATCACTTAGCAACTCTATAATTCTTATCTATCTGATAATCAAAGTGAGATCTCAGATCTCAGATGTTTTTGGGACTTGCACAATTTACACGTATCTTAATAAGTTTAGCTGGAACATAAGGCCCAGGTTTTCACGCCTGCCTGCTGTTTTTCTTTAAACTTCTTACTTAAAGTGATGTATTGCTAATTTTATACCCTTTTGATTATATCCAGAGTGCTCCTTTGAGTCATATTTAAATATGTATGTATGCATATATATGTGTATACATTATATATGTAATCACAAGTAGCATTTTAACTATCTTATTTGTGAAATAAAGTAGACAAGGTTATGCCTGTTTAGATTTAGTTATAATACTCCAAATACTGCCATTAAATTGAATATAATATTTCATAGTTTGCTATATTATGCAACTGGCATGGTGTACATTGAAAAAGTATTGTTTTATGTATACACATAGGTACATACACATATATACACACATACACACACACAGGCACTTGCTGTCTTTGCAGAAGACTAGGGTTCAGTTTTCAGCATCCACACAATAACCTGTAATTTTGCATCAAGGAGTTCAGTGCTTCGTTCTGAACTTTTTGGGCACCATTCACACATTTGGTAAGCTTACTTGCTTATTGTACATAATTGCAGAGAAAACATACATATACATAATATAAAGATGAAATAATAATATTTTTAATAATAAAATAAAGTAAAATTCCTTGGAGGAAAGAATCTTAATATGCATCTTACTGTTAAAATGCACTATGTTAAGGTGTTTTATTTTGCTTGAGGCTAATTAACTACATTTGTATTTCATACAAGTCTTACTAGACCTTAAGGATTTTTATATACAAAAATTAAGCAGCTGGGCGATGGTGGCACATGCCTTTAATCCCAGCACTCGGNAAAAAAAACACTGCAAAAAAAAAAAAAAAAAAAAAAAAAAAAAAAAAAAGCAAAAACAAACCATCAAGATTACCTGGCTTTTTCATTATTTTTGACCATTATATATTGGATTACATTGAAGTATTCCCTCCTACTGAGGAGAAGATAATTTTAGGTCATTTTTTCATGTTAACACTGATTAATGACTGTAAAATTGAATTTATCACAGTATGATACATACAAACTTGTTTTTCATTGTAATTAATAAAGCTATCTCGACAGTTCCTTCACCATGGATAACCTACCCATGTTCATAACATGTGACTTTTCTCTTCACTCTATGATGACGTTCATGTTAACATCATGTATTTTTACTTATTCTGTCTGAAGCTGATTTTATATGAATAAGAAGTCCTTGACCAAGTGAGGTTTCTTGACCCCAAGTTTTTCTGTGCAAAGTGAAGACTCTGAGTCTGACAGACATTTTTTTTCATATACTCTATATTCTCTAATAGCAGGTTATAATTTCCTTTTTTCAAGGTTAATTGATAATGGCATGTGACCTTAAGATTTGAAGTCAAACAGAAATTGAAAATAAGGACCAGCAAATGACTTGATTCCTCCAATGGATTATGAGGATCCGTCTTATTAATCCTGAGTGGATGGAGTCTTCTTGAAAGCTGCATTATCTACTGAACGGACCAATTCTCCTAGTGAGGACTTTGTGTGAAGGGATGAATAAAATCTTCTGCCTCCCTGATCCTTCATATGTGGCCTGTTTAGGGACTATTTATAGCTCTAAGGGTATTATCACTGTAATAGTTTTTTATGATTCTGTAACTCAAAAGATCTGATACCCATTTCTCCAAAGTCCGTCGCAGAATGGCCTGCCTGGTGGTCCTTTGTGTGTACAGCTTGAACTTCTCATTTCATGCACATCAGTCTTGCCAGGGGGCTCTTCTCTAGCCAACAGACTCTCCGCTAAAATGTTTTCTAGTTTCAAAGTAGAGCCTCTCACATTCACTTTGTTTTATGGTATTCCACTTTGGCAATAAACGTATCATTCCATAGAATGATAAAGAAAAATTAACGTAAAATATTTTACCTTTAAGCTACAAAAATTTTGAATATTACTTGCTATTTATGATCTAGTCTGGTTTAGACTCGCAGACTAATTCTATTATTCTAGCGTGCTATAGATCTTGAGAGGGTGGAAGAGAAGAAGAACTGGAGACTTACAGAGACAGATTTATAAACAGAAATAAAAATATGCCAGAATAATAATAATAAGAAAACAAATTGCAAGATAGGTAAATAAATAGACACATCTTTCTGCAAACACAATTTCAGCAATTTTTTTTCACCTTAAACAGAAAATGATGTGTTCAAGGTCATTCAACCATAGGGTGGTATGATTAAAACAACAAGCCTTAAACAGAATTTGTACTGTTTTCCCTACACCAGCTGTCACAGTGCATTGTAGAAAATAAATGATGGGATTTTGTCGCAGATGCCATAGATCTTCCTAACACTATAAGAAGACTTTCTTAATTGGCTATGCAAGACTGCTGATCAGTACTATGCAGAAAAACAGCAGCAAAGCTTTGAGCTGCTTACATGGAAGCCCGGAAGACAACACAATGCCTGTAGGCACAGATGGCTGTGCATAGCACTGTGTGTGCATAGCACTGCGCATCCCTATTTTTATCTAACCTCCATCTCCCGTGAATGTGGATAGCAACAGGAAGTCTACTGAAATTAAAGTCAATTTAGTTGTTGGTGTTAGATGTTCATGATACATAATCCCAAGCATGAAGGTGAAAATGGTGTGGTTTCTAGAATGAATAGGCTCTGTCATTTCCTTGAGACCCATTTCAGTGCCTATTTGCAGGCACATCATGTTTGGGTGTTTTTCACATTTATTTCCTAACATGTTGTTCTGTGATGAATTCTCATTGTCCTTTAACAAACAATCAGACTTCTTTCAAAATGTATGTGCTGGCACTTGCGGATTTATTATGTTTAATTTCCCCCTGTTTTAAATAATAGTACTGGTTGATATTGTTTTCCAGAAATCAGGGAACATTTGATCAGAAAGGAAGGCAATACCTTTGAGAAACAAGGTTAAGTCATGCTGAAGATTTGGGTAAAATGAACTTTTGATACCCTTCGTGTTGAGGCAGTTATGACTCTTCTCTACCTGTGTGCCTGTGGAAACTGGGCTCAGATATTTCAGATATAAGAAACGTTTAACTTATGAAGTCCCTACAAACTTTCTCCTTCTCCAGTTCACTGAAATAAAAACCCTCTACTCTGGTCATGCCTACTCTGTTCTAGATAGGAGCTTGCTAATTGTTTTCAACTTCCCTACCTCTCTGACTTTACCTCTTTGTACTGATTTCTTTCTGAGTAAAGCTACAATTGCCACCGGTCCTTAAAATGTTACACTTTGCAATAACCTAATTTAACTCTTAGTCACTAATATGCTAGGGAGAAATACCAACCAAGTAACTGTGGTTGCTTGGCATTACAATTGTTGCACCTGGTTTTGCTATCTCTTTAACAAGGTGCTATTACAGAGCTCATGATTCAGAGCTCCTTACCATTCAGCTGTTAACAAGTGATATAATTGAAAAAAAGATGAAAGTGTTTGGCTCTGCTAGTCACTTAAGTGTAGGCAGATTAGAAATCATGTTTGGGAGCTACAAGCTCATATGTATAATTTGAAATTCTTGTAACTTATTGGAAATGCCACATTTTCTTATATTCACCATTCATAAATGCAAGTGTCACTTGCTAAATCTTGTAGTAAAATCTAATGGGCAAAAGTCTGTAGGTTGAGCATGGGCTAAAAAGTGAAATTTAAGGTGATGGTACATCCTAGTGTCTCCTGTGAACGTACTTTTTGATACATGATAATTTTGGAGTGGATGGAGGGTGAATTGGAAGATAAAGAATAGTTCATATCTATGCTAAATGTCTAGGCTTTGTTGTAATTGTTGTACTTTTAGTATATTTGCATCAGAATTTCTCTCCAAAGCTCAGTCTGTGCTACTACTGGGGGACGAAGGGACCCTGAAGAGATGACACCTACTGTTATGAAACTGGGTTGTGTGGGTGTGCTCTTGAAGGGTCCTTTGGGACCTAGCCACTTCTCTTCTTCCCAGATGCCACAAAGTGAAGAGAGTACAGTATTCCAGCCTGTGCTCCCACTATGCCATTCTCCCTAAATACACACTCAGGACAACAGGCATAAGTGGCCATAGACTGAAGAGTTTGAAAGGGGGTGAAATAAAAGTTTTCCTCTTGTAAGTAGATCTTCTGAAGTATTTTATCACAGTGATGGAAAACAAACACAGAGACACATTACACACACACACACACACACACACAAATAACAAAGAAAATTCTTTCCATGCTCTTAGGAAAGGCAAAATGTTCTGACTTTCACAGAAATCTCCTTTAAATGAATAAAATAAAAATACTGTTTTTTGTTAAGAATTTATTCTTTTCGGTGTGTAAAATGTTTAAAATTTTAGATGTATAATATTGAACACCATATTCTATAAATACAGACTTTAGTCAAAGGAATTTTTCCTTCACAGAAAATAGAATAAAAGGAAACAGATTCATTTGTTGGTAAAGTACTGACTCTGTACACTCAGTCTTGAATATGAAAATCATTTGAGGTTTTATATTTATTTCACAGCAGCAGATGTCTTAGAGACATCTGTTAGCTGTTAGTTTTATCTACTTACACTAATGTATCCTTAAGATTTCAAGTGTCTTAGAGAATAATCTGAATAAATTTTTATACCCCAACCTGTTGGTCTCCACGTACTGCTAAAATAAGAAATTCATTTTTATATTTATTTAAAATGGTTCTCATGATAATGCTATGTTATAATTATTCAAATTATATTTTTCTTCAAGGGACAAATTTATATAAATACAATGGATTACCTGATTTCTTATGGAAGTTAATATTTCCTTAACAACTAAACAATATCACATTAGCTGTAAATATATTTTTAGATATGATAAAATACCATTAAATTAACTGTGTTACAATGCTTACTCTCTCTGAACACAGTTACTACCCTAAGGTAGCTTAGTATGTTACTAATGGTCATAAGTGGTCATGGGGAGTAGTTCTCTCACTCATGCATGTACCTGTAACATTAGCCATCCTTAGCTATTCTAAACTCCAAAATAAGTTTCTTTTTAAGTCAATCTGTCTCTTCATGGAATGTGCTATTGAGTGGCATGGTTAACACACCATGGGTCTGATAAATAACTACATTGAGTACCCTTGAGCAGAATACTTAAGGCTGTTAGTTTCTGTCTACATTTATCAAATAGGAAAACATAGATTATCTTTCTTGGAGACTTGTGGAAATAAAACTGTATTGTTCACAATTCCCAGATGTTAAACCATTGTAAAACTTCTTGTCCCTTCCTAGTTTCTGTTCATGGTTTATCTTCCTTGGAGCATGCAACTCCTTTTGCCAAGGAAGCACAAGCAGAGCTCACACAATCACACATGTCCCCTTGAACCCAAACAATTATCTTTGGATGTCATGAGACTTCTAGAAGTATTTTTCCTTCACCCCTAGAAATCTATTTCCAGAAATGTTCCAAATACTATCAGAACAACACCAGGATTTAAAATTCAAGCACACAATGTTTAAGATGCAACGTGAATAATTCAGAATTACAGCTAATAGAAAATTACCATTTTGTTATCAACTTTGAAAAGGGGGGTGGAAATTGTCATTTATCTTAAACTCAGCACCTACATGTCTGTATGTTTGCTTGCATTTGATTTGTTTTCAAAATCACACTGAAAACTCTGAAAAAGAGAAGAATGCTTTGAAAAATATTCTACCTATGGAGAAAGCAACTTCTACATTTACACAACGGGGGGGAGGGGCATATCCTTGGTTACAGCAGGAGTTGCATGCTCAGGAGAAGGGCTTTGAAACATTGACTCAGAGTTTTCAGTCTGAAAGATGAACAGCTTTCCAGCCTGCTCCAGGCCAACAGCAAGTTGCATTATTTAATATTTCCCTCAAATGAAATGAATTTTAATATTTTTAATTGATGTTTAAAATAAAATAAAAATCCATTGTTGCGCCGTCGTCTGCCAATTTATTCTAAGATAGCAAGTTACTATTTGAGCACTTTGGGAATTTTAGTATTGATTAAAATAGATTCATGACTCACAAAATCTCAGAAACACCAAGACTACTATACCAGTGTTACTGCTGCTTTTTTCCCTTCAGTCCTCTCTCCTCTTTTAACTTAATTAATAAAAGAAAATCTTATTAACTTTTGTCTTTGAATTTATTTCTTGCCTCTCCACTCAATATTTAGTTCACTTCAGCAATCCTTTGGTTTCTTTAATTTCCTTAGCAATCTAAATTAACCTTAAGTTGGGAACTTTGATTTTTATTTAGAGATTGTTTCACACGTGTATGTAAATGAATGTATATATAAAAGGTTGCATTTGAACTTAATACCAAGTAGTAAAGTTGACATAAGCAGAGACAGAAGATCAGGTCATCCTATGTGTCTGCGCATAGAGAAAAGTAATGCATGGTAGGGGGTGATGTACAAGGTTTGAGGATCAAGAATAAAAAGCACATAATTCTATACAGCAAGCAAGAGCCTGATCTATAAGCCATTATATCTAAATTGGGGTCTATATATCATAGCTGATAAAAGTGAAGATCCATTTAAGGGTACAGATTTTTTTTTTTTAAAACTCGTGTGTTTGAATTTATTACAAAAGAAATTAAGAAAGAAATATATCTACATATTTTCTGGTCATTGTGATCAAATACCAGACAAAAATCAAAATAACAAAGGAAGGATTTATTTTGACTTAGCATGCAGTGGGTAAGTCCTGGTTGCAGGCCCTTTGGGTAGTGGATCACATTCATTCACTCTCAGGAAGCAGAGACTAGTGAATGCTGGTGCTCATCTCAATAACATTATTTATTTATTATGATGATGTGTAGTAGTAGTAGTACTGTTGTTGATGTTGTCATTGTTGTTGTTGTTGTTGTTATTGTTATTGTTATTGCTATTACTCAGTCCAGGAACCTAGGCTACAGGATGATGCCACTCACAGTTTGGCCCTGCCACTTTCGGTAACTCTAAGTCTGAGCTTAAAAACTTCCTGAAGAACAGCGAAGAACAGCAAAGGAGGGAAAAAAATAATCTGTAATTTTTGACAAAAAGTTATGAAAGTACTCCATGCACCAGGTGTTTCAGATCCATTAAGAACAACAGTGGAAGGTTCCCTAGAAGGGAGGGTATGAGGATTTTCTTCTTGGTTCACTATAAAGGCATTTAGGTCCCACAGATCAATATCCACTATGAAATCCTTTGCTTATGTTTTCATTTCAGAGTGTGTACATGGAGAACAAAGTTCTGCTCAGTATACACACACACACACACACACACACACACACACAAATGCACTAATGCAGAGAATTTGATGGCCAAATTCTATGAGTAGGAATAATAAGAGCACAAAGAATTAATTGCTGGTTTAAACACAACGTGGGGAAAATTCAACATTGAATTCTCTATTATTTATTTTAACTGATGAAGAAGACATAGTTTTATCAAAGTAATTGTCAGCTTTTGTGGCCTGAAAGGTCAAAGGTTGAGTATAAAAAGTCTTTTGTAAAATAAAGCAGCTGGTATGTTTGTACAGGATAACAGAATCGCAAGAGGGAAGTTGATGAGATCCTAATAATTAGTTATGGTGGTCCTGGTAACAGTAATGGAATTTCCTTCCATCTATAAGCGCTTCCCACAAGCCAGAACACTGCAGGCATTTTTCACTTGCCTCTTTTTCATGTGAGTGCTAGGAATTCAAATTCATGGCTGTGTGCCTATGCAGAAAGAATTCTTACCCCCTGGATCATCTCCCCAGTGTCCCGGGTTTTTGTTTTGTTTTGTTTTGTTTTGTTTGCTTCTGGTGTTTTAATGTTAACCAGAACACCCAATTTCATGCCTACAGCAATTCCATGACAGTGGTGATGTTGACTTAAGATATGTTGAAGGATTTCTAAGAAAAAAAAATTACATGCAGACTAAGAGGTGAAGCTAGTTTGGAAATTAAGTGGTCAAGACCTAAGGGTTCACTCTGGCACTGAAGGTTCCAGGATGTTTTGGTGTAACCACCAGTAAAAGCATGAAGAGAATAAGGCATTTGTTTAAAAATTGAGAGTCTCAGAAATAAGATGTCGTGGGTGGGGCCTGTGAGATATTGTTCAGCATTATAAGAGTCTGATCTTCAGGACCTACATGGTGAAAAAGAGAGAAACAACTCCTATGGGTTATAATTGCCACACTGTGGCCCATGCACATATACACTAAACGAATACAAGACATATGTTTTCTGAAAAACTGTCTGTGAATTAAAAAGTTCTATTAGATAGAAAGGGAATTAAGATTGAATGTGAACATAGTACACGCAATATCACTTTAGGCATACATTTTCAGGTGAGTTTTGTGATAAGCTGAGAAACTACAGAAAACAATGCTGGAAATGGCATGAGGAGGCTGGTTTCTTAAATACTAGAAATAATAGTGTGAGTTTGATTGAATTTGCTTCATTCTTGACATATGCTGGGCTTTGTCCAGTGGGGTCTCATAGCACCAACAGGGGAACAAAATAGTGCAATAAGTAAGGAAAAGCATGTGTCTGGGAGCATGCCTATTAAATGTATGCCCTATAAGTGGATGCACTCCTCACAAATAAATCCTCAAAGTCATTGACTGTGATATCAGCATTGTTGGTAATTGTAGTTAATTTTGCCATTCGGGGAACTGCTATAAGCTGTTTGCACACAGAGAGAATGCAGGTGCTGCAGGTGCATGTTGGTAGCGTTCAAGAAGTTCTGCAGCTTTCCGTTTAATTTACAAGGCACACACCTTGGAGGAGAGCGGCTGGCAGCAGGGACATGCCTTAATAAGCTGCAGACATAGTCCAGATAAGAACAGACAAGTTTGTGAACTAGGACAGTGGCAATGGCAGCAGAAAGGAGGGCAGTTACACAAGAGATTTCAGAGGCACAGGAGCCTTCATGATTCATTAGGTGTGGGAGGCAGAGACATGACTCTGAGTGTTCATGCCTGGCTCACAGGGGCCATGGTGGTGCTGTTGCCAGATAATGAACCGTCAGGAAGAGATGGGGTTTGGACAGAGGATTGTTAGATCAGGCCTTGGGATGATAAAGTGACTGAACTGAAGGCACTAAGTGCTACACTAATTTACCACCTGGAAAATATTCCCCTCAAGGGAAGGCACAGAGATACTGATAGTAAATAAGATGACTTGGGAGGTAAATTCGAGGACTATGAAGAGGCAATGGCTTAACTAGGAAGGAATTCTTTCCTATACAAACTTTTGTATCTTGTTTATAAAAAGGACGCGTATAAGCTTCAGTGCTAGCTGTGGTACATTCTGCCTTCTCCTTCAACATACTCAGTTTTGGAAGCATAAATGCACATACCTACACACACACACACATACACACACACATATATAATATTAACATAGCTTATTATAGTTTATAGTAACCCCTGTTCATACTAACTGCTTCTGACATATTACTTTTGCTAATTAAAAAAAAATGTTCATTTAGCCTGTTCAGCAATCTAATTTAAAGACAAGTAATACCGAGAAAAGGGCTCCAGCTTCAAACATGATGAACCAGGAGTCACTGTGCCCTGGCTTCCCACACAGTTTCCCAACATTCTATAAATGACCAACATCATTAGAGTCATACACAATGTTTATCTCCAGCAACTCGGTGTCATCAGCTGTGGGAACACGCTAGGCATTTGTGATGTTAGCTTGATATGAACCTGGAACATTCTAGCTTTGATATGTCACTTTTCTCCTAATTACTCAATAAACCTCCTCCTCTAACCAAAATTGCAGAGAATGCATGAATGCATTGGTCTTCCAGCTGCTTTTGACTATGCTCTCAAATCATCAGGTTCATGATGCTTTCCGTTCCACCTTGCTTGCTCTACATCTGTCTAACTGCTCTCTTGAGTCTCGCCGCACTTCCCACCAGTTTTTTTTTTTTTTCGAGACAGGGTTTCTCTGTAGCTTTGGAGCCTAACCTGGAACTAGCTCTTGTAGACCAGGCTGGCCTCGAACTCCCACCAGTTCTTTTGTACTGGATTTTCTAGAATTTTTTTTCGGGACAGGGTCTCTCTGTGTAGCTTTGGAACTTGTCCTGGAACTCACTTTGTAGACCCAGCTGGCCTCAAACTCACAGAGATCCACCTGTCTCTGCCTCCAGAGTGCTGGGATTAAAGGTGTGCACCACCACCAATCAGAATATTGTCACAAGCCTCTAGGTGCCGTGTTGGTACTGATGCTAGTTTTCAACTCAGGCTGTATTTTCAATGAGGCCATTCAAATAGAAATGCACAGGAAACACACATTTTTAAAAGGAGTAGAATGAAATGGTGACTGTTAAACCTTGCCCCCCCCCACACACTAAATTCCACATGAAGTTGAGTTTCATGAAAAGAAGTTATTGTAACAACTCTAGCATTCACCCTCCATATAGCTTCACTGTGACTTTCTTAGAGAGAGTAATGCTATCATGGGACTTTGCTAATTCTTACCACATTTAAAGTGGTAAGAATTGGAGTCTCTTCTGTACATTTGTCTTAATGAATGCCCTTAGGCAGTCTCCAAGTTACATGGGCGGTGGGGGGCACCTATACTAGGAATTTATGACGCACATCAGCCTTTTTCTTCTGTTATTTGTGCTGAACATCTTGCTGAAACCAAATGAGTAAAGGAAAAGCATGCTAGTCATGAGTTTGTGGCTGCTGTTTTAGGGTGTTGGTACAAAAATAAAAATGTGAATATCCAGCAGAACTTAATCCCAGTTTCTCTTTCTGGAAGAGATAAGCACTGGAGAATATTTTTATATTATTTTATATATGGGAAGTTTTAGTTCAAAGGTAGTCTTGATTTGTTTTTCAGCTTGAACCAAATGGAAAAACGATGTTCTAGTACATGATGATCAGGATCCCTGTGAGTGAAGGAACAGAAGGCCACCTTTTTCCATGCACTCAAGCACTGTTTCAGCCTCTTTGCTTGCTTTTCCAAAACAAAAGAATCTTTAGAATAAACATGTCAGTGATGAAAGACATGCAAGGGTCAGATGCTTCTGTAGTTTGGAGAATGGTACGCTGAAGGCTGATTTTGAAATTTCAGTTTCACTTAGTTCCTGTTTTTTTCATCTCTGAGTAACAGAGACAGTACCTTCCAAATAACTCAACACAAAAATCATGTCCTATGAATTTTGCAAAAAGGAACTATAGGAAATCTGATTAACACTTAGGTATATAATTCAAAGTCTTTCCTTAAAATAATTGATAGCATGGTGACAACCTAATGTTGATGTCTGAAATTGGGACATATTTAAGTTGATATAGTAGCATTGAATACTCTGCACAGAGACCATATTCGACTTTTCAGAGTTCAAACATACTACACATAGGAAATGTTCCTCCTTTCAAAATATGTCAAATTTGCTCCCACAGAGAGTTTTGAAAAAAAAAATAAAGCATAGCATTTATATTAGTTACTTTTATATTACTGTGCAATAACATTATGACCAACACATTTTTATAGAAGACTTTACTGGGGTCTTACAGTGTTAGAAGATGACCATCGTCATGGGGAGTGTGAGAGCAAGCACTCAGGCAGGGCGCCTGTACAGTCACTGGGAGTTTGAATATTGACACACAGTCACAAGGCAGAGCAAACTGTAGTGCTGTAGGCTTTTGAAATCTGACAGTGTACACACAATGATACAGCTTGTATTGGTTAGGGTTACTATTGTGGCAAAACATGATGACAAAAACTAAGTTGAGGAAGAAAGGGCTTATTTGGCTAGATATCCTGAATCAAAGTCCCTTAAGGGAAGCAGAGGCAAGAAATCAAATTAGGCTTTGAACCTGGAGGCAGGAATGGACAGGCTGTGGAGTCTTTCTTACTGGCCTACTCTCCATGGCTCATTTAGCAGGCTTTTGTATAGCTCACAGGATAACTAGCCTAGGGATGTTAAAAGCCATATTATGCTGGGCCTTCCAAAATCTATCACTTATTATGAAAATGTCCTGTGATCTTGCCCAATCCTATTGAAACATTTTCTCAATTAGGATTTCCTCCTCTCAGATAGCTTTAGCTTTTGTCATGTTGACATAAAACTAGCAAGCACATACTTCCTTCAGCAAGTCCACACCTTCCAATCCTTCCTAAACACTTCAACTAACTGGGAACTAAATATTCAAACATGAGTGTATGCTAATTTTTCTTGTTCAGACCACACTGCCATTAAAAGTCATGATACTTTATATAAAACATATTGACTTTCAGCTTCTCTTAATAACTTAACGCCATGGCTATGTGTACTTAACAAAATGCAGTTTTAGCTACATTTATGATTGACAGCTCTCTAATGCCAGTATCACTTTATGTATAATATGTACATATAAGTATATATCATATACACATACTCTCAGTGAGTAGTTCTTTTAATACATATGAAGCAATTAGGAAAATTGGTCCCAGATGAATTTCAGATAAATCACAGTATCTATAGACAATGCCTAATGCAGTTGTGACAAGACGGGTCTATACAAAATGCAAAGTATGTTGTCTTAACCAGTTAGGAAGCCAGTATAAAATAATTAAACTGAACAGTGATTTCCAGACACAATAATCCAGATGCACATATGAATTCACAGCAACTGTAACAGCAACTGCATGCATAAGTACTCTGCAAGCTTCATCCAGAAGAAATCCCAAGATAGAGGGTGAGAGGTAAATACATCATTCTTTAACTGGGGGTTATTAAAATTTGATAGCCTCTGATAGAGGAGGATTTGGGAGTTTTGGTTTTGTTTGCTTGTCTTATGATGGTACCTCTGATAGACTAACTTTATACACTAGACGAGATCACAATTCCAACATTAATTGTGCAACAGAAACTAGGTACAAAAGGTAGAAAAAATAGTAATCACAAAGTTGGGTGGGAAGGGGTGAAAGTGCAGTAAGGGTGGGATTTGAAGAGACTGAGTATGTTAAGTCTTAAAGACTTAACAAAAGTATTTTTAAAATATTAAAATGTCTACTTCATTTACTTTTGTGGTTATTGAAAATGTTTTCATTTCCATATACTAAGAAGCATACTCCCTAAAAGGAATAAATTAATTTGCACCTAATAGACATTTTCTTTTCACAACTAATTGCAATTAATTTTATAAAGTTAGTAAATAAATTACTAGACTATTTCGAATTCAATTTGCTTTAAATTGATCAGTTACATGTATATTCATTGGTGCTACTAAAATACCAAGAAATCAATATGCCTCATGGTCTTCCTAAACATCATGTAGAGATCTGCATCAAAATGCTTTGCAAAGTACATGTGTCCCTTAAAATTCTTCTCAAGGGCAACTTACCAGAAGTTGTCTTCACTACTTCAGTGGTGTTCCTCAATCCAACAAAGGAAAACTGGTAGAGCCTCCAAGATCGTGTGTCACCCACTTCAACAGAACTACGCTTCCACTGATAGACAATTTCTTCACGTGGATAGCCATCTACCATGAGATGAGAATACTCACGTTAAACGCAACAGCGGAGGGCCACAGGTAGCAACTACCTTCTTTGAACAAGTTGTAGATGCTAAGGGAGACAGCACCGCAAGTCAGATAAGGAGCCTGGACGGAAAGGTGCTGTTCTGTGAAAACTTAACACATTCTATCCACACCCTGCGGGAAAGGAGTGAAAGTAACAAAAGCAAAACTGCCTTTGAAAAATCACTTTTAATTGTGTAGAATGTAAAAAAATAAATGATGTTCTAAATATTGTATCTGTACTTTGTGTCACCTGAGATAATACAAAAATTTCCAGTATAAAAGATTAAAAATGTAAGTTAGTGTTTCATAGTGAAGTCTTGCCAATAGGTCAAGATTTTGAGAGTCATGTAGACACAAGGAACAGAAAGATTCAAAAAAGGTATTTCTCTAATTCCTAATAGCATGACATAATTATATCAAGCTGTTCATCTGATTGCTAGGATTACATGGTTAGTGTGTAGCAGAGAACAATGAGAAGAGGAAATACAGGATGGTATTAGGATACAGTTTGGATTCAGTTTTAAGATAAATAGATAATGCAATTTGAAGCTAGTATGTAGAAATGCCAATGGGTACACACAAATGAGCATAGAGGAATAGAAGATCTTTACAAAAAATAGTATTACACTAACAAGCAGGGCAAAAGAGTGACTTTGTGTATGATATTCATAGGTATCATAGAAATTTTCTTAACTTTTTTGTAAAATAATTCTTAACAGTAATTATTGTAATTCCTCTATTAAAGAATTGATGGACAGTGAACATTTCCTGAGTGGACAGCATTATCATGAATTAGCTGCTTGCTGTGGGAACTCCTTTAGCCAATAGTCTTTAAGATACTAGCTGACTTTGGGACTGAACTCATGTACTGTAAATGTAGATGAAATGTGTGTGCAGGGGGAGGGGGTGGGTTTTGACTGCTGGATTTGGTTCTAGTTCCCAGAGCATTCAGAGGACTGAGGGTCACTTTTCTTTCTGTGAGTTTACCCTCTAACAAATAGACCTTTATTATACTTGATTCTAGGCTAGTATAAGACTATTTCATATCACAACAACTGTGTACTACACTGTCCTTTTCTCAGTAAAATATGAACTTAATTAAAACCAAGAGTGCTAATAAAACTCAATGGTAGAATGTTGTAGAAGCATGGAACAAGGTCCTACTTTCACTTTCTCATATGGCCCCACATGAATGGGCGCATGAATGAATAAGTAAGAAATGGACATTACTTCAACTATTCATATATTAATAATATTAAGTTAGATAATCCATGACCATAAAGTATGCTTTTCATTTTAATAAAATAGTCTTTGCTTTACACTTTCATTTTAATTTTGGTTGAATCTTTGTTTTCTTTCGTAAAAGAGAGCAGATAGATGGCAACTACAAATAAGGTGGGTACATTTGTAGCAACACTGAGGGTGGGAAAAGTATGATACCCCCAAAAGAACACTGTGGGGAGCGGAGTGCTGAGTGATTTTCTTTCAGCAGTAAGCGACATTACATTGTGTGTGTGTGTGTTCACAGGACAAGCGTTATTTGCAAGTTCATGGCGCAATTATTTCCTGTTTTTGAGTTTCAACTAACTCAGAAGAATAGCAGCTCTACTTGGTTAGTAACAGACAGTAAGGCTATTCTCTCTAAAAGTGAGGGAGATGTCAACTTTGTAACTGAACGCATTTTACTCAAATAGATAGGCATGAAATCAGATATATAATGGGATGTTTTCCAAATTTATATTATGCACATTTATATCCTTGGAATTGATGGCTTAACTGAGGATTGCTTCTCTTATGATTGGTCTTTTAAAATTAACTATGTCTATGACTTTATTTATCTTAGGAGTTTCCCTGACTCCCTCGCAGAGAAATTATGTTGACAAAAAGTGTATCCTTCAAAATCCACAAATAATTTTTCATGTATCCAATTATGTCCAACTGTCATATGAAAAACAAAGCAGAGAAGGATAATCTAACTTGAATGATTAACAAATAGGAAACCATTTAGAAAACTGATGCCTGTTTGGTTTCAAATATCTGTGCAGAAGTGTTAATGCTTAATTGATGGTAGGATTATCAAAGCTCTTCTTGGTAACTTATATTAACCAATAAAGATAATAACAATAAGTCATGCTTTTATTGTGTTGACATGCCATGCATTTTTACACATATTATACTAACAGAAAAGTGTTAATGTGGGGCACATCTTGCCTAAGAATATGTTTAAAAAAAAAACTCTTTTGAGTCCATTGGAGGTATAGACTCAATGGCTATGCTTTTTCTATTGAGTTCAGACCTGGTCTTAAAGTCTTCTCAACAGTGACTCTGGCATTCCATTATCTATTTTCTAAAATTTCCCACTCAATGAATTCTACTGCAGAGCTTTTCTTAATTGGTATAATTAGGAATTACAATAAAAAAGATTTCAGAATCAATAACATAGCCCGCAGCCACTATGCAACTTCTATGTTTCATGACATTAATTGAGGAGGTTAGTGGAATGACTACAGGGCGCAGGGCACAATACAGGAGAGCACTGCTTACAACTGGAGAACTCCAGGGGGCAGGAGTGTTCGTCCATCGGGAAGTTGTGCAACTGCAGCTGGCACTCAGCATCAATGGTCAGCCTACGTAGAACGACAACAGAGAAAACCACCAGCATCATTTCTAAACTGCACACCGGCATCCTTTGTACTACAACCTAACATATCTATCATACAACGTGATCCTCAGTGGACAAAAAAAAAAAAATTCTAAATTCCAGGTTAAAAAAAATATTTCTACGTGAAAATTTTTATATAGCAACAGAACCATCTACTTCAGCTCAACCCAATTTATTGAAAATATGTGATGCCTTGTTTTGTGTTTTATCTTATTTATTTTTACAAATCAATTGCACACACTGGAGACTGCTCAGTGAATATATTTAACTTGTTTAAGAGAACAAACTGTTTTCAGAACTTAAGCACATTTACTGTTTGCATCGATATGAATTCTGGCAGTTCTCTGATCTTATCAGCTAATTAACACAAAGCCTTCTGTTGGCAAGAACTTGCTGTCTTTAAATTGCCATAGGTGGGTTTTAAGATGCCTCTGCGGTGCAATGGACTTGTGTGCATTTTTACAACAGAACGCCATGAAGCCATCAAATAGAATGCTATAAAGAAGGGGGTTATCTAAACACATAAAGGAGATGCTAAATGTGCATACACTGAGAAATTGAGAAAGCCTTAGCCATCGAATTCCATTTTGTACAGAATTAAAGCCTAAAAAAATCAGGAGTTTCACGCCCTGGACTGAGACTCCAGGAGTCTAAATCTGAAAGAGCCCAGATGTTCTGGCCTCCTTTGCAGACCCATGGGAAAAAGTGACACTGTAACGGTGATGGTTGGTAGTTTTCAAAATAGTCACATCTGTGAGCTGGATTTCTTACAATCTACAATGCCACTGCTTAAGTGATAAAACTTTTATAAAAAATTAATTTCAAAGAATTTCCAATAGACATAACTTTTAATTGGGCTCATTTAAATTCTTGTAGTGTAATAAAGCAATTAATGACTTTTCTGTGCATTTTTAATGTGTATAAAGCATGGACTAAGTGAACTATTTCCTAAGAATGCACTGTTAGTGTTCTGTGATATTTGAACCTCCTCAAGGTCACATGACCAAGGACAAGTCACAGGACTTGGATTTAGGCTTACCACTTTTCATAGCAGGGAGGACTTAATAATTTTCTTCTTATGATTTTTTTTCAAAGAAAAGCTTGGCTTTATTCATAAATGAGATTTTAATAAAATTTGATTTTTTATTAGAATTATCTCTCAAAATTAAAGTGAAATTATTACAAATTAAAAATAATGCAGATAGAATGAAGATATAAATACAGACTCAGAAATATATAGCCCTATAGACGTGCACATACATATACAGACACTTCTAGTTCAGATAAGAAACTGAGCTAAAATCATCTTCTTTTCTCTATGTACGTACACTGTCTCAAGTCTTAAGCAGGCCATAACTGACACTTTTAGGATACTTCCATAATTAAACAGTATAGTGCTTCCTCAAATTAATAGAACTAAAAAATGACCACAACATTATAAAATGATAAGACCCGAGATAGGGAGAATGATTGCATATTTCAAAAGCCAGTTTGAGCTCTGATGTATAATACAGACTTTGATTTTCTCATTTCTTTTTCTACTCATTACCTTATCAGTAATTTAATAAGTTTTCAATGACTTTAAAATCGACACAATGGCTTGCTTTCGCAGTTGGAGCCATTTTTCTCAATAACTAATCTAAATGGTAAAGTTTCAGGCAATTTTAAAATATTATGGTACATATATTCAGTATTAAGAATTATAAGACATATTTTACTGATACCTTTTACATGCCAAAACCTAGAAGTGTGCTATTTAAATTTCTGCTAATATACAAATAATTTTATGTCTGAAATACTTATGTATTATGCCCTGCAGTTAGCATTGTACCCATCACTCTTTTCACTTCTAACAAACATGTGGGTAGGATCCTTACCTGATAGCTAAGAAATACTAGCTATAGTACTTCTATACTTCCACTAAAGAATGGGAGGTAAGTTGGTAGAAGGTAAGAAGATGTACACACATCACAGAAAGTGAGAGCTCCACCTTTTCTAATAATTTATATCTTTGCTTGCTTAATTTATTGAAATAGAAAATGTAACAAGAGAATTGTCATGCTTCTTCTGTAGAAAAGAAGTTTGAAATGTATTCTAGAACCAAGTCCTTCCAATATCTTCTGTACATAGAAATTTCACAGTTGCCTGAGTTCATAGGACAAGACAGAAAGCAAAGAGCCACATGCTTCCCTTTCTTTCCATCCATCCATCCATCCATCCATCCTTCTTTCCTAAAAGCATAGGGTTGATTTTGTTCTTTTATTTCCAACAAACACCCTTTACTTCCCCCCCCCAAAAAAAAGAATACCTTAAGGTATAGAGAACTCGACCATCATTCCAAATTCTCAGCATCCTGTTGGGAGTGGTGATCCAATGAGCATCAGCCTTTTTGGAGTTCCTGAAGAAAGTGTCTGGAATCCAGATTTTCCCCACCATATTGCTGTTCAACCGGAGAACTTTAATGGTACTGTTAAATTTCAAACGTCTGTCATACCAGGTTTGGGCAAAAAATATATCAATTGTATATTCCTGTTTTAAAAAGAACAGAGGATTTAGAGTGTTTGTGTTTCTCAGTCCAATGGATATTGCCAGATGAGGCAGTGTTGTTTGGGTTTTGAATAGCTCAAAAGGAATTAACATCTTTCCTGATGAGATCACTACCATATCTGGGTTTGACATCAGTTTCATACAGTTTTGATTTCTGGCCAAATAGCCAACCCCTAGTGTGTATGTGTGCATTTTTGTGTGTTTCTCTGTGTGTTTGTGTATGTGTTTTGTGTATGTGTATGTCTCTCTCTTTCTGTGTGTGTGTGTATGTCTGTCAATGTGTGTCTGTGTATTTGTTTGTCTGTGTGTGACTTTTCAGAATTTTTTACTCTGGGTCATTCTTCTTACTAAATGCTTTTCACTTGTTAGCTGATTAGTATCCGACTTTAAGTCAATAATCCAAAAAATCAAGTCTTATAATAATAAACAATATCATAAATAATGTACTATCCTCATGGTTCCAAATAACCATTCCTGGTTCTTGTATTACTTTATATCTTGATTTTAATCAGATTGATTTGAAATAAGAAAAGTGGGACAGACAAAAATCAACTTATAGTTCTTAGAATACAGAAGATTCAGAAGGCCTCTTAGGTGTCCAGTAGCCTATACACCATTTTATGCTGAGAAACTCGAGGCACCAGGGGAAGCATTGTTTTTTCAGGACCATATGCAACATCAGGATACACTTCTCTCGCTGCTTCCACGCTGCTCAGTACTGCTCTTGTCTGTATTAGCTGCTACCTTGTCTCACCATGGCACACAACAAACAGTACACTGCTTATGTCCTATACGTTGCTCACAGTTTAGTTTAGGGCTTAACGGTTAAGTTTTTAAGAGAGAGAAACTAATTTTAATAACTATTTTAACTAATTAATGCTGAGCTGAGAAGTAAAATGATGTGATAAATGTGAACACACATTAGTATCAAACAAAATGAAAATTAATGTACAACAATGAAAAAACAGCATTTTATAGAACTAAGAGACAATTTCTAAAAAACATAATTCTGATACCAAGATAATCTCTTTCAATGTACTTTCAATAAGGACAAAGCTAAATTATTACTTACAGACTTTCTTTAAATATTTAGCGCTTGTATCAGGACACTGAAGATGTAAAAAACTGAGGATTATTTTCATGACTATGTAAGTTTTATATCATTTTATCTGAGTCTCTGTATTTATCTGTATAGAATAAATTTATTCTAGCATGGCAAATGCCAATTTTCAATCATAATATTACCATAATTTATCATACTATTATACTATATGCTGTGTACTGAAATAGTATTTTTCTGCTATGTATTTTGACCACATTTGCTTCTTTATTTTATTTTATTTTACAATAATATTTATATTAAAATATACTATAAATTTATTCCCTTTTATTTTGTGTTATATAATAAATGTAGTATTTCACTTCAGATTTGGGCTGAAAATATAAGTATGAATATTTTCTCTGGAAAAGATTTATAAATTGAAGCAAAGTATTGTTTCTACATCGTCAATCTTCTAAATCATAAAAGAGTTTTATATTTTGCTGTAGATAGCAATTGACAGGTTTACAGTGATTGTTGGATCACATTAAATCAAAATTACACTCATTGATTTCATTTCTAACCATGTTTGAGTTTTATGCTAAAAATCCTTAAATTTTTAACTGCTTCAATTGACATGAAAAAAAAAATCAGTCTTTAAGTTTATCTTTCCTTTGCAAACTTTTGATTCCCTTTTTAAAAAAATTCCTTATTATTTCTTAGCTAAAAACAAATTATATTTAAAACTCACCATATTGATAGCATTCACTGGGCCAATGCTGTTCACATACATATCCGTGTGAATTAATGTCGGTTTCACTGCAAGGAAAATTAGAGGGATATAATTCTTTGTTTTTTTTTTTTTTCCAGGAACAAAACTGTATTTTTTGTCTGTTTCTTAGCCTATCTCACTTAGCTGCATTAGAAATGATCACACAGGACAAATTCAGTATTAGTCAATACCTTAGCTTTTCATAATGATTTTTGTTCAAAGAAATATCTCTTTTTAAGGATGTTGTTTCAAAAAGCAAGTGTAGTAGTTTTTGGCTTTTTCTTGTTAGAGTATACAAAAGTGAAGAATAAAAAAAAATCTTCTTTTTTGTTTGCTTTTCTATAGCATTCTCTCAGATATCCTGAATTTTATCATTTTTTTCTCTCTGAGCTCTAGAAACTGTTTGTGCCTCCTGACCCCACTTGATTGATGTATACAGAAACACAATTACTAAGTGGCAGGGGAACTATGTATTAAAAGTTCAAAGTAGACACAAACAGCAATAATGTGACATTGCTCTTGTCAATTCTTTCACCACTATGCCCTCAAACATCTCCAACCCACATCAAAACGAGATCTTCACTAATGACCTACTGGGTTGCTGTGACTGCGTAGATTGTAGAAGGAAACCACCAGCAAGTCCATTACACAGCAATCTGTTAGAACTAATATTAAAATAGGTGGTGTAATGCTCACGATCAAATGAATGCGATCTATATTGATTTAAAATTTAATTAGCAGAAGATACACGAGGTCCTTCTGGGCTTTAATTCAAGCATTTTTATCTCATCTTATTCATTTTCCTTGAAAGTATCATGTCCGAACTCTGTGACAGATGGAATTCTTCGTTAGTGGTGACATCCAAACTCTTCACTTCCTGTGAAGGCGGTTACTTCTTTGTCTCTTGACTTTGGGGTTGGTGGATCTTACTTGGACAGATACTATCTTTACAAAAGTGAATGACAATTCCAAGCCCAAACATGTTTAACCATCTCTCTTTTTCTTTTCTATTACCATGAAAAAGATTTTCACAGTTCACACCCTGATTCTGGAATAGAGTGAGAGACTATCTGATCCAGTTTGACTAGGCATAGGTTAGTCCATCCCCCACTGTGATGCCAAATACTGCTTATTGCTAGTGTCTGAAATTTTAGCTGTTATTACATACTTGTGTCTACCCAATACCTTCTCTGCTATTCTTCATTTTGATTTCTTTTTTCCCTGGTGTGATTTCATCTGGAGTTTTGATGCAACAACAGCAGCAACTTTTTAACAACTAAAACCTTTGTAATATCTAGGAAAATATCTAGCAGTTGTAAAGCTTCACCGTTGCTACCACCAGGCTTGAATGCTGTTTATATACCCTTTCTCTATATTGAAAATTGTAGGATAATAATTTTAAACTTTCTGGCTCTTGGAATATAATGATATGTTTTTCGAATTAAGTAACTTAGGCCTGGTGCGTCCCCTCTACAGCACAGAACCCAAAGCATCTTCATACCTCCTATATCAGGCCGGAGTTTGTTGTCATATCCTTCCAGTAGGTTGTTTAGGATGACAGTGACGTCACCCTCAGGAACCTTTGGAGTCAACACCCATGTTTTATTAGAAGTGTAATCTTCATAATCATCATCTGATTTTTGGCTAGTGAAGCTAAGGAAAGAAAAATATTAGTCACTAAACACAAAGATTACATCCGAATTGACTTCTACCACAAACCAGCCAGAGGAAAGGAGGAATGAGGCAGGATTGCGGGAGTGTAGGGAAACTGCAGAAAGTTTACCTGATGGTTAATCTAACCAATTATACTGTGCAGATGGAGATTAAAATGCATTACAATGTTTCTTACAGTTTTCCGGAGTGCTTTGCCCTCCTGTCTATGAATAAGACATGTGTTATCTCTTATTTTTGACTTTCAATGTTTGCTGTTCTTCTCACCCATGTGCCCAGCTCATTAAAGACCTTTTTTTTTAAAAAAAATTTTTTTTGAATGTGATATTTAAATTATTGTAAGGTAGTCTAATGATTCAGCAGTACTGTCTCCTTCCTGCTTCTCAAGAAGTTAATTTACACCAACCTATTAAGGAAACTAAGGGAGTGATTATTAGATTTACTCTCACAGCCCTCAGTCAGGCCCCTTCTCCTCGACCTGAGCCACTTAGGAAGAGTTCAGGCTGACTGCCTTCTTGTCCCCTAGGCTACATGATGTGTATTTTCTCCAATTTCTTGCAGTGAAGGCTAGAGTCGGTCATTTATCTTTCCTTGTTAAAAAAACTGTACTACGAAGAAAAATGTAGTTGCAGGCTTTAATTCATCGTTTGTCACTGCAATATTAACGGGGCTGATGTACTGTATTCATATGAATAAAATTAGTTGTTTTGACTGATCAAATAGTCTCAGGATATACTGTCAGTCAGTATTATATGCTGAAACCAGATGGAAAATTCCTCATAATTGACAAAGAAGGGAGAAATGAATTAGGAAGATGAATTGAACTCTGTGATTTATATCTTCCTCTGCTCTAAGTTCTAGCTCCTCCCCTCCCACGTGCAAAATTACTATATTTTGCCAGGTCTAGAAAAATGTAAGTTCTGTCCAAACCTTCACCTTTCACTTTCATCAGTACTGCTAGAAATCTGGGGATTGTGAAAAGTTAACAAATAAAGATTGACCCCAAACCCTTGGTTTTAGCTTACTTTTCCTAATTATGTCAGAGAATGGATATCATTGGGTACCAGATTGCAACTTTGCCCTGATGGTATATATAGATTTTAGAAATTTTTCATTACATTTATTTATTTGGAGTTATTTATTCGGGAGTAAGAAAGTGTGCCATGTCACACCGGTGGAAGTCAGTGTTTATGAGAAGGTCAGAAAACAACCCATGGTACTCTGTTCTCTCCTTCTACTATGTGGTTCCTGGGGTCAAGCTAGGGTCACAAGGCTGGATGGCAAACCTGTACATGCTGAGACATGTATTTTTTTTCACATTTTCTATCATATAAATTACTTACAAAATGTAGATGCAGTAAATAAGTTTAAATATATGTATATTTATACATAGGTATATAACATTGCATATGTGTATATACACATCAACAGATAGACAGAAAATAGATAATCAATAATATGTAGATGTCAAAAATGATAGGAGAATGGTGACTGAGTTGTTAACGTCGGTTGCAAAGAAGATAGAAGGTGATGTTTTAAGAGGAACACTAACTAGTTAGATTACCGTAGGAAGCAAGGACAATAATATTGTTTTTTATAGCTTTGGGAAATAATATCTAATATTAAGTAAGTATGAAAAGCCTTATAGGAATGCACTAGTTAGTAAACTATTGTGCATGTAGTTCACATGATGTTTTTGACTGAGTAGAGAATGCTTCTCACCAAAGACACATGTTATTAAATGAAAATCATAGTATAATGCATGGAATACTTTCTTACAAGTTACTAGTTAGGAACATTTCAGAGGTCTCCAAAAACAACAAATGCTATCTTGGTTACCCACCATAACCACATGATATAGACCCTTATGGCTAAAGATACCACACATTTTGCCCATAAGACTTAGAGAAATCAGTCTCAAACAAAATGGGAAAATCCCACATGTTGGCTAGCTTTTATTGTGTCAGAAAGGGCTACATAGTCTGCTAAGGAGAAAAGACATCAAGGGCCTTACCTGTCACCCAATGCTGCATACTGCCATACTGATCTACCATTCAAGGATGCACCTGTGTTGACTAGTCATTCTTATAGGGTAACTACATGCTTTCTTATAATTTGAGTTATCTTCCTCCAGGGGTATATCCATGCCTAGTACTATAGTCCTGGATCAAGACCCATTGTTGGGGAAGTTATAGGCTCTACAGTAGTACCTGATATTATTTTCATAAATTGCCAAGCTGTTTCCTGACGATTGTTTACACCCTCAGAACTAGACTCCTCTCAGGGGAATGTATGTGTATGTGGGGGTCCCAGAGTGGGTAAAAAGTGGGAATGTTGGTTGTATATCATCACATATTATAGCATCCATATATAAAATCCTCAAGCAATAAATTTTTGGAAATATGGAAATTATATAACTAGAGTATATTTATGTGTAAAATTCTCAACCAAAAATTTACAAAAACAATAAAGTATATGGACAAACATCTACAAAGACCCCATTTGACATTTTGTATGTTAATGAGCATAGGAGCTTCAGATGAGCTATCTGGAGTGCCTGGACAGGATAGGGTCGACTGGCAGTGTTTCAACACCTCTCCAAAGAAAGCAACCTAGACAAGTTCTCTGCTAAGAAATTGCCTCTAGGGGCTCAATTCCTCATTTCACCAAAGCACTGCTAAGCACTGCCTAAATGAACTCTAATCCTATGACCCAGATCTTACTATTGTGTTTGGGGGGAGGTTTTCTAACAAGAAACTTCAATTTATTTAGTTTATGAAGAAAAGAATATCGTTAGTCCATTAAAAGTAATCATGATAGCATTTCATTACCATAATAATCCATGCAAAAGTGTGCCTTTTAAATCTTTTAACTCTCTCTCTCTCTCTCTCTCTCTCTCTCTCTCTCTCTCTTTCTCTCTCTCTGTGTCTTTCCCTTTGCTTCCCTGTCAGCCATAGGGATTCCATTTCCTTTAATATAAAAAGATGATGATTTATTTTTTATGGAAATTCTCATGCTAATAAATAAATTTTCCAGGCACAGTGGTGCAATTACTTTTTCTTGTTTAAACTAAAATCAAATCTTTATTTAATGTAGAAAAAAAATAGGCTTGCTTAGAAGGAAAGATACCAAACTTGACTAATGAGTTTCTCAATTCCATCACTTCCCTACCAACTGCTGAAACAAAAATCTGATTATTAAAAATGAATACATCAGTGGTAGTTTTATTTCCACACTTCACAGTGCCCAAATAGACACCGAGAGAAGTTAAAATACAAAAAAAAGAAATAAGAAACATATATTTAGGAGACAGGTAAATCTGATTTATTTTCTATATTAATTCTTACTTTATTGCCTGGAAAAATTTAGTCAGACTTAGAAAACCACAAGTTTTAATCTTTAAGCATGGGGGATTATCCATACTCATATTACACTGTATACTTATTTAGCATCTAGGTCCATAATTATTATGGCGAGGTGACCATTGCTAGGTTTAACAGAATGGCGCCAAATGTGTAACTAAAGCGTGAATCCATACAGCTGTTTCAAGGCATTTACCTAACCTTACTTCAGAAGAACTAAAAACAGATGCTTTCCAGGAGGAAAAATAATGAGCCCCTGTATTATAAATAAATGAGGTCTAGTTTCTCCACAGCTCTCCCAGCTGAAATCTAAATTAAAGGGGATGATGCATGATCTGGGATCATTTCCAGATTTGTCTAAAAAAATAAATAAGAGGAAAAAAATCTTCCCTCATTCATGGCAGGCTGTTTCCTTTAGTCTTCAGAGGTAGGACGTCTGTGTTTACAAGGGGCTTTGTAAGGATGATGGTGTCTGACCAACAAATGTGGCACTGTAGGCACGCCTGTGTACAAACAGATGGATCATGATTTAAGACAATCTATATACTATCGTTGGCTTGAAAGCACACAAATTTGAAAATCTGAATTCAGGAACCAGTCAGCATCCCCTGGAGAGGATTTAGAGTTATTATTTTTTTGTAGTATCTTAAAAAATACATTATAGAGGAAAGGAAATGCAATTAAAATTGTTCTTAAGTTATTTGATCATAATTTTTAAAATTTACTTGAATGAAAACATCAGAGGAGTTGCGTCCACAAACCTTCATTCTTCTCATTTCTGGAAAACTTACAGAGGTTGTCACAGGTCATCTGGCCAAGAGTTCTGGACTGATAGTCGAAAGTCTAAAAATTCTCAGGGGATTTTCTGTGAAGCTAAACTCTAAGATCCATCTATAGTCATAAGTCAGACTCTTTAAAGAAATTTCCAGCCATACATCTGTCATCCACATTCAGAGGGTCTAGTTTAAGCCTATGTTTGTTCTTTCCCTGTCTGTTTAGAGTTGGTGAGCTTCCATTAGCTCAGGTAAACTGTGTCAGTGGGTGTCCCTATCACTATCATGGTCTTGATCTCCTTGATCATATTCTCACTCATCCCACTCTTCAACTGAATTTTGGGAGCTCAGCCCAGTGCTCTGCTGCAGGTCTCTGCCTCTGTTTCCATCAGATACTGGATGAAAGTTCTATGGAGCCATTTAGGATAATCACCAACCTGACTACATCACAAGGCCAATTCAGGCACCCTCTCCTCTATTGCTTAGGGTCTTAGCTGGGGTTATCCCTGTAGACTCCTGAAAATTTCTCTAATGTCAGGTTTCTTGCTAGCCCCATAATGGCTCCCTCAATCAAAATATCCCTACTGATTGTATTGGCCTTTGGGGAACCCATTTTTTTTTTGGATGGATACCTTGCTCAGCCTAGATATAGTAGGGAGGGCCCTGGACCTTTGCCAAAGCAACGTGCCTTACCCTCTCTGAGGAGTGGATAGGGGGTAAGGTAGGGAAGAAAGGTGGAAGGAATGGGAGGAGGGGAGGGAGTATGAACAGGAATTGGTATGTAAAATGAAGAAAAGATAGTTTGTTTTCTTATTAAAAAATAAAATAATAAAAAGCCGAATAGAATATTTTAGATAAATTTGTGTTCCCAGTCTGCCTTAGTCATATGAATCTCTGTGTTGTAAATCATAGTATTCATTTTGTTTCTGTCTTTACACATTAACATGTGGTTCTACCTAAGCCATAACTATAAACATTAACTCTTCTTCAAACTGATAATGAGCTATTTAGGAAAAAGCAGGGCTTGTAAGAAAAAAAGTACAATTACATAAGCGATTAAAATACTTGATTTTAGTACATATGTGGGTTGTTTGGAAAAATTAACTAGTATTTATTGAGTTTATATTTTCATCTATGTAATATTCTAATAGATTTACTAAAGCTCCAGGTTAAATAAGAGACTCTTTATTATACACTTCCAACATAAAAGAGAAAACAGTTGGACAAATTAAAAAGCCTCTCTTGCTTCATGTAGGTGTCTGTAAATCCACTGATACTCACTTCCTTAAAATACAATCTATATTTCTATTTCCCTAACATAGGTAAGATAGTTGAATAAAATAATAAAAAAAAAACAACATTTATTTTCATGCTTGAAATACTTTTAAAATACCAGTGTGGTTTAAAAATCAGTAGCACTACTGCTATGTCGGTACTGGTTGCTGGTTCCTTTTGCAGACACATTGATTCACATGAACAGTATTTTACATGTCATTATATCTCCCTCAGGTCATATATATCAGAGAAGTGATACCTTTGAATCATTTCTATTAACAAATTCTTGTACACTGGTGGTTTTGCTCTCTTAATTGTATCTTCAGGGATGGAGAACTATCTGAGCCATGCACTAGCACATCTGGCTTTATGCAGGCTCTTGAGATCTGAATTGAAAAATTAACTGATCCACTGAGCCATCTTGTTAGCCTAGGAATAAATGCCAGTGTTTCTCCAACTGTCTAATGCTGTGACCCTTTAACACAGTTCTTCATGATGTGGGGACCCCAAACCATAAAATTATTTTCATTGTTACCTTGTAATTACAACTTTGCTGCCGTTACAAATTGTAACATAAATAATCTGTGCTTTCCCTAAATCTTAGATGACCTCTATGGAAGGGTCTTTCAACCCCCAAAGAGGCGGTGACCCACAGGTTGAGAATTGCTGCTCTATGTGTAGTCATCAAAGAGACAACGAAAACATTACGTACATTAAATGACGATTCCAGTTCATTTTTCCTTTGGGGGATAAATGAGTTTTTAACCGAGACCATTGAATAATAAGGCACCTTATTAAGTTAATAAAGTCAAATTTTGTAAGCTTGACATGGTAGACAACAACGGTTTCATAATCCATACTGAGGAATAACAGCAAAGCTCGCAGTTAAAGGTAATGGATGTGATCAGCTGCCCCATTTGTAGTTGGGTTCGGAAAGCAACACACTCACAGAAGCAATACAGCACTATGATCCCGCTCCTTCCAAAGGCTGTATCTGAAAAGGAAGGATTTCTAGAAGGCTCGTGAGAAGGTAGAATAGATGCATGTCGATACTGGTGCATGTGTGGGATGGGGAGAATCATCACAGTACAGTGAGATCTGGGACCCCATCCTGCTTTCTAGACTGAGAGTTCTGAAGGATATCTTGTTTTCTGACAGTGGTAATTATGATTGTAGAGTATTCAGTAACTTTTACATGGCTCCTTTTCCTGGAAGAATGTGTAACTGACATACTGAGTAATGTCTAAGGAGTCCAGTGAAGGGGTATTAATTGTGCATGCATGCAGATCATTCTGAGAGCAGATTGCCTAGCTTGGAATGACTTTCGTACCTCACAAATAGTTCATTTTGTTCAATTAGGTTTATACCTGTTAATAAGTGTAACCCTTTGACTGAATCAAATATCAGACATATATTCCAGGGCATAAAATGCAAAAATATTTATTAACAATCCATCACAAATTATGTTTCATTAGACGAAATTAATCTTGACTACTGCTGTCAGAATCTCCAAATTAGCTTAGAAAACAGGAGCATAAATAATTATGACAGGTAGGGTGGTCTTCAATGTGTGCTGACACAATTTTCAAAATGAGAATTAAAAAACAAAAATACAAAAATGACAACAACAAAAAACCCCACAGGTTCAGACTGAGCATGATTGTTGATGCTTGTATTCCCAGCACTCAGGAATCCATGCAGGAAGATTCCAGGAGTGTGAATCCAGTCCAGACTTTAGAATTCGAGAATTCTAAACTCCAGAATTCTAGACAATGTAGCTTCCATAATGAAAACTTGTTTCAAAAAATGAAAACAATAACAACACAAAATCAGACCCTTTCTGTTTGTCTCTTCTTACTGCCTTGCATACTGTCAAAACAAACATTTGCTTTGATAATTTTGTCATTATTCACTGACATCTCTTAATTTCCCTGCTTTCTTGTTTAAATTCATCAGAGAGATTAACATTTACAAAATTTCCTTTAAAAATAGAGAATACTTCTTTCCAAAGTTCATAGAAAGTATCAAGGAGAAGGACGTACTGAAAGTCAGTATCTTTAGCTAGACGGTGAATTATGCCTTAGAATTTTAGTTTATTTATCCCTCAATAAAAGTATGGTTAGAATTAGCTTCCCACAAAGAGTGTCCTTCACTGATATAAAAAGATTGAAATGTACTAGGTGATGAAGCAAAACATGAAGGCAACTTCAATACTTGCTTAGAGCAGAGTTTCTGCAGAGAAAAAAGCAATCAGGTTGTGTTCTAGAATTACTGCCATGAGCCATTTTCTTCTGGACAGCCTTCTTGTCATGGTTTGTTATTATTTCACTTTAACATTTTTCAAAAGTTTTGTGATGTCATGGTATGACTTTTGCTTTCATACACCTCTAGAAAGGAAATATTTTGCTATTAACTGTCTGTCATGGGCATCTGTATATTCTATAATACTGTCTACCAATCTTCTAAAAGACATGCACAACGACATTCTTAGACCCATTACTGTGTTGATCAATAGGAATGAGTGTAACTCAAATGGACAGCGGAACTGGTAGATATAATATGGCATCTTCATGCAATCAATGCTCAGTCTCAGTGAAGTTAACAAACTGTACTTAAATGCAACAAAATAAATCTGAAAAATAAATATCTAAACAAAACCTGCAGCACATAGAAACATATACATTAAAATGTGATATGCACTTTAATGTCAGAATAAAGTCACTCTGGTGATAAAGTGAGGATGGCAGTTAATTGGGGGCAAGGGAGAGAAGACACAGACTGGTAAGTAGATGAAGACGTTTCCTGAGTTTGTGATGATATTTTCTTTCCAGAGTTGCTTGATAAAGACATATTTTTATATCATTGTGCATTACTCCCTCTATCTCTATTGACATCTTGTTCTTATTTACATTTTATTTCACAAAACAAAGACAGCTTAAAGTAACCCAATTTAACCAACGAAGTTAGACATAAGAAAATTAGACTCCTCAGTAGCATCTTTCAAAATCATCTAAGTCCTTGGTATTTCCTAAGATTTCCAATTAATATTATTATTAAAACATTGAATGGATCAATAAGAGCGTGTGATGTTTGTAAAACTAGTAAAAAATCATGTTAATTTCCTATTAAGGTTTTTATAAATAATTGAAGCTAAATGTGTAATTGAACTGCCTTTGTTACACTCTATTGTCTGTAAGCCAGCAATATCATAAACTTCCAACCACTCCTGTATGTGGATATGCAAAGGAAGTACATGGTTCTAGGTACCAACAGCACAAAATTAAGACCACAAGCAACATAGTTTTGACCATGATACTCATAAGACAGAAATAGAGTGTTAGTATTAAATATAATTATAAAGAAATGTCAGTATATAATTAGAAAAACGGCATGGCTTTACTTAACCATTTATTTATAAAAAAATTAATGTCCTTGTTTAGAAAACTGATAACAGTACTATTTTCTTTCTTTTTTTTTTCTGTCCTGGGTAGGAGAAGCACGGCATCTGCCTGATTCTGCTTTCTTCCTCCCAGAATTCTTGATAATTGTGCTGGGGATCAAACCTAAGGTATTCTGCAAGCTAAGTAAGAATTCTACCAGTGTAGCAGTAGTACCTCCTCAGATTCTGCATGACTTGTTCTCTTCTCGCTGGAAATCAGAGGTCAGTTTTCACAATAGAATTAATACAAGACATAAAATCTAATGAAGATGGGGGTGATTATATACACCATCAAGAATTGCCTCAAGGAAGAAAGAATGTGAATTTCGTTATATATGCTAACTATGGCATCCAGGACGACATAATGCCACTCCCTTCACAATCAATGTTCAAGCAGAATCTAGAAGATTCCTATTTAATCCTGCATGTTAAAATTATTTGGGAGTCTTTATAAAAATACAAATGCTGAAAAAAACCCTTAATTATGTCTTAACTGATCAAAGGAAGTCAAAATCTGGATTTTCAAACGATTTTGAGATGTGGGATAATTAAGAGTTATTGAAGAAACAAGACAGAACTTTTTGGATACACTTTCTTAAACATTTTAAACTTCTTTTTCATGTTTCAGCTTTGGAGTAAATAATCATTTGGGAATTTCTGTTATGCAACTCAAAGTAATTGACAATAAGAAAAAAAGCATTGTCTTTAATATTTGTGTTCTATTAAGACAGTCTTTATTTGACCTGAATCTTTGAAGTCATTCTGACGGAACAACTTGAAATTTCACAGAGACATAATATTAAAGGATATTAAACAACATATTTTGAAAGTTTTACAGTTTTAAATTACTTTCTTCATATCTAATCACATTTGGTAAAACTCTCAGTTGCCTGTAATTGGTATTCAACCCTATTTGTTAGTTTGCTAATCTACTTTTTAAAAGAGCAATAACAAAATCAACTTGTCTGATAGACAAAAGCCATGTAATAAAAGCTTAGTAACATTGTTCTGGTTTTTGTAGCTGTCATCTATTATGAAAAGTGAGACTAATTTTCTAGTTTTTAATATTTTTAAATGAATTTATCGAAATTATAAAATTATACTGAATCACTGGTGTTTGGCTTTCTTTTTATAAAGTATTCAGTAAGTAACAGGAGCAGAGATGTGGTTCAGTGGTTCTGAGGACATAGTACTCTCCTAGAATACCTGACTCAGGTTCCAACACCCATATCAACCAGTTCACAACCCTAAACCTCTGGCGTTCAGGCCAGCTGTTCTCTATACTCACATGAAAATACACACACACACACACACACACACACACACACACACACACACACTTTAATTAAGGTAAAATAAACCTAAAGTATCAAAATACATATTCAATATATAAATTACTGCATGTCACTTAGTTGTGAAATCTAGGAAAAGTGACTGAATTTTGAAAATGATGCTTTATAGATTTAAATCTTCTAGTCCTTTAGATAATCAGCTTGTATTTAAGACTCATGCAGAAGATGCAGCTGTAGTTAGACAGTAGGAAGTGTTAAATGCAATACTGGTATCAAACACATCTTATCTATTTGTGGAGACAAATACTTGAGCAAGTAGAGAAAGGCAACACTTAACATGAAAGACAACCCTAAAGCTTTCTCTGAGCAAGACGATGACTAATCTGTCTCCCAGCACATCCAACTTGACATTGAGGTTACATCTACTGAAACACTTCTTTCTTCACCTTTAAAATCTTAATGTTTTCTGGGAAAATGAGCGTTTTCATCCAGAACAGAAACTACTTTAAGAAGCTGATAAAACTTTTGTTTCTTTTTCTACCAAGAATAGAATTAAAATAAAAATGAGATCATTCATATACACATACACAAATTTCATTTGTTTATAAGACAGCAAGAGATGGACAGGATGACCTCTGTGTTCTCCCAGGCTGTCTGTGAGTGAAAGCCAAGACTTTCCCAGGTTCTGTGTAATCTGAAGGGCACTAAAGGCAGGTGTATGAAAAAGAAGGTCGGCATGTAATTTCATAAAATATGTCCAGATAAATTGTTTAATATGTCTGTATATGTCCAGATACATTGTTAAATGTTTCAAATTCAAAGGCATTCAAACAAGATTGTTTAGATGTTCCCCCATCTAAAAACTTTTTTTTTCTGATTGATTTGTGTTTACCTAATGGCTACTACCTCAAAATGTTGAATTTTTTACGTTGTTTGTGTTTCACAACTTTAGACATCTTTCCAAGAATCATATCTGTCCTTAAATTTGGGGCTTCAGTAATGAATATTTTATTACTGAAATAGTACTTGTTTTTTTTTAAATTTGTTCGACAGTTTTAGTATTTCTTTTTGGAATACTGAAGCACATAACAGTCCCTAGTACTTTTGTATGCAGGTTAATTTCTGCAGTGTCAACGGAGAACCCTGCTGTTAACGAGAACAAGAAAGAACTTGTATGGGCTAAATATGAATGCCAACATCGTGAGTGGACAATTTCCCCAAATTGCTTGTTCTAATGTGGAAATGGTTTTGTGGAGTTTAAGTTTCAGCATATTTTAAGTCACCATGTCGATTTTACTGGCAAATACAAATTTATAAGAAAAAAGTTTCTACATTTCATAGATTAAGAAATTGATATTTTTGTATGCCATAATATTAGAGAAATTGAGTTATTGTGAATTACTATTGCTGTATAGCTAAAACAAAAGAGAGCTGTAAATCAAGGCATTTGAAAACACTTTGGTGGGACTATCACATGAGCAGATGGCAGCAAAGCAGGGGAATCTCTGTTGTTTTCTTTAGGTTCTTTGTGATGACATCTTTAGCTTTGGGGTTTGTGGAAGCTATAATGGCCTGTTGAACCAAGACTCTCCAAGTTTCTTAACTTCACAGTCAAAAGGCGGTGGTCATTGAGTGACTGTTATGAGGCCTAAAACTGCCTAAGAAAAATTTTAATCTGGATTTGCAAAACTGTAACATGTCCTAATCATGAAATTTTATTCAGTCTTCAGTGAAGCTGGATCTTACTTTTGCTACCTCCAGTTCCACCAATTCATTTTACAGCTAAGAAATTAAAACATGTTTGCTAATCCTTTCCATGACAATGCCCTAGAACATTTAAATCAACCAACTAATAAATATTTTAATTTGTTTAAGAGGAATTGTTTGTCATTTTTAAATGCTATAATTTTAGCACCAAAAAACTAAATCTGTATAAACATATCAGTTAATTATACAGAGATAATTTTATAACTGTTATAAATAAATTGTGCTTGAAATAACCAGACTACTATGAAAAATAAGAAGTGATTCTTGGCCTTGTTTGGATATAAGGACAGATGAGATTTCTGAGCAAGAAAGAGGCCAATAGTTAATGTTAATTGTCGTTATTGAACAATTGTTTGTGCACAACAGAATTCATTATTCTCTAGAGGATGTCCATGTGTCTTATTTAAGAATGACACTGATGACCAGAAGTATTCTCACCAATTCAAAATCTTTACCTGAGCTACAGTTTCAATTCAGACTACTGCTATAAGTCTGGGAATTAGGAAGTAGCTTCCTGCTTCCCAAACCCTTTCTTATAGCTGTTCTACCTTTGGTTACAGTATGTCAACCATCTGATTTTAGTTTAGTGCTAAAATTATGTCAAAATCCTATTCTCATATGGGTTTTTTATTATTCTAAACCATTCTATTCAGAAGTATAGTATTTTTTAAATCCCATAATTGTTTCAACTTCACTTAATTAAAAAAGAAATCACTATGACTAATTCATTGACCAGAATGGTTTCTCCTGACCACCTATGAAAAGTAATTTTTTTTCATTTAAAAAGGGTTCATGTGTGTGTGTGTGTGTGTGTGTATGTATGTGTGTGTGTATGTGTGTGTGTTTTGCCAAGGATAAAATTGGAACAATTAGGTACTAGAAATGCAGTAAATACTTATTAAAGATAGAGAAGTCAGGACATGGAATGATGGGATGGATTGTTCTACTTGAACTTGTTTTCATTCCATATTTAACAAAGCACTACAGAACTCATAAAGTTAATACAAAGTTCATAAAATCATGACACTTATTTGGCCATGTCAGCCGAGGGTAAAATGAGGAATCTTGGGGATTTGGTTGTTTGAAAAATGATTGAGGAGAAAATATGTCCTAGTTGTAGAACTTCCTTGGGTCAGGAGAAATAGTGGAACAGGGTGGTACATAAGTATGCCATTGGTTATGAGTAAAGTTATAAAGATAGGTCTATAGTGTTACCAGGTATAATATGTAACTATATTTTAAAGATATGTTTTTATTCCATAATATAAATGCCATAAGACCAAGTGATTAACTTGTTTAGCTATCTTCAGTGTTTTCATGGTGTGAGGAATAGAGCAGTTAAGTCATCTTGAAAGTAAATCGTAAGCCAGGGTATCCTATTTTAGTTCCCCCAAACAAGTATGGACCATTTATTTCCAACTTATGTCTTTAATGCACTTGAAAGTTTTTGATGTACTTTATTGAGACTTACCCATCTGCTAAGAGTTTGTTTGGAAAATTACTTAATATCAGTAGTCAAAGAGAATGAATTGAATGATGAGCTCTCACTTCTTGTGCATCTGCAAGGGTGTCTTGGATGCTTGTTCATCAGGGAAATTATGCAAGGAAAAGTGGGGACAACAATGAGTTTTAGAAAGAACTGTTCTTTTGAATCTGTAAAACTGTTATGATCTTCTTGCCATAGAAGCATCTGGAAAACCTCCAAAAACCATAGTGAGTATTTTGAGAAATGCTTGAATGCTTGCATATCTGTGTTTTAAACACATTGTTAATTAATTTCTATTTATTAAATTCTATGAATGATTTATGTGTGTGTGTGTAGACTTGCAGTATGCAGTATGTATGACTGGTGAGTTGCACTTCATTCTACATTATTGGCACTTTATTAACTCATCTTCAAAATTATAATTAGTTTTGTAAATATTATTCTACTTAAGATCTCTCTTTTAAGCTATGAAATAGGAAAGAAGTGTGTCAACAGCTCTAAAAATCTGAGGTAACTCTTTCATGAAAATTTCATGTTACAGATAGCTAGTCTCAAAGAAATTGGGAAATAGATAGTAAACTCTGATACAGAGAATATGGAGGAAATAGAAAATGAACCCAGTGTTTAAAGACATCTAATTAACTCAGTGTGTCATACAAAAGTATTCTGCCAAGCAGGGGAATGTTCTCATTAGAAATATACCCTGCAAATCTCTGATTTTCAGTCCTACAGGCCTGTGAGAAGAAAATTTCCATTCATAATATTTTAACAGTGATCTAGGATACTTTTTTACATCAGTTCGAACACACTAAGACAACCACTTTCCTTTGACCACAGCCACAATGTTAGATTTGGTTTGTGTTACCTATAGCATAAGTTATGAATGATGGTGCATAATTTTGAGAGCTTAGAAACAGATAGATTATTGCATTTGGGTAATGGTAGAACCCTATGGTAAGACTGTAACCTTATGAAAGACTCTGAGCTATAGCTGCCCAGCTAAACTTGTCATAGCTGTGTTTTAATCTGAGAAAAATGTATCTATTTTATACTGCTACCTTTTGGAATAATCGGAAAATGATACATTCTATAGCTGTGAAATTTGAAGTAACTTTCACTGTTATGAACTTGAAAACTCTTCTACTAATTAATTAATAATACCATACCATAGCTATTTTGCATCTAAAAACTTTCATCCATGGAAATTAAAGCATAGTCTCAAAAACACATAAAAGAATGCAATGTCAGTATTGCCCCATTAACTTCAACCTAACACACCATGAAAATAATTAGGTATATTAAAATTCAACAACAAAAAGCAACACCATTGGACCCCTAACATCATGTTGACCAATAAAATAAGCATCAAACAAAATACATAGACAATTAATTTCACTAATACTAATTTCACAAGTAGGAAAAAAACCTATGTCTGCATGAATCAGAAGAAATGCTATCAAGAAAAACTCATCCAGCTATTCATTAAATCTTACACAAATTACTTATTAGAATAGGTTGTTATTGAGAAAAACTAGTTTGGGGGCTATTTCTTCTGTGTCATGAGTGAGTTAGTAAAGAGCAAACATGGTATCAGAAAGATATTTTTGGTGCTGATGCTGTAACCTAGGTGACATGGTTTCCCACCTATGATCAGATCTAGGAGGCATACAGAAATTGAAGTGATAGTCATGACCACAGATCACAAAATATCACCTTGCATTTTTATCTTTCCCAATACTCTACAACCATTAAATAATCTATCCTGACAAAAAGAGAGTTGACTGTCAAGATAAGCAAACAAGGTATGTCCTCAATAATAAATTCAGTAATTTTGTTTAGCAAATGAATGTCAGTAGTTTGTTACCAACTACTGGAAAATAAATGCCTGTTTAGTTTTATATGAGGGAAGAGTCCCCTAAAGTGATATATATATTCCTATAATTTTTGTCCATATCATTTTAGTCTCTGGTTCACAGAAACAACACACTTAAAATGAATAGTGCAGGCATTCTAGAAATTACAGTCTTTCCCCCAGTTTTCTTACCTCATTCTAGGTAAGAAAATTGATGAGAAATTTAGAAAACAAAGTAATTAGAAATTAAAAAAAATACATGCTCACAAAATTTAGATTTAAACAGAGGGAGACAGAATATTGCCTTGGCATACAAACTGGCATTTAAGAAAGAATAAAGACTAGGGAATAGACAATGACCCCGTAGTAGCAAGAGAGGTAATAGGTACACGTGTATTTACCAGTCACTACACAAAATGACTTGCCAAAGAGAAATTAAATAAGGTGACTGAGGCTCACTATGTAAGAAATTATTAGTTATAAATGAGTGTGTGACCTAATATAGCCTAGTACTTTGTACTCTTAAAGACATGTCACAGCCTAGCATGTGTAGCTTAAGAGTTGTTTTGTCGTTGTTCATTTTCTCTTGGCTTGTAGCCACATTTGATGGATTTCGAAGTTTAGAAGAAAGAGAATATGGAAAGGATCAAAGTTTTTTTTCCTTCCATTACCTAATTAAATTGTTATTGGGCTTTTGGGGGGCAAATAACTTCATTAAAATGATCTTTCCAGAGATGGAAAGTAAAAAAAATAATAATTTTAAATTTTTTCATTATCAATTGTCAAATAAAGGGATAACATCTTAAATTTGTATTTCTTTGGCTATGTCTGTGCACTACAAATGATTCCACCCTTGAAGCACAGCATTAATTAATTAATTAATTAATTAATTAATTGTTTTTGGACAGGAAATTTGAAGATAATTGGTTATGTGGCAGTTAATTCGTTAACATAACTATTAGAATCATTTTTAACAAAATAGTATTTTTAAAAAAAGAATAAAATAAGGTAAAAAACTGTCAAGGAATTAAAAACTCTTATCTGTACTTCTATATGACAAATTTAATTTTGCACTTAAAATGTGAATGCCTCCATCCTTGTTGTTTTGGCTCTGTTGTATTCAAACTATCTTACTTTAATATTTCTGGAGTCAACTGCAGAATATAGATGGTCATGCTATCTTTTATGACTGTATTTGTTCATTTATATCCAATTAACAAAGACTCAGAAAAGATAAATCAGTAAAAAATAATAGAAAGATATATATCTACTGACAATTATATAACCATAAGACCTTGTTTTATATTTATATATATACATTATATTATGTTGCATATATATAATTACAAGCATTATATAATAAATATATTAATATCACTTACACCTGACTTGTTTATACAAAATAGTGTATGGAGAAGGCTCTCAACTTCCTATTATATATAGGAAGTTGTTGAAGTAGAAGTATGTAAATAGACCACAGTGTGACTTTTATCACTGCCCTTTGTATTTGTGTGTATGTGTGTATGTTTTAAATAATTCTTTTCTAAACAGTAACAGAAAAGCTTAGGACATTTCAAAAAATGTAGATGTCTTCAAAAATAAATATCATTAATATATAAATTTTTATACCTATGAAAGATCACTCCAGAATTATACTGAAAACTGTGAAGAACAAGAAAAGAAAATAGCATCAGTTTGTTAAAACTGCAACTAGGTGTTTGCAGATGAATCTTTGATGTTTGTGAACCTCTGTCCCATACTTTCTTTAACAACACTGGAACCCCAACCTGTTTTTTTTTTTTTTTTTTTTTTTTTANGCTGCATGTTGTTGGTTATTTATAGATAAGCATGAAACTGTTAACATTTTGGTACCAGGATGTATTTTAAATTGCAAGAGTGGTGATTATAGGGTTGTTTTTTTTTTTTTTTTTACAGTATCATGTAGCTCTTATCTAATACATAGCATTTGTCTAGTAAAAGCTTAATAGTTATTTGTATACCTTTCTGGTCATAACCTGTACCCACATGCATTATATTGAAACTCTATGAGAACAGATCTTTGTGGCTCTGCTAGTCTGTAATTCCACACTCAGTCAGCACAGCAAATCTAATTCCAAAATATACCTTTTTAAATATAAAAAAAAGTTTATTGATTTATACTTCTCTTCCTTTTGTTCTTGAGATAAGGTCTCTCTGCTTAGCCTAGACTGTCCTGAAATTTACTTTGTAAGCCAGGCTGGCCTTCAACTCTGGGAGCTCCTCCTGCTTCTGCCTACTGGGTGCTGGTATTAAAGACATGTACCACTACATCTGACTCATCTATACCAAATTTTGTGCGAAGAGTATTCACCACCCAGGTATTTCAAGTACATTTTCAAAAGCAACTACAGGTGCCCAGAACACTATATATATATATATATAAAATAAATAAATTAAAAAAAAGACTGATAACTACCAAACAACACATAAGACCATCTATCACTTATTTTTCCACACCACAAATATATTAAATATTGACATGGTATATTTAGTTTTTTTGAGACATTTTACCATAAAATTGAATGAATAAATTGCAGAATCTACTGCCCTACTACAAACACTTGTTTCTGTAGCTGAACTTTTATTCATGGTAGGATTTCAATTACTATAAAGAATCTTTGCTTTTAAAAACATCCCTTGTTTTGCCCACTGCTATGCTATTTTCTGTTCCTTTGGTTTTCTTTATGAATGGGTGTAGAGTGTAATGTCAGTGCTCCGTATTTACCCTTCACATGGTACTTTATCTATGCACAGCTGAACAATGATCTTATAATAATATAGAATTATTACCATATTTATGCTCTTGTAATATAATACTACAAGGATTAATATGATTTGGAGTTAAGTTTTCTTTTTACCCTAAGCCACTAATATGTAACTTAAAAGGGGTTTTTACATTTTCTTTTAAAGGACATTTAATATCCAATATAGAGTACACATTAAAAGGAACAACTCCCCCAGGGAAGCAAAATGAAGAGGCCTCTTGCAATTCACAACAATCTGAACAATCTGTGTGGTTTCTAACACTAAGAATTGTATTGTACTTATTCAGTGTTTTGTGTATACTAGGAATACAACAACAAGAATCTCGGTCTTTCCTGAAGCTGATATTCAGGAATTACTAGATCTCTTAATCAACTTGTTTCTCAGTTATGATAGTTTCTTTTTGTTGTTGTTGTTGTTGTTTTTAAGAAAACAGTGTTATCCTTATCATCTAACTAACAAGTCTATTGAGGGTGTAAGAACACTGATATAAGCATTACAGTAAAAACTAAAAACTATAATTAATACTTAGAAACAGAAACTTCTTTTTTTACTCCAGAAATAAAAGCATCATTGCCTTGATATTAGGAGGTCCCATAGCACAGCTAATTAAGTAAGCTCTAGCATGATGCAGGTAATTAACAGTGTCCATCCATTAGTATATACATATTTGAAATTTAAGTTTCCTGACACTGATAAAGCCACGTTATTTCTGCTTTAATATTCAGTATTATTAACTCAATTCCATCTTTTCATCTTTTGCTTTTCTAAGAATTTTGTTAAAAAAAATTAAAGAAAACTACTGAGCAAATTTTCCTGTGAGTTTGCTTTATAGAGAGTAAAGACTTTTAAACACTGCTGGCATTCCGTAGTAGGTCCTGCATAGTCAAAGAATTGCAAATTGAATTATTTCTTTCTTATACATACATGATATTATGGGAAATGTGTTTCCCAAATACAATTCTAATTTTGAATTAAACCATTGCATTTAGTATGTTCTTAAATGTAGAAAGCCATTGAATAGCAAGGTGTGTCTAAGCATGTCTGTCCAGAGAGAACAATTTGATAGATTTTAATGGTGATAAAATTAATTGGTATTAAGATCTCAAGGAATCCTCGAAAAATAAATTAAATATTTTAATTTATCCAATAGACATTTGGAACTAAGATATCTTTTCTAGAATCTGTTATACCTGATATAGTATAGTTGGGCTTTATTGAAATGGCATGTGTTTGTGATTTTTCAAAAACAATTTTACCAAATTGATTACAGAACACTAATTAAAAGTTCTAATTAAACAGTCTGGAAGTTCAACCAGAATGGGTGTCAAAACAGCCAGGATTTCACTTTGCACAGATATTCTGTTATTTGTAGTTGTTGTTGTTGCTCGTTTCAGCTCGATGTCAAGAGAAGGAATCATCAGATTGAGGATGTGGCTCAATTACATTGAGTGCTTAGCACATCCACGTTCTGGAAACAACCCTCAGCAGGATGCATGCTGTGCAGAATTAGAGGAAAGTAAGGCATCTTCTAAATCAACCATAAATATATGTACTTTCAAATCAACTTTGACCTCTGGGTAGATACAGTGAACTATACATTTTTGTACCAATTATATTTAGTCTTCACTGTGGCATGGTGATACTCTCTTTATCACCCAGGCTTGACAGATTAGGAAACAGAATTATAGACATATTAGGTGGTTGGCTTAAAGACAACAGGTAATCAGAAGTAACAATATGAGGGTTTTTTTTGTGGATACATATGGCAAAATATCTGTGCTTAATGCTAAGTATACATGTATCATGTACAAACTAAGTGCTTAAGCATGTGTGCACATATAGCATGACTGGTTTTATTTTAAATCAGTTACTAATTACCTCTGGTATTTTGGTTTTAACTTACTTATCCTCTGTTCTTGTAAGTATGGCAGTTTGTCAAGATCACTTGTGAGTTATTTACATTGTGATTAAAATTTTAAATATCCATGTTCAACAAACTGAGATGTTATAATCAACAAGGAATCATGGGCCTGGGAGGACAATATGAACAACAGGAATGATGTCATTGCAGTCAATCTTGACTTCCTTCCTACTTGACTAGAACTTATAAAATTTCTAAACAAGTTTTTACCATTAACTTAAATTTTGGTGAATTATTTTAAACTAAACATAAAATGAATCTAAAATACCAGAAAGGTATATATGGATTCCATTAAATGAAAGTTTAATTTTTATACTGGTGCCGAGCACACTCTATAATTCAACCTGTAGCTCAGCGTGAACAACCCAAAGTAAAACAAAACAGAAAACGGTTTCAAAATCCCAGCCTGCTATCCAGGTATTTGGTGTACAGTGTGGTGGGGAAAGGATTCTTGGAAATTCTGAGTAATACTTACAGCCTCTGTTTTTACCGTTTCATGTAGGTGCTCAGAGAAGACTAACTAGGATCCTATGTCAGAACCAAAGCAATTATGTGTGCTTATGAAAAACAAAGGTAGTTTTCTTGAAAAAAATAAGGGAAAGCACTTTTAAAGATGTAGAGTAACAAGCTTGCTGATGAAGATTAACTTTGTAAACAAGCTGGTTATATTGAAAAATCAGAGTATTTCTTTTATGTTTATGCTGATGGTTTGCAAAAGTGAAACTCAGTATAAAACGTAATTATGGCATTAAAAAATTCAAAACTCTTAATATTTCATCTGAAACATACTTTATCCGGCAAAGTTAAGAACACAAAATAAATATGAACATTAAAATGACACACAATCAATATGTATGTGCCTATTTGTATGTGACAAACAACTAATTGAAAAGAACCCATAAGTTTGACATTGAGCAAGAGAGGAATATGGGATATTTAATCGTGTTATAATCTCTAAAATAAATAAAGTAAAACTATTAAAACTTTTATTTAAATGAAAAGTTGAAATTGTCAAAAATTCAATCTACTATGTTTCTGCTCAACTAATTTTTAAAAAATAACTGTCATTATAAATATAGTTTAAGATAATTTTTGACACTCAAAATAAAATGTCCCTCTTTGTATACCAATTTCCTACTATTCCCAATAATTTCTGCTATATTTTAAAATTTACTAATTTTTAAAACTTTGTGGCAGGATGAATTTATATTAAAATAATTTACAAAATTTTTAAATTTGTTTTAAAACATACTTGTCAACATATGCTGTTGTGGTATATACCAACATAGACATTTATGTAGGTTGCATGTCAAAATTTTTCAAAAAATTTACACATGAGATAAATATAGTAACATCCTTTATAGTTTTAATTTTTGATTTATGGGCATACTTGATTAATATACAACTAGGTAACTAATGGATAAGAAATTGATTTTATATGCCAAGATGAATAAAAATTTTGGAAACACATTATTTATGAATATTAACTAGGGAAATAAATAAACTTTTCTAAATAGATAGACAACAGGCCTATTTTCCTTAAGGAACTCTGAGAACTTGTTAAAATTAACATTCTTAGACTTCACGCAGACCTCATGACTCAGAATCATCCAGTGTGTGCTTGAGGAATTTCCATTTTCGTCAGTTCCCAAGTGATTCTCACAAGTTGTAAACAAGATACAAGGCAGTGGAGCAAATTTCAAGTTTATGAAATTCTCACTTGAAGGAGAGGTATAAGCTTTCAACATACTTGCTCTGATTATTTGATTTATGACTTATTTTGCTTTTATGTTGGGATGACCAACTGAGTTTGGTCATTGACTAGGAAGAAAAGCTCATTTGAAGTGTTATAGATTAAAAATGTCTGTTAAAGTTTCTTATCCTACAATGTTCATCCCCTTTCACTTACTATTATTGTTTATGACATAGAATCTGAGGATTCCATTTTTTTTTTTAATAAGAAACTCTTTGTATCCCACACTTTTGCAACAGCTTTGTAGAGCAAATCTTCTACTTTCTCCATCCATACTCAGGTATTTAGATAGATCATCTAAAGGACTGCATCACATGAAACTCTGACCACATTCACTGCACGAAACTGCAATGGATACTTGCTTTACCATTACTCCGAGGATACAAAAATATATCTATCAGAGCATTTTTATAACACATAAATCTTAAATGCTATTTTGCAATAAAAAGTAAAATAGAATAATTTGGAGGTAAAATACATAAGAATATACTCAGGTAGTTATTACAAATTGTTTACTAAAATGAATGGAAATAAGAAGGAAAGATACATTCCCTCATGTCTGATCTAGATTTTATTCCACAGGTTTCATGGTTTGTAGAAGTACAAGAAAAAAAATGCCCTATTTATGAGCACACTGATTCCCAAAACAAAGTTTACAAACTTACATAAAATGTGTAACAGGAAAGTGTGTGATGGTTTTGAATAGAAAAAAAAAATATTTTAATGGTTCTACTATATTCTGTGACATATAATACTGTTTCCGATAAATGTCGCTTTCCTCTTCTGAGACTCTTTTTCAATTTGTGTCTTTTAATGAAACGGTCTATCTAAACTCAGTTTATTGTAGTTAAACACTTAGTTTATCTCTATTACAACAGCTACATTAACTTCCAAGAAAACTTTGGCATAGTGTCTTGATATCTTCCACAGATTTGTGTCTTTATTGAAGTTTGGGGATTACACAGCCATAGAAATATTTCTTACAATACTTGATTTTAAAATGGAAATACAGAAGAGCATACTATGAAAGAGTGGACTTCTAGCCTGCTGTAGGTTCTTATTGGAAACTGTAATGTGGTGAGAGCTATATCCATGAATAGAAGCATAGGCACCGTGCCTGGGGGGGGGGGGGATTCTACTCTCATAGGCTTAGTTCAAAAGAAGTTCTAAATAATCTAGATGAAACCCATTTCAGGGAGCACTCATGCTCAGGAATTTTATGGATCCCTCCTCCCCCTTTATTTGTGCAGGAAGACTGTGAAGCACTCATGCATGCTTCACGATTTTGGCATTGCATTCACTTGGTTGAGCATGTTTTCAAGACTGCAGCCAGGCCAGCTTTGTTCCAGATAAATTCCCTAAACATTCATTGAACTATATTCACTACCTTATGTTCAGTGGCCCCTGTACCATCTGATGTTGGGAGCAGCAATAACTCGTGCAAGGTCCCCAGACTCCTGTGCTGTGCCTTGGCCCACTGGCCTTCTGACTACGTGGATGTCCTTTGAAGATTTAGAGATATTGATACTGTATGTGGTTTTGGCAAGCCTCTTTACATCGGGCCCTAAGCTGGACCGCTGTCCTTGGTGCTGAATCGTGTTTGCCCATCTGCAAATCAGCTGCCGGGTCAATGGGGCTGGATAGAAAACCTGGCTGACTGAATACTCAGGTGCAGGACCAAAGAAGACTGTAGTGTAGAATAGAAAACGCGCTGCCCCCGCCCCCAATACTCCTTCACACAGACCACGCTAGTGTTCTCCAGGACCCCATTTATAATTTTCTCCTCCAGACCCCCACCCAAATGCCTTCAATATGGCCTCAAATGTTGGCGTGTGCGAGCACAGCCCACTTCATATCAGATTGCAGCAAATTCAAATGCTATTCCCAGAACACAGAGTCTATGAGGTGAGCTATAGCGCTCAGAAACACGACACAAACAAATAAAACCTAATTCATTAACAGATAAACCAATATGTCCTTCCTCTCTCATCCGTCTCTCTCCCACCCCACATATTCACTCTTCCCTAAATTATAAAGCCTAAATGCCAAAAGAGTGTCTCAAATCTGGGTGGTCTCCCTGCTTCCATACCCTATCTCTCCCCCACATCTCTCTAGAGCCAAACAACATTGAAAACGGCCCATCTTACCCCGGGTAGAGCGATAGCAGGAGCAGAATCCACAGCGTCATTTTCTGTGAAAATACAGGAGAGTAGACTGTGCTTCCAATGCTCCATGTATTTGGCGAACTCATCGCTTTTTTTTTTTTCCTCTCGCCTCTGGGTTGCAGAAGAATCCCTCCCCTTTGTATTATTATTATGCTGATGATTTGATGCTGGCTCCCCCCACCTGCCTCTAGTAGGTCCCGTCACTCAGGAAATGCATTGCTACCAGCTTCAAAAATTAATATTCAGGGGGCAGAAATAAAGATCAGTACAAACGCTCGCAGATACCATCAAAGCGTCAGCTCAGGCAGCAGCTTCCAAGTCTGAGAGGATAATATAATTGAGGCGGGGGGGGGGGGGGGGGGGGATGGTACAGGCAGAGATGCACACGGAGGCAAATGAGAGAAACAGAAAGGCGCTCACTTTCATGCCCTGTGCGCTCCCATGAACTCCCAGGGGTTTGTCCTTTTAAATTTGTTTATGTATTTGCTCTCTGTTCTTTTCTTTCTTTTTAAATGGGGCTGTGCTCTGTTTGCGTGGTTCTGCTGTGTTTCTGTTTAAAAGAAGCAGAAAGGGGAATCACTAGAGGCTCTGCGTGATTAACTCCTGCAGACTAACTGTGAGGTCAAAGTGGAAGAGATGCAAGGGGCAGCAGGCATTAACACATGCGTGATTTCCTGCCAGCACTTTTTAACCCTTTCCTGTACCAACATACTAGGATTTCCATTCATGGGAGTAAAAAAAAAAAAAGAGAGATAGAGAGATGTTTCAGTATGCCTAGAAACAGAATCACTAGAGAGGGTTTGTTTTGGCCAGATTTGAGAACAATTCTTATCTTAAAATCATGTGATCTTAAACATGAGTGCATTGCTGGGGGAAGAATAACAGGCTTTGAGAAAAGAGTAGCTCTGCCTAGTGAACTATCCTGCAAAGAAAGACTTGGTAAATTTAAATTGAATGAAAGCAGAAAACACTGATAGGGTAAAGCATGGGGAAAGTCCTGTGCTCCTCAGGACCTTACTCCTCCCTTGTCATTCATGTGTTGGAATGCTGACCAACACAGCTGCATGGAGGCAGCTGCTTGAGCAAGGATCACAAAATAGGGCCCTGATTTGCTTATGCCTGTGTGTACTTGTGGACAAAAACAGTGGGCGATGTAACAACGCCGAGACACTTCCATTTCTTCTGTGTGCCGTGACTTTGATTTCCTTAATTTTAGTTTTAGGTGTTTTGGAAGCAATCTTGTATTAACTAGTGTTTCTTTCTTGATCAAATGAGCCCGAGGACATTGGAACTCTCTTATTCCAACCTAGTTAGCCAACCACACAGAAAATCTCTACTCTCATATCCTAGGGAAGAAAGGGGTGTGGTGAAGTGCTTCCCACTTCCTGTAGAGTCAGCATCGCATATGCAAGATGTTCACTAAAAAATACAGGTAAGATAATTGCTGTACCTCTTCATAGAAAAGTGCCAGTGCACCATCCCTAAACCAAAAGCTATTGTGATAAAAATCATCCTATACTAATGGAAATTTAGCAAGAAGTTCCGGGACTGGGACTTGAACACAAGATGATAGAATGCCGCTTCCATCATTGCTCTCAAAATTACACATTAGAAAAGCAGGAAAAATTAGTGATGACTTCTGTCAATGGTGTAAGTCCAGGAGATGCCTTCTGGCAGAGACATCAAGGAAACCTGCATGATGCTAGCCTTAAGCATAATTATTTCATGGCATGTGAACAAAATCCAATTAAAATAATAACAATATTCATATGAGGTCTGAAGGCAGAAAGATTGGATGCTTATTTTTAAAAAAAGGAATTCCACACTAGCTCAGAACTAAGAAATAGACCGATGTTTATTAAAAGGGTAAAACTTACAAAGTCAGGATTCTCTGCTTGAACGATGGATGAAGATCAGATCCAAAGCAAACTGACCAACCAATGGTGCCCAGGGGGAATCAGAGAGGAAGGGGCTGGACGCGTTTCTGCATCCAGGTATATTGTCTATGAGGCCATGATCCAGTAGGCAGGTAGTTCCCGCAGCAGAGGTCAATAGATTTCTTTCCACTGTGGTTTCAATGAAGACAGAACAAATTTAAGTATCTTTTTGCTAAAATGGTCCCCATTCAGGGTTCCTCCTCACAGCTACAATTTTAATATATTCAGAGCCTAGGCAGTCTATAGTTATATGTTGTTAGTGACTATATCTAATTTGATCACATTTTTGTAGAATAGGGCCTAGAAACATATTTTTTAAATGCCTACCAAAAAACATCAATGACATAAGTGAAACGGACAGGCTAGTTACAAAAAATTACAATATTAGAAACCATACCCATTGGAGCGACTGTAAATATAGACCCGTCATTTAATTCCTGTCATAATTCTTGGAAGAAAATTGAAGAAAGACAGTTTGTGGAATATTCTAAACAGTCAATTCAAATAAGTAGGTAGCCCACTAACCAAAAATATTGTTTCTAGATGGCATAAATACTTATGTGGGAGGAATCTGTTTACTCCCCTATGGGCTATTTCAAGCATTCCAAACTACTGTCTCAGATAAATTCAATTAGTCATTCACATAATAAAACCCACCAGAATGATTGGTATCGTTCACAAATTTTCATATTTTCTACTTCAATACACTCACAACAATCGCTACAAATTATATAACCTTTTTTAATAAGAGGATACTTTTCCAATGTAAAAAGAGTCCATATAGTTATTTACAGTGGTAACAATTTTTATTGTGCTATATATGATTAGTTGGCTTGAATGTACCTCAATGGATTGTCTGATAACTAGTTATCAGATAACTTTGAATTAAGCTATTTGGATATGTTTGCTGATATTTCCACATTTGCATCAGGCTTTCTTGGACTGCCACCCCCAAAATCATTACTTGGAGACAAATTTTTAGTTAAGAATTCTTGGCCTTATCTTCTACTTGTCCCACTAGCTTTTTTTAAGCTAAGTTAACCTGTTCCTCTTCATCTAAGTTTTGCCTCAGGGCTTTTTACCTTTCTTTCATTCAATATGTCCTTCTTTTCCTTCTTCTTCCATGTCTAGCTAGTTGTTTCCAGTTGTCTCTCTCTTTTTTCCTTTGTTCTCTTTACCCTGGAGCCTAGATTCCTCCTCCTACTTAAACTCTACTATCCCTCCTACCCTCTACTGTGTATCTATTGGCGCTCAGCTTTTCATTAGATCAATCAGGTCCTTTAGGCAGACAAGGTGAAACAAATGTAACACATCTTTACACAGTTAAACAGATTCAATATAAAAAATATAACATATGTACACATAGCTAAAGTAATATCTCATAAGACAAATTTTATTTTCTAGTACTTATAAAATATATTATTTAGTATTAATTTGCAATAATATTACCTATTATACTAAGTTTATAGTTGCTACCTAATAAAATGAAGCTAATTTTCATTGTAAAATCTAAGCATGTGTATATACATATATGTAAATAAAATTTTAAAGAATATAGAAGGTAGAATGAAGGAAATTACCACTCATATCCTACCACCCACAAGGAATTGCAATTATGAGAGAATTTATTGATTATGGCTGCTGTCATTAGTGTTTGTATTAAATTTTCAATTTTATTCTTGTTTGTTGTTTGTTTTGGTTTGATTTTGGTTTTTGGCTATTCAAGACAGGGTTTTTTCTGTGCAACGCTGATTCTCCTGGAACTTAATTTGTAGAGTAGGCTCACCTCAAAATTGCAGAGATCTCTCTTCCCCTGCCTCTACCTTTTGAGTTCTGGAATTAAAGACATGTGCCATCGCCACCCACTTCAATTTCCTTCTTACATTGAAGCAGTAGTAATAGTTTTACTGTTGTGGCCACTATCTCCAGTAGGAAATTACGAAATTCAATATTGTGGTCCATTGGGTTATATCTGTAGGAGCAGGTGCTAGCGGTACAAGACTGATGGTCTGAGTCTGACCTCTGGAATCCCACTTCAAAAGTCAGATGCAGTATCCTTCTGTGTTCCAGGAATTTCTAACATGAAACAAGAAACAGTGAGAAAAGAATTGCGCAGAAGTTTGCGGGGACAGATAGCCTGGAGCAAGATTGTAAATGTAGACACTTCTAGAAAGTCAGACTCAAAGTGAACTAAAAGAACTGACTCTTGAAAGTGATCCTTTCTCAAAAGCTGTCTTTTAGCCACCACAAGTGTGCTACAGCACATACATGTGTATGCGTGCACACACACCTACACACACTGAAGAGACAGAGATAGATTGAGATAGAATAGTTAAAAGAGGAAATAAATTTCAGATTTAAAAGTTGGATTGTATGGTATCGCATAAGAAACTACAATATATCACTTAGATTTTAGTTATGGCTGTAATTCCATAAATAATCTTTCTTTGGAAAATATTTGTAACTGTTTGGGAATATTAAATAAAAAAACTATGTTAAGGATTAAAAGTGTCTAAAGTGCACTTTAGAATGCAAGAAGAATTGAAGTGGCTCTTCTCTGGCAACTTATAAAGTTACCACTTGTTCTTTATTTTTCTAAAATTTCCTTGTTTGAAGTCCCACATTATAGAAAAATCCTCAACCCTGGAAATTTAGGATGCCTAGATATAGTTGAATCTCATCAATAGGTCTCAGATAACTCCCACAAAAGCACAAATTAAGAAGGAAATTAGAACTTGAGAACAGAAAGATAATATTTCACATGTCAAGGTAAAATCCTCTTAAATGTTTGTTTCTGTGTGAGAATGAGGCTAAGGGCATTAAAGAACCCAGCAAATGCAAAGCTGAAAAATTGAAAAGGGAGCATTGGCATCAGCTGTCATCCTTTGTCATGCAGAATGGCAACTGAATCCCATCAAACCAAGGTTCTCCATCAACACCTCACAGTTTGCTCCAACCTCCAGGCACATGGCCTTTCGGTGTTCTAACGAAACACTGAGTTGTCATACAAGTACCTCCAAAACTAACTGACCCATTTGAAAATGGTGCAGTGTATTCTCCAATAGACACTTACTACATCACAAATCATCATTCTTCAGAGGAATATAACACACCCGAATCTTTTCACACATTATGTAAGGCATCTGACACATGGTAAAATTTTACGCTGCACATAGTTTAGAATATTGAGACATGGCGATTCTAATTACAGTTTGTAGAACCAGATAAAAGAGAGATGTCCTAAATATTGCAATTAGCAGATAGTAACATTCAGTCAACCACAAAAAGTAATTCAAGTATTTAATGAAAAGTGTGGTCATAATGTTTATATGGAAAAATGAATGAAAGACATAGAACTCAAGGAGAAAGGAGAAATTGTTTTGAAAAGATAAAATAGAATATCTGGAATTAAACTTTCCAGTGCCTGGAAAGAAAAATCTACATGGTAGCAGACAGACAAGGGGGAGGGGAAAACAGAAGAAGTGATTGAGAAACATTAAAGAGAATGAAAGAGGGTAAGTAAAAAAATTGTGCTTTTTATAAACACTAGAAAAAAAATACAACAAATAAGAGAGTAAGTGTCCTGGGAATGGTGAATGAATAGCAAGCTTTCTGTGAAGTGCTGTGGATGGAGTAAAGGAAATTAAACAGATACATATTGAAGGCAATAGTGGCAGCAAATTCCTCAAGCTAGTCAGTAATATTAACATATGGATTATGTCACAAAACACTGGATTCCAAGTGATGTAAACAAAGTGAAAATAGCACCAGACATCTTCATAGTCACACATACAAACTAAAATATAGAATGCTAAATTATGACATTACAGGTCCACAGTACTAGGATGGATGTCATTAAAATGACTGTAGCTCTCTATTGGCATGCTGGAAAGCTACCAGGAACTACAAACTCAAAAGAGAATGATCCTGCCCCAGGAACTATGCAGTGTCCACAGTACTTCCATAAGGAAAGTCAAGCACACAGTGTGGAACTAAATATACTACATGTGCATTACCATCAAATAAAAAGACATAAATTGAGGGAGATTTTGGGAGGAGGGAATAAGGGAATTTGGAATGGGGAAATAGAAGTAGAGATAATTCTATTCCATCATATACGTATATGGAGACAAGAGACAGTGATGACATATTTGAATGGCTAAAATGGGATATACACATAAAATTTAGTAAACCTTTCAAAAATTAAAGAAAAATAAAACATTTTAAATAAATGAAGGTTAAGAGACCTTCTCTACAGTGTAGCTGAAGTAAAAAAAAAATAAATACTAAAGACCTCATTTGGAAGAAATACAGATAGAAACAGATCCATAATGAAGAACTCTAGAAACACTTAATATTACAGAAAACATAATATGATTTATCAGAATTTCCTTACAACCTATTTTGCTATGTTTTTACAATTAAAAAATATTCCAAGTCTGTAATGCAAACAAAAACATTAGTGCATATTGTAGTTTATAACAGACATGCATATAAAATGTATGCAAACAACAGCATCACAAGGAAACCCAAAGCTTGAGTTAAATAAAATTAAAGTGTGACCCATTTCCTGCATATCCTTTAAAGAGATAATGGCATGGAGCCAGGCAATGGTGGCACGCACCTTTGATCTCAGCACTTGGGAGGCAGAGGCAGGCTGATCTCTGTGAGTCTGAGGCCATCCTGGTGTACAAGAGCTAGTTCCAGGACAGGCTCCAAAGCTACAGAGAAACCCTGTCTCGAAAAATCAAAAGCCAAAAAACAAACAAAAAATTAAAGAGATAATGGCATGTCTGTAATTAGACTTTGATAAGCCAGAGATGAACATTCTCATCCTAAACACCACAACAAGAGATATGTCTAAATGTCATTAAATTAAAATTCTAATTCTAAAAATAATTGAATAAAGGCAAAAACACCCAGTAAACATTGAATACAATGTTTAACAGGTAGCTTATGCTTAAGAGCACTGTTTGTTTGTCCAGAGATTCCCAGTGCCTCACAACTATCTATAAATCCAGCTCCAAAGCAAGTCACACCCGTTTCTGGCCTCTACAGGCCACCAGGCTGTCATGTAGTGCACAGACATATATACAACAGATCACACACATACATAAAAGTGATATTTAAAATATTCAGAACATAAGAGGAATATGATGCAACAAACATACATAAAATAGCTAAATGCTGCATGAAGGTACTTATGAAGCGTAGAAACTTTGTGTGTGTGGTGGCTTCAGAGAGAATGACTCCCATTGGCTAATATATTTGAATATTCAGTCACCAGAGAGAGAGAGAGAGAGACTGTTTCTGGATTAGAAGGTCTAGGAATTGTGGCCTTTTAGAAATAGGTGTGACTTTGTGGGAAGAAATGTGTCAGAGGTTTCAAACGCCTATACTAGGTCTGCTCCTTCTCTCTGTCTCTCTATCTCGCTCTCTCCCCCTCTTGTCTGTGAGTCAGGATGGGAAATGTTCAGTAACTTCTCCAGGGTCATGTCTGTCTGCTTGCTGCAACGTGATGAACTTGGACTAACCCTCTCTAACTGCAGCAAATGTAAAAACTATGCTTTTACAGTTAAATGCTTTCTTTTCTAAGAGTTGCCATGGTCATAGTATTTATTCGCAGCATTAGAATAGTAACTAAAACAATGAGAGAGAGTTCATCTTTATAATGTTAAAATAATTGATTCACCAGAAAGATATAAAAATCGTAAATTTATGCATTTGAAAATAAAGCTTCAAAGTGAATGACCCAAAGGTGGATGGAGAAGGAGGCACAGAAATACAGAAAGAGACACACTCACACATATACACACACAGTCTTAGTGACTTTTCTAGATCACATTCTGGAACCACAGAAGAGAATGCAAACTACACATTTCTTTAAGCTATCCATAAAATAAGAATCAGTAAATTTCAAATATGCATAAGATTGCTATACCAGAATTCACTGAGGAATCTATTGCAAATAAAGAAAAAACTCCAAAATATTTGAGTACTAAGCAAAGTCCTTCTGAATTACATGGTTCAAAGGGAAAGTTTGAAGCATTTCACATGAAATGAAGTGGAAACAACGCATATCCATATTCATGTTGTGGAGTTAAAACAGATTTAGAGGAAATTTTATAGCAATAAGTATTTAGAAGATGAAACGCTTCAAAGAAATGTTGGAGGCACATAAATTCAGATACAAGAAAATGAGGAAATTAATTCAAAACATAGAAGCTGTAGGCTGTGCATTTTCACATGCGTAGGTTAGAGGCAGAGAAATGGTTTGTTCAAGTGCATGTGGCAGATAACACTGGGAGATTTGGGAACAAAAGCTGGGCATGTAGCCTGAGATAACACTGTGAGATCTGGGAACATAGGCTGGGCATGTGGCTTGTGATAAGACTGAGATCTGGAGACACCGGCCGGGCATGTGGCATGTGATAATACTGTGAGATCTGGGAACACAGACTTGGCGTGTGGCATTCGATAACATGTGAGATCTGGGAACACAGGCTGGCCATGTGGCAATCGATAACACTGAGATCTGGGAACATAGGCAAGCAGGTTGTGGTCTAACCTCACTAGCCTCACTACCTTCATCTCCAGGTACTTTCAAAACTGCTGTCTCCTTTCAATCCCCTGTGGCTTCACAGTATGTAGAGCACATTTTCCATTCTAACCCTTGAGCTCTCATACATGTTGCTATCTCTGCATAATAATTTTCTTTTCCTCGATATTTATTTCCTACTTATTTTGCAGACCCCATCTTAAACACCTTTACTGCCTGGACTGATGAATTTAGTTAAGTTTCCATACTAAGAAATATGTTCCCTTATACACATGAGTTAGCACAGAGCCTAGACTTTGTGTTGAATATGTTCTACCACTGAATCTACATTTCTAGGTTCATCTTAAAATTTATATTATTTCAAACACAAATCATTTTCTCTATATCATTGCATAATTGCTCATGTTTTGTTTTTTTTTTTTTTATTTTCCCCCATCTTGGACATATATTCCATGGTGGTAAAAATTTTAACTAGCATTATTTGGAGTGGGGGATAAAAGTTACCTGACAGTATTCACATATAAATCCTACTATTTATGTTATGTCCCATTCCATAGTTTTCATATAATACTTGCACATTAAAGAAACTTCCCTTGGATTAGGCTGAAAACATAATGCAAAATGTTACATAATTTATGCGTTGTTACATAAGGTGACTGCCCTCTTTATTTCTCTCTAATGAAATACTGACAAAGAGAGACTGAAAGGAAATGTTAGGTTTTTTTGTTTTGTTTTGTTTCATCTTATTGTATGTATGTTTGCCTACATGGGTTTATATGTACCATGTGCACGTATGTGCTGATAAGTCTCTTCCCCTGGGACTGTAGTTATAGAGGATTGTTAGGCACCACGTGGGTGATGGGAAAGAAGTACAGGTCCTCTGCAAACTCAGAGCGTGCTTTTAAGTTCTGACTAATCTTCCTGGGACCAGGAAGCATTTATTTTAACTCAAAGTTCAGAGGACTGTAGTCCATCATGGTAGGGAAGACAGGGTGAGGGAGCATGGAGATGCATAGTCACAAGGAAACCACAGTTAGGATGAAAGCTGATGTTTGGTTCATTTCCTTCTTTCTCTTTCCTGACTCTGAGGCTTCAGTTCGCACTCTGTCACCCATATTCAGAGAACCTCCTCAGTTCTTAGAAAAATCTCCCTGCAAAATCTTTCAAACACATATATGAAAGTGTGTCCTATTGGAGACACCAATTCATTCCACTCAAACTAACAATGAAGATTAACTATTACAAGAATACACGAAATCCAAGTGACCTTGTATATCATATTTGAGTTCAAAGGTTTATTAAAGAAACCAAGGGCAATTACTATGATAAATATTCCTTTGAGATTAGAACTTAAATTTGTACAATTATCCAACTTCACAAAGTGATAAAGCTGAACCTTTGTGCACATGTAGACTCAAAACAATTTTTGAACTTATTCTCCAGACAGTTGAATAAAACAACATAATCTTAATTCATTTTATCAAATCATTCATTTCTCAGTTAATTCAGTGTTTTATTGGTTCATCCAGTGACCAACAGTGTTGCCCCACCTACAAGACGCTGGGAAGCACAGATAATATGTAAACTATATTTTTTCCCTCAGACTCTGAGCTTGCTTATTATGGTGCTTAATTATCCAATTTCTTTGAATACATTTTAAGCAAAGTAATTTAATGTGAAATATTTGTTGACCTTCTTAACACATTTTTATGACTGATTATGATATTTAATATTGATTATAACCCTTTTGAAATTTCTAGTGTTTGCCTGTGGAATTAATTGATTTAAGAATTTTGATATCTTGCCCAAATTTCAATAAATAAGTACAGTTGAGAATTCATTGAAAAACTATTGAATATAATTTCACATCTAAAATTCACTTTAGCAACTATCTGATCAAGTCTTCACTTTGGAAGGGAAAGAATATTCTAAAGTCTATCATTTAACGTTCATAAGCCTTATTTTCACCATCTACAAAATGCAAGTACTCCTGGTAACTAGCCTGTAACCTATTACAAGTAATACAAAATCATCTCAATCAAATATAATTACCATATGGAGCAGATAACTAGCTTTTTGACAGCTGTAAGGGCTCCCTGTTGTATTGTTCTAATCACATATTCACAGATTTTGTGGCATTGTCCTTGGCTTCTCAGCAGCCCTCATTGTCCGCCATGTTCAGCCACATTCAGAGTCCGGTTTGATCACATGCTTGTTCAGTCCTTGTCCAGTTGGCCATGGTGAGATCCCCTTAGATGATTCCCACTGTCTTGGTGGGTGGAAGCACCCTTGGTGGTCCTGACTTCCTTGTTCATGTTCTCCCTTCTTCTGCTCTTCATTTGGACCTTGGGAGCTCAGTCCGGTGCTCCAGTGTGGGTCTCTGTCTCTATCTCCATCCATCACCAGATGAAGGCTTTGTCTGGATGGAACTCCTCCAAGGGAGTGATCTTATGGAACAATAACAGCTGGATCTCTATGACTCGGTGCAGCTGTGGGATATCCAAGAGGAATTTGGATGAAGATCTAGTGATGATGATATACCAGAAAGAAGTAGCCTTGAACCAGACCAATGACTCATTGCAATTATTATTGCAAGTAAAGCTGATTGGAAAAAGGGTCTACTGTGTGATACATCGTGGCTCCCAATGCCAACAGGACACATGGAGAGGTATTGGAGAAGTGAAAAAGAAGGAATAAAGAGGATTTTTATTTTGGTTTTATGTGTTTGTTTTTCTTTTTTTTATTTGCTTCTTTTGTTATGCTTTGGTTTGATTTTTTTTTTAAGTTTTCCTTTCCAGGGGCTGATGCAGGTGGGGAGGGAAAGATATGGAGGGACTGAGAGGCGAAAAGAATTAGGGTGAAATTTCCAAAGATTCAGTAAAGAAATGTTTGAATAAAAAAAATATCAAAAGACTTTAAAACTTCATTAATACTAAAACAAAATGTATCTGTTAAAAGAAATGCATATGGACATATGTGTTCATATAAACGTAGGTGTGAGAAACCTAAACATGCTTAAATGTTTGTAAGACATAGATAACATATCAATTGTTGTCATTTTCTCATCTTACATGTAAAATCCCAAATACAGAAGTATTTAATTATTTTTTATTTTTTTTATTGAGAATAAGAAAAAAAAAGTTTCCGCCTCCTCCC